>NW_026067944.1:14444337-14514845 GCF_014885135.2 Alexandromys fortis
TATATGCATACACACAGAGCCTTTTCAAACTATTGCAATTGAGATTTGCCTTAGGCAATGTTTAAATTAAGAAGAATTTAAAAATACCTTTCTAATTAGCACTTTGCTCTTTCTCTGTTCCCTTGATTCACAAATTACTGGAACTGGCTTTCTCTTCTTCCTATAAGGCTGTAAAATGGCATAATCAAACTTTTCAAAAGGTCAGGTCATGATCATGTTCCTTTGGCCCCTTGCCACCGAGGGAATAAAGTTCCTGATAGAAGACTGTGTAATCACTT
Source organism: Alexandromys fortis (assembly GCF_014885135.2). Lineage (NCBI taxonomy): Eukaryota > Metazoa > Chordata > Mammalia > Rodentia > Cricetidae > Alexandromys > Alexandromys fortis. The sequence continues at coordinate 14,444,616 of NW_026067944.1, forward strand.
CAGAGAATATCAGTGCTTAGAAGACCGAAAAAGGACAAAATATATGAAAAATTCATGGCCTTCATTGACATGCATACTGTTCTTCGATTTTCATCAGACAGTAAATGAGAAGTACCCGAAGTCTTGTTTGTGTTAACAGAGCCCTTTTCGATGCTGGACAGCTCCTGTAAATAAATGCTCAGTCTGTCAGAGAAAATCTCCACACTGCATACAAGAATGGACTTTGTCATTTTGGGGTTGAAGCGCAGACAGTGCTTTCCCTAACTGATCACTACCATTAAAGGAATTACATCAATAGTAAAAGCACACTAGGGGAGATGCATCATGAGATGAGTTTAGCATGTAGTATGCAGAGGCAGGTGTGAGGTTTACAGTTCATTAGGCATGCTGATTGCATTGCGGATTGAATTCATACAGAGAGACAAGAGGACGGGTACCACTTCCCAAGTATATTGTAAAAACACTTTCTGCTTAATCTCTATGCTGCATGCTCTGAATAAGATTCAACTTCTCCCTCTTTACAACAAAATGCGGTGAACATGCTGAACTGCATTGCAGAGGCAGCAGCTTGCTTTAAATGCTCAGCTTCCTTTTTAGGTCTCATACGTGTGAGTTAATAATGGTGTGCGGTTTAGGAGCTTAGAGTAGCACACCTCATTGGATCTGAAAGTTACCTCCGACATAACCAAAGAATGTCGGCTTCATTTTGCAGGGGGTGGAAATGAGACTGGTGGAATCAACTGATTTCTCTAAATTTTCATGATATATACTTGAAAGGAGTAACTACTGTTTTACCTTAACTACAAATCTGCTTAGCAATTTATTGTCGGAGAAAAAAAAATACTGTGCTTACTTCTAGAGTTGGCAACTGAGTTCATGACTTTGGACCAGTTACCTAGTGAGTAATTTTTAGATGAAAATAAATTGATTAATTTTGCTTAAAAATAACTACAGAACTAACTGGTTGATCAAAACTTCTGATCTTTTTAATGCAGGTGGTAGCTTGAGAATGTGATTTAAAAAAAAAACATACTGAAAGACACAGCATGCATTTTGTAATGTCAAAAAGGCAGACACTTTTATTTAGCTGTTGATCCATTGCTTTTAGCCATGAAGGAATAAATGCACTTAGTTTTGCTGTTCTCAGAGCTTCATTCCTCATGTGTCTTAGAGTGACATGAATAGACAGGCTGACAACAGATTTATTACATAAAGCTGTGTTGAAAAATTAAATGAAACAGCAAAATGCCATACCCAGCCTTAACAGCTGCTTGTCAAGGCAGGAGCAAGTGAGCACTAAAACACCAGAATATTAAAGTGGTGAAATATATGTGAGCAAAGAGTCTGAGAATTCGCTAATCTGTTCAGTTTTAGTGAAAAGCACAGTGAAATATATTAAAAACATCCATAAAATATTTGCCTTTCTAAATATAAAACTCTGTTTTTTTCCATAATCATTACTTTATCCTCGTTTTTCCCATATAATAAAGTGCTTTATTGGAACTTATTCATATTTCCTTAGATCATCATTTAGTTCCCGCAGAAGAGTATTTGAAGGCATTCGATAAGTTAAATTTTGAGACATGAAGAATTCTGCATCCATGAATGATCAGGTGCTCTCCATAGAGATGAATTTTAAAGAAGAGTGTAAGAAAAATTCTTACAGCAAAGAAAACATGATTTTGAAGTTTTAAAACACATACTTGATATCATAGAAATTTATGAAATAGGATTAACTCCAAACACTCAATAAAAATAAAAAGAAGAGCCAAATTGGTATACTCCATAAAATGCAAACAGAGTCCTTGATTCTACTTTTTTGAAAGGCAGTTTTGAATGTCTTATTGTCTCAAGAACATCATATAATGACAACTTTGTCTTTTTTCTTTTCCACAATCAGAGCAGAGTGATAGGGATATAAAGATATCTTCAGAGACCAGAAAACCTTAGTGGGCATGAATAACGTGTTTAAAGGTAAAACTCATCTCATGTGTTATTTAATATGTATTAATATTTCTTGTATTTATTTTTAAGAAAAGCTGTTATGACTAAAGTGCTACATAGTTTATTAATTCAGTAGACTTATGCAATGAAGTGAAATATTATGAATACAATAAAAATAATTTTATTGTGAAAACCCCATGAGTAATATGTATAGAAATCACAGAAGCAGACTTTATGAAGACTTACATTCTAAACATTTAATTTCTCTAGTTTTTTTGTTTCTTCCAAAGAAAATAGAGGAGAAAAGATGAATTCAGAGGTTATTACTTTATCCAAATACCTCAAAGATCCCTAGTGTGTTTACTTAGAGTATCCCAACATGACATTGTTCTTTATAGCTGTCTGGTTTGTTTATATAATGCTGTCTCTATCATAATATGTAAAAGAAGAATGAAGTAATAGGGTTATGTGTAAAACTATAACGATTCTGAGTGCTCTGTGCGCTACTCTACAGTTTGCGAGCAGGGAAAGGGGCCTCGAGATTTAAAATTATACACACAGAGACAGAAACAGGAGGACACGGGTCATCCCTGTGCAGGGAAGCCAACTTTATTGTGCTGAGGGGCAGCTTATATAAAGACTCTGGCCACGCCCCAGCTCTGGGGATCTCTCAGCTGCAGACCCACCAGCATGCCATCAGGGTCTTGTGCTCAGAGCAGCTGCAAGGCTCAGAAAAACAAATTGTTTTGCTCAGAGCAGCTGCAAGCATAACAAGTTGTTCAGAAGAAATTCAGGGTCTCAGGGTCCACAGTCCCCAACAGTTATACAAGTCTTTTTTGATTAATAGAGGCCCTTGTGAAAATCTAATAACTTCAAACATAAAATGTTGATCCTACCTTGCTTCTTATCATTGATGCTTTTAATATTATACATCTTACATATTCATAATTACATGGAAAACAAATTAGTGTATAGAAGATGTAACTGTGCTACAAATACCACCAATCTATTTTTCGTAATGTTGGGGTCAAATACTTTTAGTTAAATAATTGTAGTATCATACTGCGACAATAAGCTCAAGTGAACTAAGGATAATACATCTCTCTGGTACCCAAAAGAAGCCTGCCATGTGTACCTCCAAGTATCTTCTTGTAAATGGTGGTGCAAAGTAAACATCAGAAGAGTGAATACAAATCACACATTCTGGTTTAAGATCTTCCCCCGTCCCACCCAATCAGCAAACAACTTTCAGCAGGTAAATCTTTTAAATAAGTGATCAGGTTGACCATTAAAATCGTGAAACCCCTAGGTGGTCTAAGATCTGCTTACCTCTGTACTTTGTGTGTCTGTGGAGGAGTAGCAGAAATCTCTCCTCCCCATTCTCAGTCGCTTTTTCCAAAGACTGCAAGAACTAAATAGTATAGGTTCATTCCACTTTGTAGATCAGGATATGCATGTGAAAGCTATAGAAAAAAAAAGCAATATAATCTCACAAATGTTAACTAATAATGTTTAAACTATAAAATATCCATATGTTATTTATTGTAGATCAGGATATTCATGTGAAAGCTATAGAAAAAAGCAATATAATCTCACAAATGTTAACTAATAATGTTTAAACTATAAAATATCCATATGTTACTTATGAAGAGAGAGAGAGAGAGAGAGAGAGAGAGAGAGAGAGAGAGAGAGAGAGGAAAGGAAAATATGTTTAAGCCCTTCACGTGATAAATACATCTTATTATGCCAGAGAAAATTGGTTTAAAATTGTAAGTTTTGGACTTCTCCTATTCTCCTAATTTTAAAACAACTTTCTGTTTGTTGCTAATTCCAGTCCTGACTCAATCTAACGTTGTAAAAATATGTTTGCAAATGTGCGCTCCCCAGATCCTCTATACAGGCTGCATCCATTTCCCTAAAGACAATTAGTCTGTTTCTTTAACTGTGGCAGAAATCCAGTTTTTAAGAAATGAGATCGAGGTAGGCAATTAAATGCTTTACAGACATTTGAACAGAGCTCTGAAACCTAATAAACTTTATTCATTGGTGTCAATATTTGTAACTCAGAGGCACAGAACATAGAAGTATGGGTACTACTCACATTAAATGGGTACACATCATTGGATTATCAGAATTCTATCTCTATTATATTATATATCTAGGAAGAAAATATTGCACGAATCATCTTCTTATTATGTATTATACCCACTACAACTGTTTTGTGATGAGAATGTAGTCTACAGATATGTTCAAGTGGTAGGGGATGGTAATGGATGATTGTATTCTTATCTGGGGCAGTAGTGCTCCTGGAAGTCTCTTTTCTATTCAGATATTCTGTGAATCAAAAACTCCACAAAGCAATCTTTACTAAAAGAAAAATTCTAATAAGATAAATTTAAGCAACTGTGCTACGAGCACATCCTATCTCTTAGATATAAAGAATGAATACAATTGGAGTCCCAGTTTAAATAATCATACAATTTTATTTGATTATGGAAATTTTAATATAAATTTGCTGATGTTTGTTTATGCTTAAAGGCATCAGCTATTTTAATTCTATTCATGTAAATAAACATTTTTAGATATATGAGTTATACAGGCAGCTGTTGACTATAATCCAAGAGTTAGCTGCGTAAATACAGGCACAATTCCGTCTGTTATTAATTCACTGTTTAATAGTGAAAAGATGAGCTTTATTTTAGCCCATTTCTATGTAAGTAACTCTTTACATTCTGAAAGTGTAAAACATGCGTATATTGACATGAAAAGCTACATTTGTACCTCAGTTCTTATACAATTTCACCTCAATAATTTTACAATTATTAGTAAGGTATGCGAGGCAAATTTGTAATTCTATAATCATGGTAACCTAATGAAAGAGGACCAAAGGTTCAAGGCCAGCCTGAGCTACAAAGCTTGGTAAATACCAGTCTATGTAAGCTAAAGAAAACCTTTCTCAAAGTAGAAGTGAAAAAAAATGATCCATGCATCTAGCCTTTAGGTTCAGTGACTGCCACATGGGTGAAGTCCTGGGTTCCATCTCTTGTGCTGCAAAAATAATACAGGAACACACACACACATGTGAATGATAAAAAGAAAGATAATTAAGGTCACAGTAGTTGAACATTTTGAAAATGCTATTTAGAGTTAAACATTTAGAAATATATTATGAACAATAATCCTCTAAGTTCATATACTTGGTGACAATTTTTTGATAAGTAATAGTGATTTATATCTAAAAAATTAATATTAGAGAGACAGTATCATTTTACCCTAAAATTATGGCCATATTATCTCCTTTTTTCAGTTTTTTCTTGATTTTTATTGAGCTCTACATTTTTCACTGCTCCCCTCCCTGTCTCTCGCTCCCATTCAACCCTCTGCCAAGATCTCCATGATCCCAATTTACTCAGGAGATCTTGTCTTTTTCTACTACCCATGTAGATTAGATCTATGTATGTCTCTCTTACGGTCCTCATTGTTGTCTAGANTTTTTTTTGGTTTATGTTCAAAAACCACTTATGAGTGAGTATATGTGATAATTGTCTTTCCGTGTCTGGGTTACCTCACTCAAAATGATGTTTTCTAGCTCCATCCATTTGCCTGCATAATTCAAGATGTTGTTATTGTTTTCTACTGTGTAGTACTTCATTGTGTAAATGCACCACATTTTCCTTATTCATTTTTTGGTCGAAGGGCACTTAGGTTGTTTCCAGGTTCTGGCTATGACAAACAATGCTGCTCTGAACAAAGTTAAGCACATGTCTTTGTAGCATGATTGAGCTATTGGATTATATATACCAAAAATGGTATTAATGGGTCTTGAGGTTCATCATCATTAGTCATCAGAGAAATGCAAATAAAAACAACTCTGAGATTCCATCTTACACCTGTATGAGTGGCCAAGATCAAAAACACTGATGACAACTTATGCTGGGGAGATTGTGGGGTAAAGGAAACATTCCTGCATTGCTGGTGGGAATGCAAGCTGGTGCAGCCCCTTTGGATGTCAGTGTGACGATTTCACAGAAAATTAGAATTCTTCATTTATATTACTTAGTATGACAATGGTGTTTAATAAGTCAATACAATGTTTAACTCATTAAATTTGATTATTCATCTATGGATTATAACATTTAAAATTACAATAGGTAACATAAAATTCAATTACAAATAAAATGTAGTTATGAAAAATAACTACTAGCAACGAATATGGAGAGTTAACTGGTTTTTGAGAAATATACAATGGAATGGAGTTTTGCATTAACTTATAATGGATGCTTTCTGTACAATTCAAGAAGGAAATAAACAAAAAACATTATCATTAAGTCATAACCAATAAGTGATTTATTTAGTTTTTTCTATTTGTCATTAAAAGACAGGAGAAGATGTCTTACTGTGTCTCTGTGAGAATATAAGGTGTAGTATGTGGAGGACATAGAAATCACATCATTCTCTCTCCTCAATAAATCGACCTGGAGACATCAACTTGTTAGATTTATTTCTCTGGTGAATATCACAAAGAACAAATAGCTATGAGTGATAGGGAATTTATGATTAAATGCTTCAGGTTTATATGAAATTTTTTGAAAGCTTAACGGTAAAACAAAATTCTTTAAAAAAATTCTATAAAAACCAATGGGCAGTTAGTTTATGGAGGAAAATATGACTATTATAAAAGAGGTAAACACATAAATGCTTCACAGTATTAGTGTGGAAAAATGTACAAATTAAAAACACAATAAGATATTATTTCCAATTTAAAAAATTAGTTCAGTTAAAAGATGTTGATCATAGTGGATATTGATGAAATCAAAAAAATATACCAATGATAATACAAAATGATTTGGCCACTATGGAAAATTTATTGATAACTGATTAAAATTTGAACAATATCCTACTATATTATACCAAGCCTAAATATCTTTAAAACGTGGATTAAAAAATTGGAATAAATTTATGCTGGGACTAGCTACTTGGCAATGTACAGGAAAAGAGTATCACCATGCAAAATGATGTTTCTCATGCTTACAAAGGTAAAGGATCTAGGGGAAAAGGTTACGGTTCTAACTTTCTATAGATAATTCCTGAAAGATAAGTGATAGCTATGAATATAGATGAGAGTAAAGAAAGAGAAGAGGATGCTATCAAATTGTACATTTTAAGTATATATAGCATAATGAATGTTATCTCCTATTTTAAAAAGCTAGATTTCAAATACTTTCAAGATAAAATAATATGTTAAAAATAGATCATGTGTGCGAGGAGGGGGAGGGAAATGGGAAATTTTTTTGCAACAACTAAAAAAAAATAAAATAAGCAAAAAAATTAAAAAAAGAATCATGCAACACCCACATGCATATTTATAAATATATATGTGTGTGTGTGTGTAGAAATTATATAATGTATACAAATAAAAATGCTTAGAAATTTTTGTGGGTGCAGGCACTATCAAAGGTATGTTGATGGATGAATTGAATAGGTAGATGTAGAAGACTGAGCATAAATTGGAAAACAATATGGATTTTCATATTTAAAATAAAAAAGCAATAGTTAGGCTTTGACATGCTTACAGCTGTTCTTCTGGAATTTCTAAGATATCTTGTAGATGTTTGATTTTAAAAGATTTGATTTTAAAAGAAATGAGAAAATGATTCATGAGGAAATTATTAAAGTACAAAAAAGCCTAATAAAATCAAGTCGGGTTTAAAGGTAGCAAATGAGGAAAATACAAAAAGGTGTCTATTTTTTTTCTTCTCAGAAGGCACACATGAAATACGTCAGTACTGAAGCAGTAGTAGTTTCATAGTGTGCTACAACAGAAATATGCAAATAAAATCATACCAAGTCTAAAAATAATTGGAAAATATCAAATAGGTTTCAGATTCTACCTAGGTTTAAAAAAAAAAAAAAAAAAAACAAGGTCTTTTGAAGCCCTATGCTGAAAGTCATTGCAAAACGATACAGGAGAAAGGGAATAGGTTATTGATAAGGCTTGACTATTTTTCATGGTTGTGTTCCATGGGAAAGGTGAAAGCAGAACTTTCTTGTGTTTCAGGTTGATAAATTAGTGATGGATAGAATCAGAAAGCTTGTGGCTTGCCAGTGAACCTTGGTGACTTGCTGACCTGGGAAATGCAGATTGAATGCAGTAGCTTGTACCACAACTGTAAGCGAAGCATTTTTGTGGAGAGTGAAAATTTTTCAAAAAAGTCAACAAGATGTAATATTTACCAAGTCCTCAGAATTATAATAAATGGAGTTGCTACCATCAAAGGAGGTTATAAGGCTCAGTAACCCCCGTGAACAGTTGCTGAAGACTCAAAATGAGAAAATTAAAAGAGAATCGAAAGCAAACAGTGAAAATAGATACAGAGAGAACAGAGGGTGACAGAATGGAAATCAATATTACCGCATCTTAGCTAAGGAAGATCAAGGCTTTCTAGATATCAGGTAAAAACAGAAAGCATACCCTACTTAATTTCTTTTGCCTATGAGTAGATTATATAGCTGATTGTCAGAGAGACAGATTTTCCTCAGTCATTGGGTCAAAATCCTGTTGACCAATTTCCACAAAATCTGTGTTTTTTTTTTTTTTTTTTTTTCAGTATAGTGATTGCTATTACAATCTGACACTCCTTTGCTGCACTGCACCAGGTTGTTAGGGATAGGGCTTGAATGATGAATTTTGCTTTTGGGAGAGAAAATGCAGTCTTTTCCAGGTGTTACAAAGCCCAGGTCCAAGACCCTGTTCTTCAGATTTTGTGCAAATTGTCTTTCAATCCAACGCGGAAGGCACATTTTGCAAGTCTTTACAACTGTACCAACTGATTTTATTTCATGAACTGGTTACATGAATTCTTGAATATATGATACTAAAAAGGAAATATTTATCCACTAATGAAATGAAGATGATTGCTGAAGTCACTTGCAAGATAAAGTAAAAACTGAAAGGCATAGTGCTACAATTATTACAATAGTTTTTTTTTTTTTTTGAGACAGGGCTTCTCTATAGCTTTGGAGCCTGTCCTGGAAATAGTTCGTGTAGACCAGGCTGGCCTTAACCTCAGAGATCTGCCTGCCTCTGCCTCCCGAGTGTTGGGACTAAAGGCGTGTGCCACCACCATCTGGATGTTAAAATAGATTTTAATATTTTAGAGCCCAGTAATTCCATTTTACCTCAGGACTTACAATTCATCTTCTGACCTTCTAATGTTGAAGTCCTCTTGCTAAGGTTGACTCTATTTGGAGACAAACTGTTAAAGAAGAAATTAAGATTAATTTCTTTTTATGTGGTCATAAAAGACATGACAGGAACTAAAAAGTAGGACCAATGACTTTATGAGTGGAAGAAACTCCAGGGCACAAAGAAGACATGGGCAGATGATGGATATCTGATAGAGCCAAGGTCCAGGAGAAATCAATGTAATTGTCACCTACATTTTTGCCAGTTCATCTGCAGCTCAGTCAGCATATAAATGAGTGTTGTTTAAGCTTCTCTGTCTATGATATGGTAACATGACTGACTATCATAGTGCCCAATTTTAAAAATATTCAATATTGATATAACTATGGAAATTGCAATACTATTTATTTTTACTCTGCTTGTGGAATATATACACATTAGAGTTCTACTCTGCGGTAAAAAACAATGACTTCTCGAATTTTGCATGCAAATGGATGGAAATAGAAAACACTATCCTGAGTGAGGTAACCCAGACCCAAAAAGATGAACATGGGATGTACTCTCTCATAATTGGTTTCTAGCAATAAATAAAGGTCACTGAGTCTGTAATTTGTGATCCTAAAGAAGCTAAATAAGAAGGTGGTCCCAAAGAGAAACATATAGTTATCCTCCTGGCTATGGGAAGTAGACAAGATTGCCGGGCAAAAAACTGGGATCTTGGGGGTGGGGCGAGATGGGGGTAAGGGGAGAAGGGGAGAGAAAAGTGAGAAGGGGAGGATGGGGGGAACTTGGGGAAACGGGATGATTGGGATATAGGAGGGTTGGTTAGGGGAGCAGGGAAGCACATATCTTAGTTAAGGGAGCCACCTTAGGGTTGGCAAAAGTCTCGAACATAGAGTGGCTCCCAGGTGCCCCGGGCGATGTCCCCAGTTAGTTCTTTGGGCAGCTACGGATAGGGAACCTGAAATGACCCTATCCTATAGCCATTCTGATGGATATCTTGCATATCACCTTGTGCTTTCTTTGTTTAGAAACTTATACTATATTGCATATTTATAAAAAAATCTAAAATTTGAATCAAACAGCATATTTTATGCCCATTATAGTAAAGACAATTGCTTTCTTATTTACAATTTCACTGTCATAATTTTAGGACTCTATCATATCTTTTTTGGCATACTTAAAAGGACTTCTTAATTGGTTCAATCTTCTTCAAGTTTGATTGATACTGTCTTATAAGTCACAGTGCCCTCAATGGTATGCTTCACTAAATAGGAAGAAAGGAGAGATGTTCTAGTCTTTCAGACAGTTTAATTATTTGGGGCAATATTTCCCATTTGTTGTTTATATCTGACCTCCCTTTCTACACCCATTTGTAACTTAGGGAACACTCAAGGTGGAAATGTATCAGGTTTGAAGTTCAAAAAATGTATTCATCTGACTCTTAAAATGAATTCCTATATTGTTTCTACTAATTAAGATTCCATGTTTGGTGCAAATATTAAGTTTATTAATACCATTTTAGCAGTATCTTCCAATATAAAAATATTACCCTTTCATACGATCTATCCATCCTGCCTTTTAGTACTCACGACATAAAACCTTGCAATATTAACACAGTTGTCAAGAAAAAAATGTTTCTTGTTTCTGTGCAATAATGATAAGAAATGGTTTGTATTTACATAAACTAATCTGTGGCTAAGACATAACGTGCATTATAAAGATTCACATTCTACATAATGTAAGTGTATATAACAATGATAACATTGGTCAAAATTTCAAGTAATTTTAAGACCAGCGTGTTAAAAACTTGAAGTTGCCTCAACTCTTAATCATTGCTTTTTGATCATTTATAAGCTTATCATCTACCAAATTGTTACCAGTCCATGAAAATTCTAACACGTTTAGATTGGGATGTCCTGTATAATTCATAGGCGATGACAGCCAGAGGGTCCAGTAAACTGTAGATGATAATTTCCAAGTACTGCATATGATTTTAGGAACTTCTGAAATGCATTTTCTGTCAATTTTCTTTAAATTGGATAATAAACAACAAAAACTCTTTGTATGATTCTTTGTGATCACATTTCAATTAAGATATTGTAAATACTAACTTGCCTTCATAGATGTCTTATTGTCACCGTTCTGTATTATGATTTAGGTTTCTGACTGCAAATACGGAGTGGCCGCATTATGCTCCTAATGAACATAGTGTGAATGATATTGCATCTAGATGACTTCTTTTGTAGATTAGATTAATGTTTTTTCTCCTAGAAGTTTATTAATCCATTCATTCATTCACTCATTTGTTCATACATTCATAATTGTCAGAGAGTAAGTGAATCTACGCAGAGCCCCAAATCATATACGTAATAATTATATTGTGATTTTACTGGCAGAGTTATAAAATTCTGTAAAGTTAGGTGGCCTCAAAGTGTTAGTATCAGTTAATTTTGTTGTGGTATACGTCTAATAACATTGAAATACCTCAATCACGGTTCTCCCCTTCATTTTAGTCATAGGTCTTCTGAGGTCCTTAGTAACAGCAAAGCAAATGGTCTGTGGACAAATGTTAGACAAGGCATAGTACAAGTATGGGTCCCTCTTAATTCTTGTGTTACATTTGTAACTGATGTTACTCTGCCACAATCACTAAACTTAGAATGTGTGTATTGCTGAGGAATTTGCGGGCTATTGGTGAATTCCCATTTATCTCATAATTTTTATCATTTTCTTAGTTATGCATACATACAATGAAAACAAAATCATTTCAAGTGGATTAGATTCATTAATCACATTGATCAATACTGACAATTAAAAATTGTTATATATTTTCGTTTTCATGTGAGTGTTTTGCCTGCATGGAACCATAAAAAACATGTGTGTGCTTTGTTCCCACCGGTGTCAGAATAGGGTGATGGTATCAGATATCCTGGATCGGGTGTTTAAAATTATTATGAATAGCCATCTGTGTGCTATAAACCAAATCTGGTTCCTCTGCAAAAGCATCAAATACTCTTACTCACTGAGACATAGCTTCAGTCTCAAATATGTAGTGTTACCTTCAGTAGCTATGTATTATAAAGTGAAGAAGCTTGAAACAACAACTATTTTATTGGATGCCAAGACTATGAGCATTAAAACTTCATTCAGACCACGGTTGAATAATTCTGACTGATTTGGAATTAATGGAATTAATTAAACAGTTATCCAACTGGTACAAAGACTGTGTATATAGTTCAAGAAAGTTTCATTCACAAAAGACAGGCCTGTTGCTTTGGGTTCTCAGTCTCATACATCTGCTCGGTAGTTAGAATTAGAATGTGAAATGCAAGTTCTGAAGGAAATCATCCTTGTCTTCAAGGCTGAAAGTGCATGATATTTATCTCCTTGGACTTTGTATGATATTTTCTTTCTTGTGTCTATTGACTGAAGAAGCCAAAAGTTCAGATTTGCTGAAAGGACTGTGGACCCATTTAACAATACTAATAGTGCACAGAATTTGCAGCTATGTTTTAGAACCAGCACACTCGATGACTACACGTACTGTCTCAATTTATATCATACTTTACAAGTTATACATGCCACATACATTTATGACATTTTCCCTTGATATCTTTGTACTTCTGTTCCTGACTTAATAAACTCTACTGGGAGTCATGAGGAGACATGGGATACGTTCATCTTCCACTCTTTATATTCATTTCCTTTGTGTGTAATGCACTCTTCAAGCTCCCTTCATTTAGGTAAACGGGGGCAGTTTTTTTTTGTAGATCGGAAGACAATTTGTATTGATTACCTGTGCAATGCTCTGTCTACTTGGCTTTCTCTTTTTCCTGAAATTCTTCTCTAGCCACACAGCCATTCTGTACTTCAGCTTTTCTTCTTTTCCTGCCATCTTTATACACAGCTCTTTGTTATAGTAAAAAATATTAAGTGACAAGAAACCTTTCTGAATTATTCTTTTCAGCCTTGGAATCAATTAGCAAATAATGACTGTTTTACTACCTTGTGTTTTCAGCATTTGAATGGTATCTAGTATGGATGTAGAATTCATGTATCTTTCCACTTCATATCTTTCCATTATGCAGTGTGTTTTATCCTTATAGAACACTTCTTGTCCGAAAAAAAAAAAAAAAAAGAGAAAGAAACCCATGTTATTCCTCAGAATAGGCTTACTGAATGAAAGCCTAAGGAACTGTTCCTCTGGAAGGAGAGAGTCAGAGCACCTCCAGGAACTGTTGCATCTTTATTTTGTTCTACAAAGCTAGTTTTCATTGTTTGTCTAGTCTGAATTTAGCTGTGAACCATATGATATTCTTCTCCATCAAATCTCTCATCACTTATTGCTATTTCTCATAAAAATCTACAAAATGGACAGAATCTGTGCCAATCTTTTAAAAATGTAACACTGGCATTACACTTCCATGTGGCGATGGCACAGAGGATTAGAGAAAATGGTGTTATAATAAGCACTAATAGTACCACTCAACATTGATCTCACTGGCAGGGGAGGAGAGTTACCCTCTACCCCAGATCGGTGTCTTGAAGAGGCAGATGATCAAATCACCATAAAAAAACTATAATGCAAAATTTGTTTACATAGCAATTATCGAGTTTAGTTGAATATTTTTTCATTCCTACTTTAAAAGTCAAGTTTTTTAGGTGTTTTATATAAACTTTAGATAATATTTATCTTGTAAAGTAAAATAACAATATAGGATAGGTATCATAACATATATTCCATTATCTGGGTTAGATAAATTTGTTGTGCTATGTTACTTTGCATTCCCTCATTAAATTGAGATACCAAGTCACACACACATATGTATGTACACACACATATAATGATAACAATATTTATTGTATAGCAAAGAAACAATAATAGAAATCTTATAGTTTCAACTATGGTATTTCAGACTTAGGAATATACCTGATTCTGAAAAAAAGTATTTATTAGATATCATTCATTAGACATCAAAACAAACAAAATTTTCTGTATCCCTAATTTTTGTTTACAAACCCTAGTGACTAATTCTAGGCACTTGCACATTCTAGGCAAGGGTGTTACCACTGAACTCCATCCTCAGTGACAGTCTTTATCTATCCATTTAGTTAGGGTTCTCTTGTTACTTGTTTTCTGTTTCTTTCTTCTCTCTTTCTATTTTTACATTTTATATTGATACATGATCTCTCAAAGTTGCATAGGTTGTATTTGAACTTCCTTTGTGGTCTACACAGGCCCAGCAATGGTCAAAGCCTACTACCTGGACTCTGTCTTAGGATGAGTGAGGGCTTATAGTGATCATAAACATTCAACTCAGAATATCTTAACCCATGCCCTGTTTCTGTGTACTTTATAACCTTATTCCTAATGTCACTATAATTTATAATTTAGGAACAAACATCATTCCATATTAGAAATGAAGAATTGAAAAGAGATAGATTGTATAACTATTTTACATCACTTTATGATGTAAACGGAGTAGAAAACTGAAATAGAATATTGGAACTGGATATTTATATTATATGAAAATTACAAAGAATAGTACTTAAACAATGTTTATGAAATAAAAAGAGTACTTAAAAATTCTTCTTAGGTTTCTAGTTTCTATGTGTCCTTTTGGATTATATAAAATGCATACAAAGTCCATTCTTAATTACAAATATGTAGTACCTTCTTTATATACATGTTTTTGAACTTTGCATGTTAAGGCATTTAACTAGACCTTGTTTTAATGGCTCTCCTGCCATTTGTGTGCATAGTTTATTCAATATTAAGTAGCAGTTTGAAAAGTCTAGTATCTGAGTGCTAAATCTTACCACTCAAAGTCCTAACGAGAAATGAGCTCACTAGACTATAATTTAAATACAGAGAAGCTTAGTCTCTGGTTTCCTACAGGTTTCCCCTCACAATTATCTTTATTAATTCTAATAACTATGTTCTTATTCATAAAATTTGTTCATTGTGCCACAAACCCAGAGAGTTTCCAAAAATATGTGCATAACCTGTTATATTAATCTTATCTTTATTCCTCCAAAATGTTAGTCTCTATATCCTATACAAATAAGTTTCTCTTTGTCATGTTATTTTCTGCAGTAAATCTAATAATATGATTAGAGTATCTCAGACAATCTTCCATCTCAAGGTTTTATGCCTTTCTGATTCATTGTGCCTATTATTAAACCCAGCTGTTGATGTTTTTGAACAAACTGATTTCTGAATTAACTTTACATTGTGTTCTATAATAACCCTACTTCAGTATTACCACGGGCTGCTCCCAATTTACTTTTAGATAATTAAAACCTCTCTTTATTTCTATCCAAGTTGTCTGTTTTATTTCCCTGAACACAAGGATGTGATTTCATTCATGTTGCTCCAGGGGTCGAAAGATGATAATCATTTCTCTACATCTGCCCTCATCGTGTATTCTTGCAATATACATCCCTATATCCTTACCCTTTGGCTTCTCATTAGCATTCCCTTTCCTACTGATGCATTATGTTTCTGCCACAAGCCGTTCCTTGTTTTTGTCCT
This sequence comes from Alexandromys fortis, assembly GCF_014885135.2. Taxonomy (NCBI): domain Eukaryota; kingdom Metazoa; phylum Chordata; class Mammalia; order Rodentia; family Cricetidae; genus Alexandromys; species Alexandromys fortis. The sequence continues at coordinate 14,460,284 of NW_026067944.1, forward strand.
ATAAAGTCGGTACCTTTGCATGAGAATTGTCCTAATCTGCCTAGCATATTAGATATTTTCCATATTCTGACTTGTTTATGATGATTATTTACATATGAATGCATCTGCTTCAAAACTGATGACATCCATAACTGAAATATAAAAAAAGATATATTTCCAAACACCTAACACAGCAATTTACAAGTTGTTGTAGAAAGACAAGAAAATCTAGGTCATCACACAGTCTGTGTTTATTTATTTCTGTTTTATTTTCATAAAAAAACTTGAGACATATAATAAATTGTGCATTATTTTTAATAAAACATGGAAGAAATCTTTAGGTTATTTACACTATACAGCATAAGTTGATGGAGATTTACTTTTGATTCTAATACCTACCTATGATTATAAGAATGTATCTGAATGTATTCTTAGAGGAATACACTACAAATTCTATCATTTATTACTTTATGTTCCTTATAATTTGTATTCAAAGTCGCACACTCTATGATTCCTTACCAGACGCCTGCCTCTGAAGAACAGTACCAGAGAGCAAAATTTCTGAAAACTCTGTGAAAATTCTAGGGTTTGTCTCTTAAGTAGAACTGATTCGCTTAGTAAAGTGCCTCACCTTATATGATAAAAATTATTAAATAGTTGATATTTTGTAAGATAAACCATTATCCTTGAAATATTGAATTTTATTTATGATTTATTATGGAATAAGCTTGGAAAACCAGTTGTTACAGGCAGATACCTTCTACAAAATGTAATTTACTATATTTTCATGTTTGTTTTGAACTTTTGTTTGTTTAATTTCCCCTTTCAACAACGATGTAACAACTATAAAGAAAAATCCTTATTACCATGGGGAAAATGCACATTTAGAGATTTTTATATAAAGTTCATCCTACAGTGATGTACAAACCGTCAGCGTTTCCTCTTGGAGACACCCTAATCACTATATTTCCCCACCTTCTTCAACATGCAAACTTGTGTCCTTTAACACAACACCTATAAATATGTTACTCTTGGTGACTTGATATTCAAAACGATAAGATTTTTGTTTGTTCTTACAACTTTCTGGTAGCATACATTATGTAGAATTAAATTCTCAGTAAATTAAGATTTTTCTTTCACTTCCCAGTTCTTCCTACACATATGAAGTATATCAGAAGCATCTCGATTGCTATCACATTCTCGATATTTCACAATATCGAAAGAACATAAAATAATTTCTTAAAATGTAAGGGCTCCTTTCATCAACTAGGAGAAGGTTATGATAGCCAGAAAAGTGTATCTGCCTTTGCAATTTCAAGCAGCCCAAGATGTGAGTTTGTGAAAAGAACTTGGGTGTTGGCATTTGATATCTAGATGTTTTAATATAGCGCCCTGGAGTGCTAAAGCATGGCTCATGCTATAAGCATCTGAACTCTTAAGTATGCAAAAATAAACTTAGTTTTTATAGCCATCATGAAAACATTTCTTGCTATATATGCAAACTATAGTATTTGTTTCCATTTTATTCAAAATGCAAACATGACAAAAGAAAAGCCACCATTACCAGAAGACTACTTAAAGTTGCCTAAATGTAAATCAAGATCCTGAATATAGAAGGCAATATTTTTGAAAAACAGTAAATTTGTGGTGAAATTAAACAATACCAATCCTGTTTTATGTTTCTGTCATTGATATTTGATACAGCTTCTCACATCCTCAGAATTCTTGCCTTTTATTGAATGTAATTATTAATTACATTCAGTAATTTCATTTCAGCCCATAAGAACTGAAAATTTATTGATAAAAATCTGTTCATTATCTTCAACATTAAACATGATTTTTAAATCAGAAGGTTCTTCAGGGGTGTGTGTCACGTTTCCAAGTGTTTGAGTTTTTCAATTGGGACACAGCATTTTTGATGCCTCCAATGCTGTCCCTGTGCTGGAGGCTCTGCAGAAGCACGAATTAAGTTAATGAGTTAGCAGGCATGCGCTCTTAACCAAGCATTAACAACCCTGTTCCTAAACATGATTTGTAGTTTAAATTAAAAAGGAGAAAAGTCATGTTGAATCATTTCTCAGAGCAATGAAACAGGTTAAAATGTTTTCTGTGCTCTTCTGTAAATGTCAGTGAAAAATGTCAACTTTGAACCACAGCACAATGTTTGTTTGTGTGTTGTGTTGCTTTACACACGAGGTTTTCCTTTCCGTTTATTTCTCACTAAGAGGTAGCGCTTTGTTAATACGGCTGTGTACAATTTTCTGACAAGTGCTGAACCTATGTGAACAAAAAATGGTTCTTATTTATGATGTGTCAAATTACTGTTCTGAGAGTAGACCTTTTAGGTTGCATTCAGCCTTTAATTTGACTGAATTTAAATGGCATAAAATGCCTTTTAGTTGGGCCTTGGCTGGCATATTATATATCTCATTTCAATGAAAAACATTCACATGCAAATACGGTTTGTTTGGAGTGAGGACAAATGCAACTATCATGACTGATGAAGGCTTTTGATCACAGTTCTACAAACTGAAACCTTGAAAAAGGGGAGGCTATTTGGACAGGCATCTGCAAGCCCATGAATTATTTAGTTCACATTATTCATAAATCTCTTTGAAGAGGAGGTCTTATGAGGTTTTAAGAAGCAGAAATCATAGTCGTGTTGCCAACTTTTGAGTGTCTGCTGTAAGTGCTGCCTGCACAGAAACACTTGCTTTAAATGTTAAGTCTTCCCAGCCTGGGAAGGGTGTCACGTTCCTGTGCCAGCAAGTTTATCCTGCAGCTCCTAGGAACTGGAAAGATTTCTCATCTACTTCTTATTTCTTCTTTCAGAATAGCATAATATGTGGTAGTGTTCACAGAGGATGTATAAAAACAGGTAGATCACATCTATAGACTAAGCAGATGCTAATTCAACTTCATAGCAGAACAAGCCAAGCACATGCCCAACCTCAGGACTCTCCATTCCTTGGTGCCTTTGAACTAGAGCTTAAATCCAGAAAGATTTCTTCTTCCTAAGATTTCCAATGGGCATTTCAGAATCATTTCTGTAGTTCCTCACTTGATCCACTGTGGAAAGTCTCCTGCTAGATTTCAAAGAAAATGTTTCTTGCGTACAAGTTTTGCATTGTCTTTTGGATGGTTTCTTGGATGATTCTGGCTCAGACCTTGCCTTCAAAAAGTGGGTGAGGATATCCAATTATATTTTGTTCACTTGAACCTCTAAGCAATATTCTAATCTTGAAAATTAATGAACAGTTGCAGACTATGCTGATGAATTACTATCTCTGCCCTCCAGTTTTAACTGTGTGATATTAGCTAATCAATGCTGGAAATAAAGCTAAACAAAATAATCTTTTTTGGTTTTTGGTGGTTTTTTTTTTTTGTTTGTTTGTTTGTTTTTTGTTTTTTCGAGACAGGGTTTCTCTGTGGTTTTGGAGCCTGTCCTGGAACTATCTTTTGTAGACCAGGCTGGTCTCGAACTCACAGAGATCCGCCTGCCTCTGCCTCCCAAGTGCTGGGATTAAAGGTAAACAAAATAATCTTTAGTGATATCTTGTAGCTTTGGGTTTCCCTAATTTTCTGAAATCATCCCAATTGGAATTTTAGGCTTAATATAAAAGTCAAATGCAAACAACTTTATTAAGTTCAGTCCCAGTTTGACTAGTTAAAAATTCTGAGAATGGATGATATCTTCTATTCCTCCTGAAATTATGTATATTCTTCAAACTGAGACTTCACATGTATTTATGATATACACATATAGTGCTTTATACAGTTATGAAGAATAGTCTGGAGCCCAAAATTCTCCCTCGTTAGATACATTGTTAACTCATGAGTCTAAAGAAACAGACTATTACTAGAAATGGTTACTCAAAAGTAGGAGGTTTGTTCAGGAGGAATTTCCTTTCTTAAATGGTCTTGAGTTTTAGGAGTCCTGTGGATGTTTTCTCAGAGCCATTTTGATAGATTTTCTTAGTAGCTCTCCTGTCTCAATTTCTATATACGTAGTTTGGAATCGATAGTTTCTGAACTCAGAATTCAAATGAATCCCAATACAATTATAGGCATCATGGAAACCTAAATTGAATCAATAAATTACCTATTTACCTGTGAAATTTATTAGCATTAACCTTATACACTATAGGATATGAAAATTATCTAGAAGAAAACTCATTTAAGAATTTCCTTTCTCTTTGACTGGTAAAGTCATTAGTTATTCTGGCCCTGTTATCATTTGAATGCAGGTTCTAGATTATGCAAAATGATTATCATGTAACAGCCTGAGAGAGTGCAGCAAAGCATACTATTAATATTCTAGTCACAGACTCAACCTCAAAATAGGATGGAACAGCTTAATAGTAGCAACAACACTAAAAAATAGTAAAAGCTTAATAATGAATTATAGTCTTTATTTTTATGTATTTTATGAAATATTGGGGCTGGAGAGATGACTCAGTGGTTAAGAGCACTGCATTGACTGATTTTCCCAAGGACCAGGGTTCAGTTCCCAGCACCCACATGGCAGATCACAACTGCCTGTAACTCCTAGATCTGAGACCATCAGATGGAGGCAAAGACCAATGCCTATAAAATAGGTAAATAATTAAATAGATCTTTAAAAAAATATTTGTTTATCAGACTTATCTAGGCAGTCATCTAAATGGTAAACTTAAGTTCTACATGTAGTATATTGTATATAAGATGGATATAATAGTTTTATTAGCTGAAACAAGCACCTGTGTTACTCACATAGCTGCAAGATATAAATTTCTCTCATGTGTATTGCAGTAAGAGGTTCTGAGAATGTGAGAATACACAATTTGCCTTTGTATAATTTATTAGTATTGATCAAATAATGCTGAGGCCCCTTTTTAATGAAAAAGTTATTTCCAAATATCATTTTACCTGAATTTCAAATTATCTGAATATAATATAAACATACAATTTGTGATATTTGTTCTCATGAGGAAATCATGATTGCTTTGTGTTCATAATTGTTTTTGTATTGCTTTTATTACAAATGATTTGTACAGTTCGAGAGTTGAAAATCCTCCTATTTCAAACTTAGTCAAGTTATTTGTAACCTAATTTGCTTTCACATGTAAATGTTAGGGCTCTGTTAATTAGATTATAACCATGCTATTTGTAATTATAAGAGCTTTTAACTGTTTCTGCATCCTCTATGTGTAGTTCTGTAATGTAGTTAATTTAATGGATGCAATTTGAAATAACCTCTCTCAAGAAGATATTCAACCTGAGTTAATGATAAAGGTACAAAGAAATGTGCTACAAATTTGTTTTTTGGAAGATTTGGTCTTAGATTTCCTGAAAGGTTTCTCTGAAGACTGTGCTCCATTTTATTTCTTTATTAATGTCCCTTGTTGGCATTGTATCAATCAGGGATAGATGTTTAGAAACATCTTCATGACAGATAATTATACTAATGGTATAGTATTCTACATAGAGAGATAAGACTCATAAAATCCTCTGTGTTCCAGACAATTCCAAATATTTATGTTGACCAACACAATATTAGACATGGAAATCTACATAATTTTGGTTATTTATTTATTTATTTATTTGTATTTAAATATGACCTTGATATCAATTTAAAATTTGTCTCATGTAAAAGGCCAAACTCTAATACTTAACCATTATTTTTTGTTTTGAACCCCAATAATTCTACCCTCATTGCATCCCTATATCACATCATGTTTCATAGGGAGGATAAAGATAAAGGGAATCCCTGCTCTCCAACATACTATACTTCTAATGAAATATTCATACCTATTACATCATAATACATACCCTAAAGATAACACTATAAACAATACTATGTCAAATTAATCAAGGAACAATAATTCTTACTTACATAGTAACATGTAACACACAGAGCTATGAAGTAACTGATGATTAAAACATTACCTATCATTACCAACTCCATCAATATAAAAGAAGGGTGTAAACAGAAGGCAGAGGGACATAGGGAAGATAACACTGAGTTACTCTATAAGACAATGATCCACTAGAACCAAAATATCTATAGCTCATATTTACATCACTGAGTTAGGTGATGTGATTTCTTTGCCTTTCATCTGCTACTGTGAAATAATACCATACATTTGTCTTAGGAAACCTTTGTTTTTTTTTTTTTTTTTTTTTTTTTGTTTGATTACAACAGAAACAATTGGACATCTTGATTTGATAGTCTAAGGGAGCATTTCATTTGCAGTCTGAAAGGGGATGATAATAAATAGGTATGTAAGTTCTCCTTGGATGTGGAAATCTTAGTGAATACGTAACTACATGTGTTTCCTGTTCTTGGGCTGTTTTAGTTTGGAGGACTCAGTTTCACAGGTTCATGACCCTAACTGAAGTGTAAATGGCAAAGAGATGAGAGACATGACAGTGGAGAACTCGACTGAGTAGCTGTAGTTGCTGTACAGTAGTCTGGAAGTCACCTTTCATCTTGCTCAGACTCTTCCTTGGGGAGAACTGCCGGAGGGCAAGGGAAACAGTTGAATATGTGCTTATGCATGGAAGAATTTAACCTTGCTTGCTAAAATGATTCCCTTTTGATGTTCTGGAGTTTAAATGGGTGACCTGAAACAGAGAGAGGCAGATTGAACAGAGTCCTTTAACTTATTTTTAACCATGTACCTCATTTGCTCAATTTCTCTAGAATTAACTCATTATCTAGTAATTAGAAGTCAGGGAGCATTGACTTTATGTTTCTTGCATGATTATTTACCTAAACAGAACTGGACCAGTCAGTACATGATCCTAAGTTCCATATCTCACTCAATCTAGTTATATTTTCTCAAAATCTGATACTTCCCTCAATAACACACTTCATAAGTTACTCCATTATTCTATCATCTGCATTTTCTTAGAAACAGTTCTCTTTTTTGCCCCAGCTTTTCACACAACTTCCTTGCGCTGATGCTGTAAGCTTCAATGTGAGCTTCATCTAGACAACCCAAACATCCATAATAGTGATTGTCAAACACTTGTAGTTTGCTTTACACATTTATCATGAAACCCTCTAGTTCATGAATTGAAAATCATTCACACTACTAAAACAGAATCCGGAAATTAGTTTTTCTTAGAAAAACTTGCTAATTTATCGATATTATAATGTAAACTCTAAAAACTCATCTGTGCACAGTGTTGAAAGTAGGCAATATATATTTTAGAAATGTGTAAAAACTCATAATGAGGATATTTTTATTATATGCTTCTTTATCTGCCAGCTTCTTATTTGAGTGTAAACTGGAATTTACAAATGAACACCTACTGTCAGCTGTAAATCATAACTAGAAATCTCTATGAGCATAAAGCATGCTTAGCTGCATGCAGACACCACCATAAACACGTCCATAATCAAAATGTAAACCAAGAGAACTGTGGCTTAAACTATGAACTTTGTTGTTACTCATGGGCAAACTTGTATTCATAGGTGACAATAAATGTTAAACTCTAAAATGAAGATGTTGATTCAAAAAGTAACACGGGCTTAGAGTAAGGAAACACATAGACAATCTCTCTATTTTCTTCTAGGTATTTCTACTCATGTTTTCAATAAGGTCAAAGTTGTTCCAAAAATCCTCTAAAAAGCATTCAAATCTGTTTACAATTGCTAATATAAACCAAAAGTCATTTGCCTCTCATGTGAATAAATTTCTAATCTTCAAAATAAACCAGGAAATTTAAAATGAATTTAGCAATTCAATTACAATATGGAAATTACATATCAAATATATAATATATAGACTAAAAATTTGAGTATTCTCACTAATTTTTCACGTTATTTTTATTTATAAATAAGTTTATAACCATTTCTTCCATCTAGCAATTTTTGTGTACTTCAAACATACATACACACATATGCTTACTTCAAATTTAGTCATTGATGATCAAGGTAATAGCATAAAATCAAAATTTAAGATGTAGATTTAGAACTATAACAGACATTTTATTTAGTAATGGAATAATGACTCTCCAAACATTATATAACTTCTTTACAGAGAATCAATTGCTATTTCTAAGCCTTGTAGGTTAAGATGTGACTAAAAAATTGAAGGTTTGAATTCAAATCTGATTAGATTTGAAATCTTTTCTGAACCAGTATGAGGACAAGAGTCACAGCCTTAGGGCAATATATTTATTAACACATATAAAAATGAGAGCATGAAAAAGAAATAATCATATAGATATATATACTCAAATACAAATATAGCTATGTTGTGTACTTATAACTTAAATTATATTATGCTCTATCTTTCTAGAATGAAAATGATTGCTTTTGAGTGGAAACTACTAACATGTCCTGTTTATGAAATAATAAATAAATCAGAAATATTTCAATGTCACCTGCTAGACTCTTGCCTACTGCAGGTCATAGAGAAACTTATACACTGAACTCAGTTTATGAACAGGTAACTGATACATTTTTCAAGGCTGGCAATTTGCATCATTGTGTTAGTCAAAAGTATTGTAGTGGTAATAAATAACAAGATTTAAAAAGAAATGCCTGGTTTTTAATTGGTATATTTAAATATTTTCATATTTCTATTATCAAAATAGTCCAAAATAATGGAAATATTATCATCATCTAACATCTAAAGATTGTTTTTAAATCAAACACAAATGAAAAATAATATTAATTATTAATAAAAAATTACAAAATAACTTTTTAAAATACTAACAATACTTTTATTCCACTTAAATATTACCATAATAAAATATACAGTGTTCAATAAGAGCTCAAGGAAATCATATCTGTGTGCATATGTGTGTATATGTGTGTTTGTGTATAGCACTAGACATTAAATAAGGGGCTCTTTAAATTTATCCAGGGACACTTAAATTCTCCCTCTGAGCAACAATCACATTGGCCTTGTCCTACAAATGCATTGGACAAACAGATCAATTGACAAAAAAAAAGTGTTCAATTTTTCATTGTTTGTATTGATTTGGCATGTTTTCTGCCTTTTGTTTTATTAAATATCAGAAGTTGAATCTAGAAGCTTCAGTGCATTCAAATCTACTAGTCACTGTAGCAGGAGAGACACAGCATAACGGATGAGCAGACTTCTGACTTCTGTTTTAGAGGGCAGAGTCTAAGCGAGCATGCTACTTTCAGTCTGGACTGTGCAGAAGGAGGTAGATAATGCTGCTATAACCGGGCAACAGAGCAAAGGCAGAACCAGAAACAGATCTCATTCCCAGAAAGCCATTTCTCTAGAACATGCCTAAGCTCTTGAATGTGCTACAGCTTCCCAAAAGAGGGGGGCAAGTGTTGAAATACATGAGCTTGCCCTGGCTATTTCTCACCAATCCCTAATACCTGGTTCGATTATTTTGACACATAATCAAATAAAAATTAATTCTACTGTCCTGTGAGAGGGCATAGTGTGTCAGCTATTCTCACTCTTTTTTTTCTCTTTTTTTTATTGTTTTTATTGAGCTATGTATTTTTTGTCTGCTCCCTTCCCTTCCTCTCCTCTCCCCTTTACCCTCCTTTCCTCTCTCCTCTCCTTCTAGATTCCTATGGTCCCAATTTACTCAGAAGATCTTGTCTTTTTCTACTACCCATGTAGATTAGATCCATGTATGTCTCTCTTAGGGTCCTCATTGTTATCTAGGTTCTCTGGAATTGTAATTAGTAAGCTGGTTTTCTTTGCTTTATGTCTAAAAGCCGCTTATGAACAAGAATGGCCAAGACCAAAAACACTGATGACAATCCAGGCTGGAGAGGATGTGGGTAAAGGGAACACGCCTGCATTGCTGGTGGGAATGGAAATTGGTACAGCCCTTTGGATGTCAGTGTGACGATTTTTTAGATAATTAGGGAAAAAAAAAACTTTCTAAAGACCCAGCAATGTCACTTTTGGATATATACCCAAAGGATGCTCAATCATACCACCAGAAAATATGTTCAATTATGTTCATAGCAGCATTGTTTGTCATAGCCAGAACCTTGAAACAACCTAAATGTCCCTCGACCAAAGAATGGCTAAAGAAAATGTTGTATATTTACACAATGGAGTAATACACAGCAGAAAAAAACTGACATCTTGAAATTTGCAAGAAAATAGATGGATCTAGAAAACATAATATTGAGAGAGGTAACTCAGAAACAGAAGAACAATTATCATATGTTATTCTCTCTTGTATGAACTAGTACAAGAGGAATTGTCTTGTCTAATTTATCAACTAGATGGGATTAAATAACACTGGTCTCCTAATACTATTATTTTCTGTGTATTTTTTGTTGAAGTGTTTTTTTTAAATCCTCATTAACTATTTAAGTACTCAAAGTAATAATGTATACTGTATGTATTTCTTTACCAAACAATTTCAACATCATTTTAATATATTTTTTTCTTGTAAGAATATTGTCATTAAGAAAGAAAAAATAATAAAGGAATTATACTGATTTTTTACTACCATGTATTAAGAGGTGTTTAAAAATACACACTTCCCACACCTGACCAATATCCTTCTAAATATGTATGCTTTATCTTTAATCTATATTTACTTGAATAAAAATTGATTGCATATAAAAAGAAAGAAAATTTAGTGAAATTGCTTAAAATACTGCTTTTTAAAGTCTTACAATTCTAATAAGCATTAGAAAGACAATATAAGTGTTCAGATAATTATGATATTTAAAGAAAAAGTGGTTTATATTAAGCACTATATTAAAGGTAACTGCAATAGAAAAAAATGCTTTATTTTATGTTAGCTAAGAGGGTAGAGTAATAGCAACATGAAAAAAGAAAGGTGTCTAATACAATTTGAATTCTAATATAATGAGAGCCTGAGGTGTGATATTTGCTTTTTGATAAATTAGTTGTAGTACTCATCATTTGTAAATTTGTGCTTTTCTTCTTTCTTGAACTTTTCATCTTTGAGACTGTGGCTCTCTGTGTAATGAAGGATAGACTTGAACTCAGGCAAGACTAAGAACCCTAAAAACAGGGATTTATAGGCATATACCACTATGTTTTGTTGTAGTTTTTTTCTTCATTCAACAAAAATAAAAGTTGCTGGTTATAGATTTAAATTACTGTATTGCATCATAAAAATATTCTGACTTAGTGGGTTTAAAATGTATTAGTAGTTTTGGTTGTAAATTTTCAATTGGAATCTTTATGAGGGCACCAAACGCATTTCTCCTTTGCTTCTCTGTTTTGTAATGCTTTAGATATTTTTTATTGTGTTTCTCTGAGAATGAATGCCACTTTCATCATTACTTATTTTTATAATATGTAATGTATATCATAAAGAAGTATTTCTAAACATTATATTGTAGAAGAACTACCAATAGCAGTGGCTTTGTTTTATTTTCTGCCAAAGTGGCTTTATGGGGGAAAGAGGAACATCATACATAAGGGAATATTAATAGATTCAGGGAATACAGTTCCTTACATGGAGTAAACTCTAACTTTGATGTTTGTATTTTTAAAGAAATGGTGCTCAATATATATATTAATTTAAAAATGGAAGGAAGAATTTAAAATGCAAGATAAAAACCTTTCAAAATACTTCAATAGCATTCTCATTAGCTAAGAGTAGAAGGATCAATATTTCTTAACAACAGCTCTGGATGAACATGAGTCATACTATTTCAGTGTATTAAATGGTATCTTGATAACTTGAACAGGTCCTCTCAATGCATCAATAAAATAATTAGTATTATCCATATATTGCTAGTAAAACTTGTCAGTGAATGAAAATACAATAATTGAAAGAATGCATTACAGTTATGGATTACAAATATAAAAGTGCAAAGCTTGCTAACCTCTCTACTCTTTCCTTCCAAGCATATTAATAGTTTCTGTAATATCATTTCAGTGTTGTATAAGAAACATCCTTTTTTAAACAATTATTAGATAAAAAAAAACTAGCCATGTGCCTCTTTCAATAGGAATAATAAACCAAATTCATAACAAAGTGAGTTTATGTTTCCTTTTGATTATTATATTGTATGTTGGAGGTCATAGCTTCAGTAATTATTATTATCACTCTTAATTATTTTTTCTGGATTCATGTAGAAAACAATTTTTATATTACTTTTAAAACTGTATGCATGCTCATAACTTTAATTTACAAATATACTATAACTACTAATAAGAAAACTACTATGAACAGTAGCAATGGTACAGTTATAACTTAGTACTTTGTTATAAAAGTGAAGGACTTTTGTGGCATATCTAAAACTTTTCCCTCGTCAAAACACCTTTAATTCTCTCTTTTCATTTTAACTATGCACAACTAAAATTACATTTTAAGGTAATTTTCCGTCTCTTTTGGGTGGTGTACAGCGTGCACTTTACAATTGACTTATAATTGGACTGTGCTGACAGTGGAAAATCTTACGAGTATTGAACATGACATTTATGACAGTATTGCTGTCATCTTGGCCTCTTTTATTGAAAATGTGGAGAATTATAATTGGGCTAACAAGCCTGGTAGCCTGGCCTCTTTCCAATTATACTAACCAGGCTGGTCTAGTGTTAGCTGCCTGAACACCCATAGAAGCAGGCATTTGTTTTCCTTTCTAGTTTATTTTTGTAGTTTCTCAAGAACCTAAGAATTAAATCCTCTCTGCCTTTATGTAATGAGAAATGTAGCTCATTTAATTCTACCAATAATTATGAATGTTTGTTTATTATAAATTTTATTTCCTTAATTTGAATACAATTATTTCATATGAAAAACTGACTGTTGCTGTTACATAGTAGATACTAATTATTTTCTTGATAATTTATGAGTTTGGAAATCTTTTTTTAATTTGAATTCATGCCCAAGTGATGATTTGAGTTTTAAGTAAAAATTATCTTCTCATAAACAAATCAACATATTGATATATTGGAATGTATCATTTGAAATTTGGGCAAAACTTTACATGAAATAAAATAGCAAGAGTTTATTCTTAAATGCAATATAAAAGAATCTATAAGAAGATAAAAAATATCTTCAGGGGCTGGAGAGATGGCTCAGAGGTTAAGAGCATTGCCTGCTCTTCCAAAGGCCCTGAGTTCAATTCCCAGCAACCACATGGTGGCTCACAACCATCTATAGTGGGGTCTGGTGCCTGCAAGCATACACACAAGACAGAATATTATTTACATAATAAATAAATATTTAAAAAAATATCTTCAGTTACCATAATTCTAAAATACACTAAAATTCCATCAATGAGTTGAAACCCACTTTGTTATTGAAAATAAATATTAAGAAATGCTAAAATGTCCCTAAGTTTCCATCCTATGAATTTAAGATTGTGTCTTTGCTACTTCTTTTCTGTAGATAAGCATGAAAACAACCCTAGATAATATCCTAAGAAAGCAAAATGTCCCTGTGTTACTTAAGGATCCGTTCATAAAACTTCATATTGCATGATTGTGTTTAACATAAAAGTACTATGAACTTATACTTAGCTAAACTTCCTTCAGATTATTCTTTGGGTCTGAATGCCATGATAACCGAAGTATAAATCATACTTTGCCATAGCCTCTCCTTTGTAGTAGATGTAAAACTTAATACTCAGTGAATTGAACTGAAGACTTGTATTCCCAGTTAGAGTTTGGGGTATGTCCTTCAACACTAATAGGCAGCAAAACTGCATCCCTCCTTTTTAAGCACCCATTTCTGATTTACATTTCATCAACTAAAGCAATGGAATTTCTAGGTTTCTCAGTTATGAAGACAACCGACTGCCCAGACGAGTTTGCTTTAGTGTGGGTTTTATTGCTGTGAAGAGATACCATGACCATGGCAAGTAAGGGATCAGACATGCTGGTGGAGAGACAGTAGAGTGTTCTACATCTAGATCAGTAGGCATCAAGGAGAGCACTGTGACACTGGGCCTGGATTGAGCATTTGAAAACTTAAGGCACACCAATCACGAGATACATCCTCCAATTAGGCCACACTTACTTCATTTAGAACATACCTCCTGGAAAGGACTTAACTAGGCCCTCTGAATGTGGGTGACAGTTCGGTGGCTTGAGCAGCCTGTGGGGCCACTGGCAGTGGGACCAGGATTTATCTCCAATTCGTGAGCTGACGTTTTGGAGTCCATACCCTATATTGGGATACCTTGCTCTGTCTTTATACAGGAGAAGGGACTGATCCTGACTCAACTTTATATGCCAGACTTTCTTGACTCCCTGTGGTAGTCTGAATGAAAATGCCCCCCATAGATTCATAGGGAGTATCAATGCTAGACTTGTTGTCTTTTTGGAGGAAGTGTCCCTGGGCAATGGGCTTCGAGGTTTCAGAAGCACAAGCCAGAATAGTTACTCACTGTCTCTTGCTAATCGCTGTTGAATTTGGATGTAGAAATTTCAGCTACCTCTCCAGCACCATATCTAAGCTTCCTACCGTTACAATAATGGATTAAATTTTTGAACTATAAGCCAGGCCCAATTAAATGTTTTTCTTTGGAAGAGTTGCCATGATCACGGTGTCTTCATAGCAATAAACCCTAAACTAAACTAAGACAAACACCATGAAGTTTTCCCCTTCCAATTTAGCATATCTATTTTTTGTTACAATTGCTCAGGTTGTGTTTATGCAACCATATTGCTGAATTATCTGTGCATTGATGAAGATTTTCTCATTTTCTGACTCTTAAAATCTTTCTGTTCTGAAATGTTCCCTGAACTAATGTGATTGTTTTGTAGAGTTAACAAATCAGGTTAAACACACTATAATCAGTTTTTCTCAAAATTTGACTAGTTGTAGTTTGAGGTAGTGGTCTCTGTCTATTGCAAATAAGTTCTTGAAGTCATATATATTCAGGATAAAATAATAATAAGTGTTTTTGCAGAATGGGTACTTAATTTGGTAAGTAAAGCTAGGTAATTTCAAGTTTTTGAACCTACAATGCATGGATGAATACCAAAAAGTTTCCAGAATGTGTTGAGTATATGATTGGTGAAAAAAAGGTACTCAAATTACACACTCTTATTAATTTCCCTTTATTGGTTATGTGTTTGTTTTTAAAATAGTATTAAATACACTTAAGCCATTTATAAATATTCTTTAAATGATTATTAATTAAATATGAATTAAGAAAGATAGAAAAAGAAAGATAACCATTCCTCAAAAAGAGTTCAGTTACTTACTTGGAAATTCCTCTCTACTTCTTTCTTAAAATTATTAAAAAATTTTAATCCTATACTAACAAAATATAACAATCAAATTTCTGTCTCTTGTTATATGGTTTGGTCTTTCTCAACTTTGATTAACAATAAGATAATCTCTGCTTTTCTACCTGAGATCTGTCTCACATCTAATGTGTCTCTTTCTTCTTCTTGTGCATCCTTTCCTTGGTATCAGCGGCTGCTTCAAAAAGTAAAGTCAAAGGTGAGCTTTATTCCTTTCTGCATGATGTGTGATGCTTCTATTTCTGCTCAGTCTTCTATTGTCTCTTTAATGATGAAATCACTTCTATTGGTAACAGTATTCTTTTGCTCTGTGTCTTTTTATAAATTTCTACAAACATGAATACATTATTTAAAGATTCAGTTTGTGATGCATGTCCGTATTTCCATAGTTGTTGTAGTGTAACTTTTTTGCACATTATTTTGTGAATTAAAGTGCTTTGATTAGATAAATTTTTGCTGTATTCATAAAATTGAGAACTAGATGAAATATACCATATAAATAGCACTAATAGAAAATAGTGTGAGCCTTCATAGAATTACATAAAATCAAATGTTCTAAAAATTAAGTAGTTTTCACTCTGAGATTCTATTTATTGATGTTCTTTCATTTTATGTGTAAATTTAGTTTGTTTCTAAAACATATATTAAGTATGATGTCATGGGTTGCGTGCATTTTGTCAATGCCAAAAATGTCTCCTTGAAAGAACAAAAATTTGCCCTAATGTTTTCAATCATTAATGAATTTAAAAAAAAAAACAAAATATATGTAGGATAGTGTGTGATAAATATAAAATTTATAATTTTCACTTCAATTTATACTTTTCCCGGAGTTATTAATGATATCTAAAATGCTGTATGGGCTGGCATATAACTCAGTGCCAGGATGATTTCCTAGAAGCACAGGCCTTTCATTCAACTTCAAGTACACACAACAACAACAACAAACAAAACAAAACAAATTAACAAAACCCCTTTATTTTCAAATACTAAATCTAGCTTGTTTAAACTTTTGGCTCGAGTTCTAGTGCTGTAGTTTAATTATCAGGATTACCACAATAATTGCTGCTTCCTATCTCTAAGGTCAAGAAATGTTTACAATTGTTCTAAAGACACAATTGTTTATACAGCCCTATGGATATAGAGATGAGAGGCAATCCTTTGCAACCTGTCTCCTAAACCCTTAGCCTGCTTCCTGTCCTATATGATGTGACTTCTGGCATAGTCACATGATTTTCAGAGTGGTTGGTGAATATTAACAACAAACATATTCACAGTCCAATAAAAATAATGCTTGATAATGAGTTTATGCTCATAAACTTTTAAACATAATGCATTTTATAATAAAAGGTTACAAAGTGTAACCTTTTAACAACGAGCAATTAGAACAATTTATAGTAACTATTAGTTGTGGAGAGTAGCATGTAAGTATAAAGAAGTTTAGTTATGATTGGAGGTGTTCGTGAACGGTGTAGAACATGAAATGGTTCCTGAGGATGGAAAAGAAGTACACACAACCTGAAGTTTAGGGTAACTAGAGATATAGAATCAGGCATGATAACAGTATTATAATCAAGAAAGAGGCCATTTTTAACTACACACTGCATGTTTGTCTGGGAATTCAGAAAAATAAACTTGAAAGAATCCTGTTTTACTAATCAAGTATTTACTGACTTAAATACTGAAGAACTTAAATGTAAGAGAGTAAACACATGACCGAGAAACACAGCTGTAGGTCGTACTCCACAGTAGCTAGAGTTCTACAATTCAGGCAAACTTCTGTGCTCAGTTCATTGATTCTTCCCCCTCCTTCTTTATCTCCCCTCTGTCCTTCTCTACAAGTCCGTATGGAACTTTGCTGCAGTGTGTCCTATTCCCATTCTATGCGTGAACAAGATGTTATAAATGGCAAAATTGCACTTTTAGAATCAATTATATCTCAGAATCACAGGGATTTACTTCCAAAATATTTAAGAAAGATATACATTTTGCTGACATTAATGTTTTACGTGCATTCACACACAAATGTAAATGAACACTCTGCCAATACCTGACTTCCGTCCCTTATTTTTCCACTCACAATCATATACTTAGGTAGGTTTTTACCCCGCAGAAAAATATCTAACATTGAGAACTACTGATGGCAGGAAGAAGAGGAAAAGCATTTGAGAATTGAATGCTTTCCCTCAAAATAGTGGACTCTTAAGCACTCTCTGGTGTGTGTGGCATTCCAGTCACACATTTTGCAAAGACAGCATACAAGATGGTATCTTCAAAACTGCCAACTAGATAGGCCTCCCTGGCCTCCTGTCTGCAAAGCACCGATAGCTGCTCTCAGGAAACATAGATCTACTGCTTGCAAGACCATGCTTTTTAATTTTGTCCATGTTCTGTGCTGTTGCTGAAGTTTACTATTGTAATCATTAAACTATAAGAAATAAAAAAGAAAGATGGACATTAAATGAAGGTATCTGAGAGAATTGCTCCAAAAAGATAGACATGCCTGTGGAAAACCGCACAAAGCTATCTTCTGTCCTATATGCACACAAACACACCCCTGAACACATATGACTATGTGTGTAAGCTAGAACACTCACACTTACATATTCAAGCTAGAATACGCACATGAATATACACACATGGAGAAAGAGAGACAGAGAGAGACAGACAGAGAGAGTAAGAAAAGAAAAATTGTGAACAGAAGCAAAGCTACAAACAGCAGACAATATGAAACTTTGAGCCTCAGTGCTCAGTTCTTTTTGCTATTCGTGATCATAATGTTTTTGTGCTCATTAAATAAGAAAAGTCTAAGAAAACACAAACTATTGAAGCAGGAAGTTTCGGTGTCTGAGGCTGAGAAAACACGAACGACATTACAAGCTGGATCCTACTAATGCATTTCTGAAGCTGTATTTTCTTCCTCTTTTGCAGATGGTGACATGACTTATCTATTTAAGTTTTCTGGAAAGGTTTCTCTTGTTTATATCCACGGGTGTTAATTAATATAATCACTTCCTTTAAAGTTTCTTACATTAATAGTCTCTGGTCCAATAGTTATCACTATCTCCTTGTAGAGTATTTCCATTATAATATTAAAAACTATTTTTTTTATTTTATCCTGCAATATTGAATTCACCACAGCTTCTCATAGCAACAGCATCTTAAAACGCCTTTCACTTCCCCTCCCCTACGGCCCTCATGGCACTTATAGGCACTTAGTTATCAAATTGTCCTGATTCTGTCCCCACAGTAGCTTTTATGTGAATCTCTCGTCTTCAAAACCTTCATTCCTCTGAGCTTGCCTGGAGTTGTTTTTAACTAGTTTCCTGCTTAGTTCTCAACCCAGTACAGTCTACCCTGCATTTGTATATCATACTGAATTTTAAATAGGATCATCAATGCTTTGCCACTCAAGACGATAGAGAGAGCGCATTCTGAAGAATTCCCAAAATGAATTTGTGTAAAATAATTTTCATCTTATTATTGGGTTATACAAATTAGAGCAAATTTATCTTAAATTAATATTGTTTCATAATTTTATAATTTTAATAAACTGAATCCAGCAAAAGTATTTTCTCTCTAATTTTCTTTTTTTTTCTATTCAAACTTTGTCAAAAATAGAAAAGATTTTATGCCATTTCCAGCACAATAGTATTTAGGTATTATTTTCAAAGTGGATGCCATAACTCTTAAAATTATATTATCATTATAAAATGCTAAGAGGAAAATTAGCATAATTATTCTGACTTTCCAAAAGAATTAAGAGATACAGTAGAGTTCTCAACTACTTAAATTAAAATGTATATATTGTTTGAAACAGAAAGTGGCAACTATATTTAAAATTGCTTAATTTTGGAATACTCATACTTAATATAATTTGATAATCTTAGTCTCTGAATGTGTATTTGAATATGATATGCAATCGGTATATAATATTTAAGTTAAACATAAGGGGACATAAGACTTTAAGGTTGAAACATTGTTTTGACATCCCCATGGTTTGCATTATGTGGAACACAAATATTTTATTTTGTGTTATAAGGAGATTGTGCAGGTTACGACTTTTATTTTTAAGACAGACAGAGGATGAACCCTGTTTTAGCAATATGTGATGACCTGACAATTTTTCAAACTTTTCACTATAATCAGTTTCAAAATTAGATTGCTCTACCTACTAAAGGAGATTAATATGGAAAACTATACAACCTCTCAATAAATTTTATTTATTTCTGTTATATTACTATCCCTCTTCAAATGGCATGTCTGATGGTAACAAACAAATATGAAACAGTAGAAGACATACTTAAAAATATTTTTGAGTATCAGCTGAATTTCATTGTCACAATGACACTCATAATGCTATAATCATTATAAACCGAGATGACTCCGGAACACATGATGTCAATAATCCACTAAGTAAACAGCCTATCTTTCTTATTTTTATTCCTAAAGCTAAATTATATAAATATCACAGGTAAAATTAAATTTTAACTCAAATCAAAGAAAAAATGAGTATTAAGAAAGTTATTATTAAATAATTGATATTACACTTAAAATATAAAATTAACTTGTTTTTCATTATCAGTGAAAGGACATTTGAAAAATATAAGGCAGAACAAAATTTAAATACTTCTATAAATCCATGCTTAATTTTAACTTAAAAGAACTGTTATACAGTTTCAAAACCTTCACCAAAGTAACTAATCAATAAACAACTTTTGAAGCTTGTGTTTATTTACCCTCTAAAAGGCTGAGCTAGAGAAACAAATGAAGTAGGTAAACACATGTAATAGAATGGTAAAACATCTTATCTTACTATGATTTACAACCACCAAGGACTCCAGGTGAAGATATTGAAGTGTGTCTCTCTACAAGACGATTTTCCTTATGTACATCCCAGGTAATCCTACTGCTTTAAGATATTTATTAAAGAAAGTATCATACACAATGGGGAAATGAGTTTTATGAGGATATAATTTGATACTAAATAATATGCTATCAGTTAAAAATCTGAGAATAATAATTTAAGAAAACTAATCCTTCTTGGATCATAGTGTGGATCTTACACTAAACATTTTGTCTTTGTTTTCTCAGTCAAACCTCACAAAAACATTCTGAGATAGGTGGATTCTTCTTCTTTTAAACTGTTAAAAGTAAGAACAAAGACTTAAAATAATTGCTTAAGGTTGCAAAAGATTGAGACAGAGCAAAGATGTCAAAAAGACAAGCTAACTATAGACATCAAGTTCTACTCTTCTAAAAATTCTAATGAGACAGTGTTAATTCCCACTTCAGTTTTCCTAAATATTATTTAGTATGAATGTAGGTCTAGATTTACCCAGGTAGGAGTAGAGCTCAAAATGAGAATGAGTTGATTAGCACAACTGCTTCAATGGAACAGTTGCAGAGAATGTATTTTCAATGTACATTTGTTGTTGTTGTTAATTTGAGAGTTTGCTTCTGTGTGCATGGGAGCTTTGCCTACATGAATTTCTGTACAACACATGCATACCTGATGCCCAGGAAAAGAGAAGATGATTTCAGAGCCCCTTAAACTGAAATTATATGTTTTTTTTTTTTTTTTTTTTTGGTTTTTCAAGACAGGGTTTCTTTGTGGTTTTGGAGCCTGTCCTGGAACTAGCCCTTGTAGACCAGGCTGGCCTCAAACTCACAGAGATCCGCCTGTCTCTGCCTCCCGAGTGCTGGGATTAAAGGCGTGTGCCACCACAGCCCGGCAATTATATGTATTTTTGAGTTACTCTGTGACTGCTCAGAATCAAATCGGGGTCATCTGGTAAAATAATAAGTCCTCTTAACGAATTAGCCATCTCTCTAAGTCTCCCCTGTATTTCTGATTTATAATTCTGTGTTTGTTCTGTTTTCTATATGCCTCATTCATTTACTTTATGATAATTATATTGGAAAATTAATAAGGTAATTTTACAATTAGATGATGAATTTTCTAGATACACTTCAAGCATAGATAATATGAAATGCCAAGCTCAGAGCATCAATAGTATATACACATGAAAAATTAATCTTAGGTGACTAAATGGGCAAAAAAATAGACAAATCTAGTTGATTCTAAAGTGCAGCTTCATTTAGTTTAGTTTGTTTTGATTTCTTGCTGTGTGGAGATGTTGACATGTACTTCTTTTCTGGTGTTTCTCATTTATTTCTGTTGTGTAACTGTACTGTTCATGTTGCTCAATACAAATTAGTCTGGCTCCTGAAAGACAGAGCCCTCCAGGTAGTCATTCCATTTGCAAGTCTAAAACAATATTATATTTTACAGAAGTTAATGGAGCTGTAATTCCTCATCCTTTCTGTCTTCTTGAATATAAAATCAGGCGCGAGCTTCCCTGTAAGGTGGATGAAGAAACTGATTTTGACACAAACTAGGGCACAACTTTGTATGGCAATTATAAGTTAGTTTAAGCATTTGTACTTTATAGTCTCCTGTGAACCATAAACAAATAATTATGAAACCTTTTGATGTAGTCTAAACAGGTCTCAACTTGAAAGACATCGTTTGCTTCTATTCAATTTCAGCCAGTTGGTGTAATTCTATTATGCTAATAAAAGAATATTCTGCTTATGTAATAAAACCTACAGCCCTTAAGCTGCAGCTATTGGATGCGGGTTCAGAAAGATTATCATTAAAAACCCATGCTTTGTTTGGTTTTTCAGTTTCTAAACAGGAATAGTCGATGATGAGGAGGACACTGATCTGTCTGCAGAAGTTACTTGGAGATTTTAGCAATAAATTGAAAGCAAATGTCATATGCTCAAAATTTGAAGTACACTAAAAATAAGTGCTACTTCATACCTTAAATTTGACATGGCAATGGTTAAATATTTTAGGGGCAACAATTCTCCAAGGCATCATAATATAATTCTCACTAGCAAAGCACCTTGTTATAAGCTATGGAGAACATTATTCTGCCTGGCTTCTAGTATTTGTTCTTTTATTTACTCCTCTTCAGTCATTTGTAAAATAGAGATAATATTATCAATGCTGTTTGTTTTACAGATTTATATTGGTGGAAAAGAATGCATGAAAAGACACTTAACCATTTAATGGATATCCAGGCAGAAATAAATGGTTCATAATTACTGAGACAAGAGCCTGGGGCTCGGTGTTGAACAAAATGTGACCCCTGAACTGTGTCCCTGTCAAAGACTCCATATGGTGGACTTTATAATAATGAAATACTTTTATGCTTTTTCTTATTAAATACCCTTAGTATTAATAGGGTGACTAATGTATTTTTTAATTGGTGACTTTATATTGAACTATTGACCTATCAATTTTTGTCAATTTATGATAAAATATGGGAATT
Source organism: Alexandromys fortis (assembly GCF_014885135.2). NCBI lineage: Eukaryota > Metazoa > Chordata > Mammalia > Rodentia > Cricetidae > Alexandromys > Alexandromys fortis. The sequence continues at coordinate 14,482,791 of NW_026067944.1, forward strand.
CCACAAATTCTACACGATAGCAATTTATATCCCACAACAACGAGAATAAAAAGGTCTTCAAATAAATAGGCAGAGCTTGAGGAAAAGACAAAAGAGCTCATGATTAAGTTCTTAGGTATACCAATGAAGTTAGCAGATGAGAAAATGCTAGCAAAGAGACAGAAAAGAACTGTAAAGCAAACAAAGAAAGCATTTCCTAAAAGGGTAAAGGATCCTCCATTAAGTAAGGTGTTCTTATTGGTGTGCAATAAATGAAAAATGAATAATTCATCAATAGATTTAATGGTGATAATTTTGAGGGAAGCCTAGATAATTCTAAATTATCCATTAAAATATAATTTAATAGCGCTGAAACAATGTCACAAAGATACAATGAGATTTAGTGATGAGGACTAGTAACTGAAACCTGTCAAAGAATATTGGAGGAAGGCTTACTCAGGAGATATTATGGCTAGGTATCAAATGATTCTCCAGAGCCATTGTATGGAGTATTAGTCACAAATCTATGGAATCACAGATATGTCATGCACCTTTAGAATGTAAGACCAAGGAAAAGAGTAGAAGTAAGGAAGGAAGCCCTGAAAGATGAGGTTGGTCATTGCTTCTTTCTTCTTTGTGTTTGTTTTTCTCAGTTACCATTATGTGGTTACCCATGACCATCACAAACGTGATATTCTGTCATATAAACTCAAAGTCACAGAGAAAAGTTGACAAACTGGGACAATTTCAACAATGTGAGCTAAAATATATCTTTTTAAAAGTATGATTGCATCATTTCTTCCAATCTTGGTGTTCTTTAGTTGAGTGGAGTTCTTTGTGAAGGGTTGAGCTCTCCTGATTCTTTCACTCCAAACCCCAGGTTCACTCAAGGACCTTATGGTGCCTAAGCAGGAGTCAACGAGAGTCAGGACTAACTTAAGAAAAGACTTGCTGTTGAATGACTGTAAGGTCAAACTAGAAGTATATTATTTGTTGATTTTTGTTTTTGGTATTTTTAGAGTAATGTGAAATTTAAAAAAAATGTATACTTATACTATAGAAAAAAATAAGTATAAATTCCATTTTGGAAAATAATATAAATAACATCTTTTAAAAAATAATTCCACATTTGATAATAGCTAAAAAGGCAAGAAATATTCCTAAAATACGTGTTTATACTACTGATCTTCATCTATGAAATAATAAGGACGTCTCATAGTATTTCAATACTACGTTCAGGGTGTAGGGAACCATGGCACACATTAGTTCATGAAGGTAAGACTAGCTGCTAAGTGATATTTCTCAAAAACATGCATATTTAATTATCATTCTAATTAAGTTCTATATTGAGAAGGATAAAAAAAGTTCTGTATACTCTTAATCTGACATCTATTCCGAATGAGATTATTTTGATGACAAAAATATATGTATCATTAAAAATGACTAATTTTTAAGTTTATTGCCCATCCTTGTCAGGTATTGAGTTTACTTTGTATAATTGTGCTATTCAGATATAAGACTAGTGTAAGGTTTGGGTTTAATAACCAATAAGTATTTTGTGAAGTTATCTTCCATCAGATTCAAAATCAACTTGGGAAAGTATGTCATGTCTTCAGGTTGCACAATTAAAGTTATAGACTATTATAACTTTGATATCGATTCAGAATTATAATAAATATTACATAAGATTACCAGAGTATATTCAAAGGAAAATCAAAGGCAGGGACTGTCTACACATGACAAAATATGTATACCTTCTACTTGAGACATATAATGTTTCTGTGCAATCTTATTTTAGCTTCTTTAAAGAATCAAAATTACCTTCTTAGCAAATAAAAAAAATATTCTTTATCAATGGAATGTTTTCTTTGCCACAAAACAGTAGTACAGTGTAGATTTAGGTTAACTATAACTAATATAACAAAATTTAAAGCTCATTACAGGTTTTGCATGTGTCAAAAATGACTTGGGCATTTCTATTGTTTGAATGCTATTTAATCCATCATTTCCCATGGTTCACATGGAAAAGAGTCATTTTTGCAAAATGACTCTATATGTATTAAATAAACTTAGGTACTTAATGAGAATTCTTCATGTTTAATTCAATCAGCATATATTTCTTCCCCATACTTTCACTATTTTTATATTGTCTTATTAATACTGCAGAAAGATTGGAAAATTCAAGTTAATAAAATAAAATTTTGTTATTTTTAAGAAAATCCTCAAAATAAAACAGAAGAAACTATATAATTTGAAGCCTAATTTATACCAAAAGGACATTATTTGAAAGCTATAGTCATTCTATTTTACAACCACAGGAAATACATTTGTGACATAACATTTGACTCACATATAATTATTATCTTTTAGCTTCCCAAGTAATTTTTGAATTTAGGCCTTAGTCAAAAGTAAAGACTATATAATGTATTTTGTAATTAAATTAAAAAAAACTTTAATGGACATATCCGTCTCAGTCATTTAGAAAAAAAAAGTGGATGCGGCTTCTAACATGAATATATGTTTATAATCTACCAAAGCAATATGTGTTAACCTTTTGTATAAAATCACCTCAGGGTAATAAGAATAAGTGTTGCTGTCCATTGAGTCTTCTATCAGGGAGGTATTAAAGCATAACCAAGTGAAGATTGCATTATTCGTTTTATATTGTACTATTAAATTTTGACCTGTTCTCATTTACATGTTGCAGTAAATATTGAACAATCAGAATCATGATGATTTGGTTGGTTGTTGAATTTTTTTCTTCTCTACTAATTGTCTTTTATGGTAGATTTGAGTAAGAAAATTAAATACCGTCAAAGTAATCAACAATTTTTAAAGTAACAAGGAGATAAACACTAAAATACAATCTGAATTGATAAAGTTTAGATAAATTTACTATGATTTCTTTTAAAGTTGTCCTACTGTATGAACCTCATAAATATGTTGTGCAAATATATATGGTATATATATTTTAATAAATATATTGCAATCAGGATATATTTTAATAAAAAGTAAAAGAATTTTAAAATGAAAATAAATTACCTGCAAAAGAGTAAAATAATGCAGTTATTGAAAGTTTGCATAAAATCCAAGTTAAATTCATTGCAATGAATGCATTATTAGACAGAAGTTTTATTTTGGAAAATAATACACCATATAATTGTAATGCCAAAGCATTAACCGGTAGGAAAACACTTGAAAGCAAATTAACAATTGCTTAAATCTTATAAAACTATCAGATAGAGTGTGAGACATAATCTTCCATTTCAATTTTACAAAGAACAAAGAGAATTCATGTAACAAGAATATTAAAATATGGATTTTTTTGATCCAGTACTGTGACATATCATACTGTAGTCAGTACTTATTACAATCACTGTTTTTCTTTGAGTTGCTGAGATTTATATGCAAAGGACAGATATGAGGAGCAGTATTGAACTGTTTTGTGGGAAAATGATTTAGTATCTTCAGCTAGTTTTACCTCAGAAACAAATGCATTATGAATTACATTGCTATATGAAATGGAATAGACAAATATAATTGATATCTGGGCTCTATGATTAAAGTAACACCATTAATTACAAGTATATATCTATTGATGACATCTCATTTCCTCAGGAATTTGTTAAAAAAATTATGTAGTTTTCGATATCTCTAAATATAATAAGCTTTTTTATTCATTTTCTATCATGGTATAGCTTAATCTTCAATAGCAGAAACAATTCATATATTTTATACTGATATATTTTACCCCAATGAGCACCGTAATAAAACTCAGCCTGTTAGCTTCAATAACACAATATTGCATTAAAAATCTAATGAAATTTTTGTTATAGTATGTGGATGAAATGACTTACATTTTTCAACATTAATTCCAAAGCCTTGTTTAAGTGACCAGTTATCTTGATCTAAAGTGTATAATGGCTCAATTTTTCTAATGTAGGTCTTTAGCTTTTACTATATATTGATCGCCAACATAATTGTTCTCTTCCTGTTCCTTATCCTCCTGTATTTCTTTTGGCTGTGAAGAACCTTAGAGACTAATCATTCTCTTCTTGGAAGTCTGCTATTTGTCATCAGATCACTCAGGTTTTCAAATTACTGGATGAGTTCTCGTACTAAAGTCAGAGTTTGATGTCCCTATATTATCCACCACTGCCCTTTTGCCTGCCCAAAGAACCCCATTGCAACACTTTCATCAAGAAACTTAGACCTAATTTCTTTTTTTATTGAATTTTATTGAGCTCTACATTTTTCTCTGCTCCCGTCCCTGACTACTTTCTCTCAAATTGATTACTCGCATCAGTACCAATAAATAAGTTCCCATTTAAAACAGTTTCTTTATTCAGAACTCAGCTCTATACCGATTTTATCTAGCATCTTTATCCTCATCAGTCCAAACAAGCATTTGGTGTTCTTTTCCAGACAGGCATTATCTTTTTTCTTTATCTTAATGAGCAGACATTTCTGTTCCAAAGGACCTCTCAAGAGTTCATTTCCTGAGATCCTGGTTTTTCTCACGTCTTTGGAGAGAATTATTCTATGAACTTTAATGGGGCACAGTTATAGGGATATTCAGTGTCCTTGACAATTTTTATACTCATTTGGCTTGCACATCTACGATACTTTTGATGCCATCTTATATTTCAGCATAACAAGATTTATTTATCTTTAACCAACAGTGGCCGTGTTTGTTTCTGAAACCTTTGTGTAATTGCAACGTGCATTAGGGCATGTCACTTGTTCCTGCCTTAGGTGATTTATTTCTCCCCAGGAGAAAAACCAAAATAGAATGACTCTCATCTTTCATTACTAAATAAGAAGTTATGTTACATATAGAAAATTCCCTACCTGTATCACTACTATGTTATATAATTTCAGATTACAAAAAAATCAAATATCTATGCTACTCTTTCATTTTTTCTCTTTCATTCTCTTAAGAAATAATTGAGATCAAAGGATATACAACTTATTTTAATATGTATAACATGTACTAAACATAGAAAACATGTAGTGATTTTTTAATCTAGGCAAATATTTTTTAAAATTATTGTCCTTGAAGCATTTGAAGGTCATAAGTTCCATCTATATTAAATATCTTCAGTAAGCAGAAATCAAGCTACTGCATTTGATTCTCTTAGCAGTATCTAGCACTTTCACTTCATGTTTCTGTATTGCATAATAGAAGAATATCCATTATCATATGTATGATTTAAAAACAGTCTCTTGGTTTATTGTTTCATCATATTTGCCATCTTGGAGGCTGTGAACATTTACTAGTATTAGCACTGGGAACACGGTTCCTATGCCAAGTTACAGGCATTTGCCTGCAACAATCATCTTTTACATTCAGTGAGTAGATTTCACCACATAAAGCATGCTATAGATTTTATCCAGTCATCTCTTTCTGCATACATTAACCTTTTTCTAGACCTGATATCAAAAGCTATGACAAAAAAAACCATATTCTACATAGGTCAGTAATGACAGTGATCAGGAAGTTGTCACCTCCTCAGCCATGATCATCTGAAAGCACATTAAAATCAAACACAAGGTAAGTGGTGAATTAAATTGAACATTTTCACTAACCTTTCACCGCTTCCATTTTAAACTTCATCATAGTATTTTTAATTATGGTATTACTGAGAGTAATAACGCATAAACCAATCTAAAGCATAACCAGAAACCTCATGAAACATGGTTTTGAAAGCAGATCCATTAGAATGGTATTCATTTATTATAATTACTCTTATGTATGTCTTAGATATTCTATACAAAAATGTATCTTTCCATACTAAAACACGAGTCACTTACAATTAGAAGTTTATTGACTCAGTTAGCAGTCTTGCAGTAGTCCTCCTTATGAAGATAAGTGAATATCTGTAGTGTACATATAGACCTTCCCTGTGGAGCTTGTTCCAGCATATTTTCTGAAGCTGCTCTTGCAGTGTATACCTGTTTGGGCCACCATGCCTGGCTAGAACATTTCTTCAGTTCCTACCCACTACCTATATTTTACAAGTTGTTTTAGTTAAAAGATGATATTTTTCTGAGATTATTTCCATCAGACTGCCTATTATATAAGTATTTCATTAAACCAGTTCTTTCTATAATGCAAATGAATTTCTCTTTTTTTTACATATACCTATTTCTGCAAAGTTATGGACTGGTTATTTTTCAGTCCTCTGGTGGTTTATGTAAATAACAATAATTAAAAACCTGGAAGCTTCATCTTTGTTCCCAGGGGTATCCCACTAACCTTTTATTCAGCCTAAGAAGTTTGTATCTATTGCTGACTTGTTTTTCCCTTCCTACTGGCAATTTTCAGCCTACTGTGCTCTTCTTCTGATTTCCTGACTCTTCCTTGACTTAAGAATTAATTATTGAAATGTATCAGATACACTTTGAAAATGTCAGTGTATTTACTTGTATTTACTAAGAAGTGGGGCTTTGCAGCTAACTCAATAGTGGAGCTGAATTTCAAGCAGTATGCTTTCCACACAACCTTTTTATGCGCAACACAGGAACATAATGCAGATGATCTCTACTATCTCCGAAAATGCTCGTACTGCATAAGGGCGTTTGTCTCTATCATTTTAAAGCAGAATGTTTACCTTTTCATTGAGAGCTCTTTTTTTCCTCATTGAAACTTTAACAGTTTTTACAGAGCTACAAGAGACCCATAGAATTTGTCTCTATACTCCTGCTTCCAAAATGGCCTGTGGGTAATTTAATCTGTGCAATTCAGACGGTTATTGATCTTGGTATAAAAAGAATTCACAACCTCTCTCTGTACTTGCTAGAATATTCTACAAACCTTATCCTAACAAACTCAGACACAAGTATTCACACACTGAATAGCAAATGTTAGGTTAAGACTAGAAGAACTTTAAAAAGCTAGATTTAAATCTCTTAAAAAGAGATTTGAAAGAACTTACAAAAACATTTCTGCATAGGGTTGAAAATAAAAGATGATTTAAGGCATAATACATGATTTTAAAATGATAGTAAAAGAGGGCTAAAATATCTGAGGTTCCATGCTGACTTATTACCTTTATTAGCTTCTTTATTAATCAATGGTAATAAAGCATATTCAAAGCATACAGGGGAATCTCATATCATTGGGAGAAGGAGCGCTTGCTAACTGACACCCTAGCTAGAAATACGGTGACAGACCCTTTCACCAGAAAATAAGGTAGAGAATGATTGAGCAGAAAAACCAGATGTCCTCCTTTATATATACACGCCCATACAAACACATACACAAATTGCATACACATGCTATAAATGTTTGAAAATTGGAACATATATTAGCTGTTTTATTATTGCTGTGAAAAAAACACTATGTCCAAGGCAACTTGTAGAAGAAAAGATTTGTTTTGAGCTTATGGTTCTAGAAAAATATGAGTCCATCACCATCACTGAAAAGAGACATTGCAGCAAACAACAGGCATTGTATGAGGAACTGCTGATAGTTCATATCTCAAACTGCAAGAAGGAAACGTCTAACATGAACTTTAAATGGCCAGAGTCTTTAAACTGTCAAAGCAAGCCCAAGCTATATCCATTTATCTAGCAGGCCCTACTTCTAAGCAATACACACACACACACACACACACACACACACACATTTGTGTGTGCATGATGTGTGTATAATATATATGTGTGTGTGTCTATGTATACATTCAAATTAAACATAATTTAATTAATTTCATTAATGCAATTAGGATACCACTATTCTCCCCATATTATATTCATGAAACTGTACAAATAACCCACTAAAAAAATGGTCCTATAGGAACATATATTTGAATGCTTAGTTCCCAATTGGTGGAACCGTTGAAGAAGAATTACTAGCTGTGACATTGTTGGAGGAGGTGAGTCACCAATGGCAGGCTTTGATTTAAAAAAAAAAAAACTGTGGTTCCCAGTGCACTCCTGTCTCCCTCTCCCCCCTCTTCTCTCCTCTTCTCTCTTCTTCTCTCCTCTTCTCTCTTCTTCTCTTCTCTTCTCTTCTCTTCTCTTCTCTTCTCTTCTCTTCTCTCCTCTCCTCTCCTCTCCTCCTCCTCCTCCTCCTCCTCCTCCTCCTCCTCCTCCTCCTCCTCCTCCTCCTCTTCCTTCTTCTTTTTCTTTTTCTTCTTCTTCTTCTTCTTCTTCTTCTTCTTCTTCTTCTTCTTCTTCTTCTTCTTCTTCTTCTTCTTCTTCTTCTTCTCTCTCTTTNTCTCTCTCTCTCTCTCTCTCTCTCTCTCTCTCTCTCTCTCTCCCTCTCTCTTTTGGTCTATCAACATGGACACTAAACCTCAAAAACCATAAACAAATTTAAACGAATTCTTTTAATGATGCTTTAGCTATGGAATTTTTTTGCGCAGCAATCAAAATTTAAGGCATTTACCATAAAATAGGTAGCACAAATAATTTTATTACACAATTTTAATTTATACAAATTGTGACAGAATAACTTTCTAAATGTGAGGACAGCAAATCGTGTGTGTTCAGATAATTTGGAAATAGTAAATCTTTATTCATACAGATACTCACACTGCATTAAATACCTTACACCATCTTAAATGTTTGTCCAGTATAAATAAGTTCTTGTTCTCTCCTTAGATGGAAATGATATTTTTAGTAAAGTGATTTGAGATAACCAGGGTGACTGAGAAAATAGCAGCAGCATTGAAGGACAAGGGCAGAGCAATGGCCAAGAATCCCAACAATAAAATAAAGACTAAAATCAATGCTGCCCAATGTACAATACAAACTTTCAGCATCCAATATTTAATGTAAGTTTATAGATAATTATAACCTACTCAACCTTCATCACTGAATTAGATTATCAGTTGCTGCCATAATAAAGTTGACGCTACAGTTTTGTCATCGTTGTTTTCTTTCTTGTTTTAATTACTGTAAAAATTATTGCAGGTAGGCAGGCAGGGCTGTGAAACTTTTATCCTTGCTGTTTAGAGGCAGAAGAAAATAGGTTCATATGAGTTTGAGACCATTATGATCTACATAGTGAATTCTAGGCTATCCAGGACTTATAGTAAAAGTCTACCTTAAAAGAAATTGGTAATAAATTGTGTGTTGGTGGATAGCATAAATTGAACCGCATATCAGAGGGCCAAATAGTGGATATATTGAAAATCTTTTATGCAAAGTAGTTTTCTATACAATATGATTAAATTGTTATTTGAATCAAAGGAATCTAATTTTTTTAAAAAATTTGGTATAATATACAACATCTTTTCTTTACTTGAAAAGTATATTTCACAAAACTCTTTATGAAATAACTGAGAACTGTCTCTGACTCTCTCAACTACTATAGAATATCTTTTGGGAATAGCTGTATTTTCTCTACCAAACATTTAAGAAAATTCTCTTCAATATATAAAAGTATTCACCTGCTTATATATAATCTATATAATATTATATACATAAAGGTATATATTATATATATAATATATAATATTATATATATATAAAAGTATACTGTTGTAAATAGGTCTCAATATTGGTAGATTTTAAAGAGAAAGCTTTGCATAATTCATTTATATTCTTATAATCGATTTTATCTTATTTGTGTCTAGACAAGAACTGGGGGAAAAAAAAAAAGAGCAACATTGCCAAATAGATACCCAAGCAGGCAATGTAGCCTAAATTACCCTTGTATCTCCTTTCCAGTCAATTTGCTTCTCTACCTAGGTTTCTGATGGTGATTTGTATTCGTGGAAGAATGCCACTTCTGCTGAATGCTCACTTATCAGAGTCTAACAAAATCAGAGTCCTAGATGCAAAGGGAAAGTGGAGATGGGAAGAACATGATTGTACCCGACACAGTACCCATGGCTGAGTTTTGTGTAAGGACAGACTTTCCTTACACATTTTACTCATCCTTCCCAAGATATATTTTTATCCTAAAGTACACTGGGGTAGCTTTCCTTTGTTCCATCTATAAGGGAAGAAAGCCATCTAATTTCTTAACTTTCACAAGATGTGATTATTCTTGATTTGATGTCCTTTATTTTCTCAAGCTTCATTTGATGTCCTTTATTTTCTCAAGCTGCTGCGAACTTTACTAGTTAATAAATATACATCTAGTCCTCTGTAGGTATTTCATATGTCTCTGGAATAAAGGCAAAAATTTTAAAGAGATCATGCAGTGTACACAAGTGAAGGCAACCCGAGAAATGCAGTAAGATTATGTTAATGACAATAATAAATACACAAATGAATTTCTAATTAAGCATTTGATAAGTAAAGGTAATGTTCAAAGCATGTTTGATTCTTGTCTCATTTCTCATTTATTAGTCCAAAGGAAAATACAGTTTTTGCGGTAAGAGAGAATACTCAGAGATTAAAAGCATTGGTTGCTCTTCCAGAGGTGTTGAGTTCAATTTCTAGCACCCACATGGTGTCACTAATCTATAATGAGATCTGGTGTCCTCTTCCAATGTGGAGGTATATATGCAGGCAGAAGACTTTATACATAATAAATGCATCTTTTTAAAAAGGAAAATACAGTTGTTACATATTTCATTTTTACAGAAATATTTTACATGGCTAGTTTTTTTCTTATAGTTCACTTTCACATTTTTTTCATCTTTAGATTATTAAACTCTAGTGAATTGTAGATTAGCATTTGATAAAATGTTAGTTTCAAAATGACTGTGGTATGCTCTGCAATAAACACAATTTAGGATGCAGCTGTATCTCAAAACATTTTGTAAAATATTGTATTGGAAAAACAACTATTAGGGAAATTGTGTAGTGAAAAATAGAGATATTTTGTCTTTAAGTTATGTGGCTAAATGTAGAATGCACACTGCAGTGGTACCAACTATCCCTGTGCCTTCTTTCATTGGTTCATAAAGAGTTCATAAAATTTAATTAGATTTTTCTACAAACCAAATGTCTCATGATTCTGTCATTACTTTTCATGTTCAAGTGCAAATACTCTCTTCTATTTTGTAAATATTTTGGTTCAGGTGGAGATATACTTTATATTAGCTTTATATGGTTGTTGCTACTGTGTGTAACCTTCGTGTATTGCTGTTTAAATGCTTAGAAATGCTTTATCTTCTGATGATCAGAAGGAGAGAAAGCACAAGATTGTACTATTCAATTGCTAAGAATTTTCTCTGATTCATAATATTATTTTGTAATAAATATTAATTACTAACATTATTAAAACAAAAGTATATAATGTAAGACAATTCTCCTAAAAATGAGATCTCATTGTGCAGAGTTTAAGAGGCTTCAACTTGTTGTGGAGTCAAGAGTGGTCTTGAAAATAACGATCCTCCTTATTTTGTCTCTTGACATCATAGGTATGTGACACTACACAAAACTGACACACGACTTTATTTACACTTTGCATAAAATGTCATATTTGAAAAACTCCATATGTCTTTATGTATTTTTCCTTTTGAATGAGTTTATTTTTAATTCAGTCAGTATTTGCAAAAATGCAAATAACTCACCCTCTTATATTTGATTTTTTCAGATTCTCTCTTTAACTTCTGCAAGTTTGATTGGTCAATCTTACTTAAATCTGAACTTGAAATTTGAGATTCTATAGAGCTAGGATTCTATAGATGATAAGAAACACAATCATCCTTTATTTCCACATTTTGTCATATTTGAAACACATGTAATTGACTGAAGAACTCAGTAAGAATATGAGTTTTATGGTGATCCTGTTATTATTAATTCTTACATTATTACTTTATTCTTATATTTGAAAAATAAGACAAAGAAATAGAATTTTCAGTAGGAAATTTTCATTAGCATAAACTAAAATTATCAACCATCATGGTATAGTATCATTAGCATTTAATGTCTGGTGTTATAACAAACAAAATCATTACAGGATTTTAATCAATATTATTTTTCTATTAACTTATCATTCTTTGGTCCTTCATGCTAACCATGAGCAAACTAAAAGAGTGGAAATATGACTTCACATGAAATATCATTTATCTCATCTTAGACTTCAAGCGGTTTAGTAAAACTTGATTTGTGAAAAGTAAACATTCATAACTTCCCTTCTCAGAAGATTAAACATTGGATTTAAGACTTAAATAAAAGAATAGTTCAATATTAACTAAAATAAGCATGAAAGATCATTTTTCAGAAGTAATTAGCCAGGAGCCTTGAAACTAGGGAAGAAAGAATGTGAGTTGAACTAGAGGACATAGGAAATGGAGGCATGTGTTGGGAAGAAGCCATGGGAAACTGGCAGAGATAGGGCAGTTGCTGTGGCTTTGGTCATAATGTTAGTGGACTGATATCTAACATAAAAGTACAGTGCATGAAAATTCCTCAAAGAAGCATGTGGGGGAAAAGAAACAAAGACCTTACGGATAAAATTAACGTGAGACCAATGCAAATTATGCTCCATCTTCCCAATGGGATCAATTTTTCTGATGTTTTTAATATTTTGCAATATGTCCTTCAAGGATTTTTTTGACATAAGGAAATATAATTTCCTGTTGTTTAACTTTTTAAGAAACAAATTTAAATGATTATACCTCATGAAACATATCAGTTGGTAAACAGTATCTCATTTCTAGTTTCATAGTTTATGAAACTTTTATTCAAAATACATATTTTTGACAGTGGAGTCTTGCTCTCACAAAACCCAATAATTAAACACTTGGCACATTTTTAGAGAATATCCAATTTAAATTACCTGAAATAATATAAAATTAATTTGTATGCCAAACTATAAGTGAAATTTTATTGCAAGTCTATAGTATATATTTGTTACCCATAATCTATAAAATAGCTATATGATACATATTTTAAAGTATTTTTTATTTTATTCTATATTTATGAATATTTTGCCTGCTTTTATGTATGTATATATATCGTGTGTGTGCTTCATGATGATGGAAATCAAAAGACAACATCAGATTTTGGAACTGGACTTATAGATGGTTGCTAGCTATCTTGTGTTGCTGAAAACTAAACCTGGGCCCTCTGCAAGGCAACTGCTATTAACCTCAAAGCCATTTCTTTAGCTTCCTTAATATATTTCTTCAAGAATCATTGGAACACTTGGCAGCCAAGACTTGCAAACATCAAAGCCTATGCTTCAAACAAAACTCATTATAAATACGGTCTGACTTTACTTTTGAACTTTGTCTTGTCTACATATCATTAAGGAAGTTACTTGATAAGTGTATCCTTTTGCAATAATTGTGGTAGATCCATCATAAAAGCTAGTATCAATAGCAATTTTTATGACCACGCCAGTGTCATCAGGGAGCCCTCTTCCAGTAATTGATGAAAACAGAACCCACAGCTGCTGAAGAGAGGGAGGGAGGAGTCAAAGGGGTCAAGGGCATCACACATACACACACACACACACACACACACACACAAGATTACAGAAACAATTAACCTGGCTCAAAGGAACTGAAGAGAGTCTAAACAAACAACCAGAAAAACTTTATGTGACCAGTCTGGTTCCTCTACATATATGGGACAGTTGTGTAGATTTTTGTACTTGTGGGGCTCAGAATAATGGGAGTAAGAGCTGTCCAAACCCTTTGGCTGGCTCTTGGGAACCTATTCTTCATAAAGGATTTCCTTGCCCAGTTTTAATACAAGAAAAGGTGTTTAGTCTTACTGCAACTCGATATGCCATGCTTTGTTGATACCCATGTGGGGCCTGACCCTTTCTGAATAGAAGCAGAGAGGAGTGGATTGAGCTGGGGTTGAGGGAGGGAATGGGGGAAAAGTAGGGAGAAGAAAATGTAGTTGGAATATAAAATAAATTGATAAGTTTAAAAATTAATAATTTAGGTGGAATGAGTCTATCAGGACTTCAGCAAAAATAAGATAATAAGTAAAGAATAAGGAAATGCACAGCAATGTAAATATGTAGAGTATAGAAAGGTCATGGTGGCAGAGCAGTTTCTCAATGTTACTAAAAAGGAGACTCTAATTTTCAACATAAAGACAAAAGAGGATATACAGTGAGATACATAGACAGACAGACGAATGCTTGATGGGTGATAAATAAATAAATGGATGAATAGATAGAGTGATCGATAGACAGACAGATAGATAAATGAGATGTTATGTGTGTGTGTGTGTGTGTGTGTAACAGACAGAGGAGGGAAGGAAGGAAAAAGAAAGACGGATAGACAAACAGTTATCTACAAACGTGAAATTTGACAACTTCAGTGTGATAGTTCTCATCTCCAGATTTGGAAAACTTAAAGTCCTGAGAATGACATTAAGTAAGTCAGACTCTCAGGGCTAACACAATGGAAGGATTTATGGTATAATGTATATCTTCATAGAAAACTAGAAGATAATAAACTCAGGAAAGGCTTTTATTTGTCTCTTTTTTACACGTGTGATTGCACATGTGTGTGAGCTTGCATGCATGGTCACACATACACATTTTAGGACTTATATTTGGATTATAATTAAAAGGTTTCCTTGTTACACAAGAGGAGTGAAGGTAAGTGAAGGTTGTAGAGAATAACATTCACCAGTGTCACCTATCTACAGAGTCACCTATAACCATCTAACCAAACTTTCCACATTAGCATAAAGTTGCTCCATCTTTGCGAAAAACAATAGCCTTATATATTTTTAATCATAAAATGAAAATGTTCAACATCCATTATGTAAGTGTATAATTAAAATTATAGAATAATTGTATAAAGATTTTAGGCCTTCATTCACCGAATCCAAACAACAACTTGGAGGACATTGGAGAATTAAGGACTACAAAGAAAATCATTATCTAAAACAGAGGCTTGCAAACAAAGCATGTTGAAATAATACAGCCTACAATCTCCAGGAGCCATGGTTAGCTAGGGCCTCACTTGGTATATACAAATAAAACAAGTTTACTGAGTTGTTTTTGTAATGCAGCTGCAAAGGTAGGCAGATCTGTTTCTCATGATTGATGATATTGTTTTACTTTTTAACATGTCAGAATTTGTTTAAAGAAAAACAAAAGCAATATAAAACCACAGTGCTTGCAGATATATTGGAAGCTGTCCTACATATAACAGGTGCATAGTGTTTATACCATAGTCCAATGTGGTTAAAATGTGCTGTAGTTATTACGAGAGACTCAAGACAGCCTGTATTCAAAAACACAAGAAAGAGACCATTATAAAGTGACATTGGTGGAGACAAAGAACTGCAAGACGAAGGGTGAATATGTGATCACTTGCTGTGCAAAGGAGATTTTCAGACAGAGTTAGGATGGGAAAAGAAAGAATGATTTGCAAGAGAAAAAGGCAACTATCAAGAAACTTGGTACAGTTCCGTATATCCACAATCCTAGTAAGAAGTACTTGCATTTCTCTTTCTGTAACGTCCAATGTTGATACACACATGCTCATCATGTAGAAAAAGCCCATTTGTTTATTGAGAAGGTATAAAAAGCCAGTCTCTTTCAGAATTGAGTTCTCAATTATTGTCTAATTCTTGTCTAGAGCTAGTCTGAAGCTAGCTAGGGACAATTTAATTAGAGGAATGAGGCTTTGGAAAAATGCAAAGCAGCATGTATTCTCAGGGATACACCATACCTTCACACCATGGTTTCATAATTATCTCTCATGGGAATCTCACCCTATGAAGCATAGTTTGCCCTGAGTATCATTCTACATTTTCCTATTTTTCATGTATACTAGTATCTACAAAATCCTAATAACTTTACATGTACAGTTTGCAAAATTTGCCAGTTTTTTCTCTTTAATAACAAAAAAGTATAAAAGGAAGTTTCTCACTCTATTTTGTGAGGTTGAATTGAATTGGGGGGGTGTATACGTGGACATGTGTCTGGTCTAAGCATTTATGTTGAAGTTGGGGATCAATATAGTTGTTTTCCTCTGTAATTCTCTTTTGGGGGCTGTGGAAGTTGCAACAGATGAAAACTAGTGTTCAGATGTCAAGCCACCAGAGGAATGATTCTCTGATGGAGGAGAATCGCATCCAGGCAAGGCCCATGAACCATCGACTCCGGACACTGCTGCTCCTGTTTGTAACTTTACAGTTGCTAAAGCAGATAAGGTGTCTCCCCAATACCTGCACTGTTTGTATAGTTTCATATGGTATGTAGATTTAATTTTGTGATTGCATCTCAATCTTATGGGTGCATGTATCCATGGATGCTCAGGAAGATGACTTCTGATTAAGCTGTATAATTTTGACGTATAAAAAGTATACTAGGATATGATTCATAACTGGATCTATTGTACCATGAGGACTATCAGACACTAAAAAGCCTGCTATGTTTCTTTTACCCAAACTACACAATTATTTCATTTTTACCTCAGAGAAAGTCCAAATTAGACTGAATGTTTCTGTAAAAGTTAAAAATGTTACAGATATGCACAAGGTCAGAGTTGTGGATGTCTAGCCAAAGTTATTAACACAAACAATTCTAAAGACATGCCTATTCATCACTTGTCAAGTATGACTGATGAAAACCTATGTCTCGCAGCTGGTCTCACCAGGCACTGTGCCTCCAGCTTCTGATCACAGTCTTACATCAGAAACCTTGAAACCTTAAGTAGTCATGCTAAATAACCTGACTCCTTGCTTCCCCAAGAAATGTACTATCACCAATGAGATGGAACTCTTTTAATGTTTTTTTTTCTTATTGCCTCAAGACGCCTATAAAAAATATTTTTAAGCTAGATGAAAAAGAGTAGCAAGAGAGAACTGGAACAAAATTGGAAGAGAGAACAGGGAAAAAGTAGAAATAATTAGAACTTAGAAGAAAATTAGGGGACAGAAAAATAGATAATTTAAAAGCATGATCAGAACAGCATGTGTGTGAATTTATTACATACCTGTCAGACACAATAACCTTAATTCAGTTTCACTATACTGGGGATTGTTTCTTCAAATCCTGGTAGCAGCTTGGAGAGTTGATCTTTCGGGCTATTAATAATTCTCCATCTCTCCTGTTGTGTAACAGGAAAGCTAGCTAAATGTGGAATTCATCATTTTTCCTAGACTGACTGACCACTATCCCCAGGATTGATCTGTCTCTGATTTTTAGCACTAGGGTCATGCAGTCAAGCCTGGCCCTTTACCTGAGTGCTGAGAGACAAACTCAGGCATTCATTCATGTGCTGCAGACACAGAATGACTACAAAGTCTCCAGTCCATATATATTGGAATTTCTCTTAGTCCAACAAACTTACTGCTGTTACCACATATTTCTGCTTTCTAATTGTGTTTTAAAGTGATTAATATTTTACAAATGCTGTAATAGAGTATTGATAATTTAATCGGTATACAATTTCAACTCATCTTGTACAATGGAAATCTCATGGTAGGCAAAAATTGTTAATGAAAATGATCAGTAAATTTTGATCGACCGAAAAGCAGGTAATTTTCATAATACATCCGATGTCCAGTTCTACAGATTAGTCAAACAGGGTGTTATGAATACTAATTCTCTGATATCAACTGTGTACCCAGTTATTGAAATGATTTTAAATCTTAACTGAAGGTGGCCACAAACACACATTAGTATTCTCGTGAATGACACTGCCTCTATTTCAGATAACATGATGTGTATCCGACAGCTGCATGTTTTTTAAGCTAAGTATCCAAAGCATTCTATAAAATCATTTCTGGTAACCCAATCTGCAATTACTTTCCTGATTCATTAAAAATCAATGATTATAGTTTTATTTTGGATATGACATAGAAGCTGCCAGATCAGGTAGTTTAATATTAAAAGCTCTTGGGAAAGTTTGGCACAGAACTTGTTTTTTTCTAGACATACCACTTTGTCCCCAAACTGATGTTTTTGTCAAACTGTGTGACTTATGACCAAAACTATTCACTATTTTTGTTATACAAATAAAGTAAACAGAAGCTATGAATCTGAAAGAGAGCAAGGAAAGGGAAGATATATGGGAGTGTTTGAAGGAATGGGAAAAAGGGGGAAATGATAAAATTATAGTGAGTGTATCTATATAAACAATAACCACTAAGTTATACTTCTTTGGCAAGGCACCTTGCATAATGTAAAGGCTGTCATTTGTAATAACACAGGATTTCCTTTCATGAAACTTATTCTTTCTCTTTTTCTCTCCTTCTTTCTTTCTGCTTAAATCGTGGGATAAGAAAAGATTTTATCTCTAATCTTAGATCCTCTTGAGCCTAAGGAAATAATGAGCTCTAAGTGTGTATTCTGGTTCCTCTAGACTATCATCTGCATATGTATACCTACTAGTTATCCCATTGTCAGAGAAGGGGAGAGGATGCCGGAAAGCTCCTATTCACATTTACTCCCATCTCTTCCTATCACATGTTTTATGTGGGGTAGGCAAGTGGACGTGTATAAGTGTTTGTGTTTACAGCTGTCTTTGAAAGCCAGATTGATTGTATTGGATTATATTGCGATTTTAGGGTAATCTTCATTTCAAATGAATTGCCTAGATTGGGTAGTGAGTCTGAACCTTATGTTCATTCACCTTTACAAAGAAAGAATCAGAACAAATTTATTTGTTCCACATACCACTCTCCTTTCTACTTACGTGAACGTCTCTGGTGGTAGTAAATTTTCCACGACTGGCAATGAGCAGAAGTAGATGTCTATTCCCAACCTTTTGTTGCTATTTCTTTCTAACATCATTTCTTCATAAAGAAGAGAACATAAAAAGATATTGAACAATATATAACTTGAGCACTAAGGAAACAAAAGTAAAGCCTGAAGTGTTTATATTAGTCATTAAATATTACTGAGATTAAATATTTCAGCAAGTCTGTGCATTTTTCAATGTTTATTTTATTCTTTTCTTAACTTCAAACTTTCTTTTTTTTATTGCCCGAGAGTGCCATACATGAGTATTTTGAGTTTTAGCAAATTCGTTACTCCATTCTTTCATTTACAATGTCTCCTATATGCTTCACCTCAATTTTCTGGTCCATGTTCATGTGTTCTGTTTTTAAACCCATTGATTCACTTACTGCAGTCTGTATTACATGCTGTAGGGACATCTTATGGAACATGGGTTACCTCTCTGGGACTGCATCTCTGAACAGAACTGATCATCCTTACTCTAGCAGTCATTAGTTGACAATAGCTTCTAAGCTAAGGGGTGGTACTTCATGACCTCTTCTCTCATGCATGCTAGAACTTCACTGGGTTGATCTCATCTTTTGCATGTAGTTGCAGCTACTGTGAATCCGTATGTGCAATTTGTCATGATCGGCAAATACATTTTCCTCTATTTATGGCTCTCACATTATACATAGCAAATTTCCAACTGTTTCTTTTGGCTTTTGATTTAAAAATGCGTAATGTCTATAGTTTCTAATCTCTAAATGATCACAATTTTTTAAATATCTCTGCAACAATAAGCATAATAGTAAATATTTACTTCCTAAGTCAATTTTTGAGAGTATGATTTTTAAAAAAATGCGCTTATTCTAATATAAGTTGTTATATTATTAAAACACTTTAAGAAATGAAAGTTAGATACCATTAGTTCTGTTGTTTTAGTTTCTTTTTGATTTATCGTAAAGAGTTTTGACACAGGTGATATACTTGATAAAGTGTGATAAATCTCTATTGGTATAAAATGAAGCTTTTCATGTGACCTGTAGTTTTACTTTGGAATTACATATACTTAATATTAGGTGTTTCTTTTTCTTTAAGATTTGTTATCAATGAAATTTGTTTAATAAACAAAAAGAAAGCTACAATATTATATGCAATATAATTTGCCTATAAGCAGCTCTAGCTATTTCATAAAGTCAGCCTTGTTACAATATATGATATAAAATATTGGAAGACTTTATATGTTAAATCAACATATTTAAAAACATTTTTTAAATTCTATATATCATGTGACACTTAATCCATGAATGCTTCTTTTGAATGAAAGTTATATGCCACCCATACTACAAAACTATATATATATATATAAAGTTGAGTTAGCAAAAATATAATTATTCACTTTTTATATTTTTCATTATGGATTAAAGTTGACAAAAGCTGAGTTATCAAGAAGAAAGCATAGAGAATATTTGATCATGGTTATCTGAAAAACATTTTAAGCTTAAGTTTTTTAACACCTGTAGCAAAATTATTTTTTTAATAATTTTTTATTGAAAAAAAAATTCAACCTCCTCCACGCCTCCCATTTCCCTCCCCGTCTCCCTTTTCCCTCCCCCTCCTCCCTCTCCTCTCCCCCTCCCCCCATTCCTCTCCCCTTCCCTCTCCAGTCTGAAGGGCAGTCAGGGTTCCCTGCCCTGTGGAAAGTCCAAAGTCCTCCCCGCTCCATCCTGGTCTAGGAAGGTGAACATCCAAACTGGCTAGGCTCCCACAAAGCCAGAACATGAAGTAGGATCAAAACCCAGTGCCATTGTCCTTGGCTTCTCAGCAGCCCTCATTGTCCGCCATATTCAGAGAGTCCGGTTTTATCCCATGCTTTTTCAGTCGCAGTCCAGCTGGCCTTGGTGAGCTCACAATAGATCAGCCCCACTGTCTCCGTGGGTGGGTGCACCCCTCGTGGTCCTGACTTCTTTGCTCATATTTTCCCTCCTTCTGCTCCTCCTTGGGACATTGGGAGCTCAGTCCGGTGCTCCAGTGTGGGTCTCTGTCTCTATCTCCATCCATCTCCAGATGAAGGTTCTATGGTGATATGCAAGATATTCATCAGTATGGCTATAGGATAGGGTCATTTCAGGTTCTCTGTCCTCAGCTGCCCCAGGAACTAACTGGGGGCATCGCCCTGGGCACCTGGGAGCCCCTCTAGCACCAAGTCTCTTGCCAACCCTAAGATGGCTCCCTTAATTAAGATATGTGCTTCCCTGCTCCCCTATCCAACCTTCTTTTATCCCAATCATCCCGTTTCCCAAGTTCCCCCCAACCTCCCCTTCTCACTTTTCTCTCCCCATCTCCCCTTATCCCCCTCCTGCACTGCCTGCCCTGTAGCAAAATTATTAAGAGTTTTATGAGACCACCTCCTGTCTGGAAAAACATGGGAGAAAGAATAAAGCTATTTTTCTTCTTTTTTTTAGCATCAGTTTCTTTGTTCTTCTAAAATCTATCATCTCTGTTCCAAAATTCCTCTCACTACCACAAGGTTTATATATCCATAAAGACACAATTCGCATTTCTCTGGCAACAGGAAGGATACCATGCATTTCTCACATTTTCATGAAGATTTGGAAACCACAACTCATGCTCAAAAGTCTGTCTCATGTTTACACATCTCTCTTGTTTCTCCCCTTGTATGCCCAGCAAGGTAAATCATAGTTGTGGTCTACCCTTTGTGGCATTGTTTTCTGAGTCACAATAGAACATCCATTGAGGTAGTGTTTTATGAGCTGAAAAAGAGGAGAAGTAGCTCTGTCTATTGTTAAAAATTAATAGAAGTTGAGTCAGACATTATAGGTAAATTGAATTAACAGGAATGAGTTGATAAGAAAAAGTTCTGTAAGTCTTAGAAATTTGCAGTTATATTTTTTAAGCTTATTGTATACAGAAGAGAGTATGTGGGAGAAGAAGCAAGAGAGTGAAAGACGAATCAGACACTGATGGACAATTCAAAATTTAATCTTTTGACTTTGGTGTTGGAAATTCCTCAATGAACTTCTAAAAATTAGGACTTAATTCAAAATTATGACTTCAGAATTATGGCTTAAAAGACTGTTCTGAATAATGGTGTTTATTTCACCTAGAATGACTTAACTCATTGAATAGAAGCTTTATATCTTTCACCAGGGTATACAAATAATGTAGAGTACTGCAGTTCCACAGATGGAAAAGTGTGCTGTTGATTTGCTTCATGGGCTTTTAATTACTGTGGATATATCATTGGCTTGGCAGTGCTCACTTAGAGACAAGGGAAGCAGGAAAACAATGATGAGCAGGGATATCTATATAAACTGGGAACTGTTCTGTGGGTAGCACAGAGTCCAGAGTTCAGTAAATTAGCACCAGGTTGGTACTGTCACATAATTTTCTGGTAGGAGCACAACAGAGCAGCTTGTAAGAACAGATGAGCCTGGACTCACATGAAGTCATGAATATAAATCAGGGCAACTTAATTTAGCGTTGGACATCTAGATGGCGGTCACTGATGCTGATCACCATCACCACACCACCATGCACAGGAGACATAGAAAATATTTGCTATCGGCAATTATAAACTCAATAAGAGACATTTCTAGCATTTTTTTCTCCTTGTAGGTCATTCTTTCAGAAAATACTTACATGTTCAAATTCCCAGCAAAAGACTCATCTAAGGACAATTTAGACCATGATCAGGCCATTCAAATACTTGTAATTATAATTATTATGTTTATTTATAAAACAGAGGGAAGTTTACTTACATATGTGTACTATTTCTAGTGCAATGACTCATGTATAACAATTATTGATGGCTCCATATTTAGTTTAGTTTTATTAGAAACAAAGGCATAAGGATTCACTAAATATATAAACAAATATTGCCAATATGACTGAGGTTCCCCAGGTAGAAGTAATATGATCCATGATAAATCTCACTGCCTATTGTATTTCCAGTCTTGGTTAAACTTGTGTATATTGCATGACTGCATCCTAATAGTGGCCCTAAGAGTCTGATTAACAGTGAGTACATGTTCATTTTACTAAGAAGAAAGAAACGAACACAAATATAACTTTAGACACAGCATCCTTGATGAGAGGAAAATGGGACAAGACAAATCGCTTACTTATATTAAATACCTTCTTGCTTTGCTACTTACTCTTTTAATCACTTTAACAGGAATA
The DNA here is from genome assembly GCF_014885135.2 of Alexandromys fortis. Lineage (NCBI taxonomy): Eukaryota > Metazoa > Chordata > Mammalia > Rodentia > Cricetidae > Alexandromys > Alexandromys fortis. The sequence continues at coordinate 14,505,529 of NW_026067944.1, forward strand.
GGTATCATTTTTGTCCTTGTATCACAGGTTCTGATTTAGGATGAAGTCTAAGTTGCTGCCAGACTTTGCATTAGTACCCAAGCATAGGTAGAGGTCATTGTTTTTCTTTTTTTTTTCAAATTATGACAATTATGTATGTTTGATGTTCTGCTATTTTTCTTTGTTGTTGTTGTATAAGTTTGTCCTCTGATAATAAGGGGCACTATCTTCTATTCTTTAATGGTAGTCAGTCATTCCTAGGCGGTTATTTACACAGTGTCCCAATCTTCCTGGAACGTGTTTCTTTAAAAGATTTAAAACTCTGACACATTGTTCCAGAATGGTTTTTATTGTTGTAATAAACACCAGGACCAAAAATAACTTTGGTTTCAGAAAGGAAGGGGCATTTGATTTATGGTGTAGAGTCCAACACTGAGCAAAGCCAAGACAAAAACCTTGATGCCAGGGACGACCATGGAAAGAAAGCTTCTGACTGGTTTATTTCTGCTCATGCGCAGTTGATTCCTCATAACCAAACCCACCTACTCACAGTTAAGTAGGCCTCCTCCATCTTTTAACACTAACAATAATTATGTTTTTAAATTTCTTCACTGATAAAATTGCAAGCCAATCTGGTGGAAGTAAATTCTGTTCTGAGATTCTGACCTCCCAAGGATATCAAATTGACTTGTAAGATTAACTATCATAGACATAGGAAAAGGCAAATAGTAATTACAAGGTTTAATGTTCTAATATTTCACACATGCGAAAATTATTAGCATTCTCTTTGGTATCTGTTACCCTGGGTATAACAAAACTTGTCCTTTTCATATTTTGATAGTAATTCCCTACTGTTGGAGCAATAGAATTCAAAATCACCAATGCTTCAAATACAAGAAGGTCTTTATAAAAAATCCTCTCTGAGATAGAAGTATTCTTTATTTTTATGATAAATAAATGCACACAGCACACATATAGTCTTAAAGAATAATATGCACATTTATGAAATGGACACAACGCTATTTTCTTACTGCTTTATAGTTTAGAAAATATTCAAAAGATCTTTAGTGTCTGAGTATCTCTATAACTTCAATTTTATCAAGTATTCATCTACTATAACTTACTCCGGATATAAATACAAAGACTACTTAACTCTCACCTCTATGGAAGAAATGTTTGTTTCCTAAAATTGAAACGTTCATGATGGGGAATGCTTAAATCAAATATGCTAGCTGTTCTGTTGAATTTCCAGTACTGTTAATGAGGTTTGAGGTATATCCTGCAAGACAAGTTACTTTGAATATTTCCCATCTGTATCCTAGAAAGATGACTACTTATTTCGCATCTAAAAATCATTTTATCTGAATTTTTCAGTCCATCTACTTGTGCACTCATTGACATTTATTCTACATGAAAATATGGATTTCATGTAATGGAAAAAGTAAGACTATGTCCACTGCATTTGTATGACTCCCAAACAACTCACAGACATGAACTTTTAGCACCTTAGCATGGTTCTGGAAAGGAACTTCTGCATAATTCATCATAAAGAATATGAAGCTTGCATAAGCCACTTTCTGTTCACAGATATTCTGCAGTGTGGGCAGCTCAAAGAAATATGCCATCTCTCCATAATTTACATGGATCATCAGAAATGCTTCTGAATCACAATAAAGTTGTTTTGATTCATTTATAACTATGTAAAATATTTTTAAAGTTATACATTGATACAAAAATAGTTTCTTACCTTATCATATTATTTTCATTTTGTATGTGCTTACATAAATTTGTAATATATATATATATAATAAAATAGGGAGATGTATTATATATTATATAATATAACTATATAATATGTATAATAAAATAGATAGGGAGATAGATTAGATAGAAAATAAAATAAAAAAATAGAATAGATAGATGATAAAATGCATAATAAATTGGTCCATAGAAAATTATATAGTACATGGTAGACGGCAAGTAATAAAATTAGTTTGGAAATATTTTAAGTAAAAACATTTAATCATACTAATAAAATCTGTTACTATACAATAAAACTTTGTATAAAGAAGAAAATTATATTAACCACACAAAATTAATTAAAATACTGCATAAAATATGTTTTTGCTTCTCTTTATTGGTTAAAATTTTCTGCTACCTTCCACACAGACAAGAAAGTGCTGTGAAATCTGTCCTCAAGTATTTTGTCAACATCAAAAGTTCTGTGCTGGAAAAACTAGATACAAAGATGGACAAATATATAACCTTAACCTTAGTTGATATGGCTGAGAATATAATCTAGTCTGTATTTTTTTAATGAAGTAAGCATAATAATATGGAGGAATGGAGGGAGGGGTATGTTGCAGTCGGGTATGTTGTACGAAAGAAAAATAAATAAAAAGGACAAAAGGAAAAGTAAGAAAACATTCACACAGAAAATTTTCTAGGCATTTTAGAATATCTCTTTAATACCTCACTAGGAGGCAAAGGCAAGTGACTTTCTGTGAGTAGCATGCCAGGACTGTCTACATTACAAGTCAAAAGTTTAATCAATTAAACTGCCAAGACTTAGGTAAGATTCTAAGGGAAAAGACAATAAGACAGATATATGAAAGGAAAAGTAATTGGGTTTGGGAATGTATTTATTACCTGACCTTTCCAGGAGTGCTGGAATTATGATGCGCTTGAAAGGAGGTCCTCTCTTTGGGTACCAGAAAGCTACTGTAAGGAAAGGACTGTAGCATTGGCAAAGTGGGTTTCTCTGAAGAATACAGGGAACTCAGCTAAAATGTGGACTTAGTCTAATGAGTACTCGGCCCTGCAACTAAAACACATGTGCCCACCCTTTTTTTTTTTTTTCTGAAAGCTGACACGTTACGTGCACATACAGAGGGTTTTGTGGAAGCAATAGATGAAAGAAGTGGTTTACCTTGTTGTTGGTTTGACTGATTATGCGAATAACTAAGACATGATTAAAACATAATGGAAGTCCTTTACATAGTCAAAGAACTGAAATGCAAGTGACAGGAAGCTGAACAAGATCATGTTAAACTGTAGTATGAAATTGCCACTGCATCAAGCACGTTGGAAGGGTTATAGAAAGCCTGATAAAAGCCAGGTTATATCCTTCACCTGACATGGAAGTGAAAGCCTCTGTCTTGTTTGTAGTAAGAAACTAATGTGCAGCTATGGTTATTTACAACACCATACAAATTATTCTTAACACAAGTTATAAGAAGGAGGGTCATGGCACACTATTTGTGTAAGACATTTTCCATGTCATTTTATTGAACTGACGTATGCAATTTTCTTGGCATATTCACTATGCTATAATTGCTTGGATATCACTTTGTCCTCACCTTTACTAAAGTAGCTTCATACTAATCTCCCTTCCAGGAACTGTTTTGTAGAAGTTGATGATTTATTGCCATCTTGCCTGTTGATTGAGAGTGTGGGGAGTATCTTTTCGTTCAACTGTGTCTCCCATTGCACAATACTTAGCAAGTCTGTGATGTGGCCGTCTCTCATTTTGACCATTACACAACTCTTCCTTGATCTTCCTGCTGTAAGGCTGCCCTCCTATAATCTGCAGCTGTCACAATGATTCTTGACTCTCATTGACTTGATTGTAATTCTTTTCTCATTTATATCTTCCCATGGCTTCATAATCTAGACAACAGAATGGCAATGCCTGTCCTAATCTTTCTGTACAAGTGCACTCGATTTGTTCTTTTCATCCTTACATATAGTCTTCTCATAAATATCACCTGGGCATAACACTCCCAATATGCCCCTGAAAATTAACTCCTTTTACCTGATTTTTCATTTCAAGATATATTCTTTGTTTTTGTTATATTGTAATGGAAATGTTATATAATTATATATTTTATAGGAGAAATGAAATGCTATAATAAAATAAGAAGAGAATGCCACCTTAAATTGAGATCTACTGTAGATTTTTTTTCTTACATAGAGGAAACATTTAAGATTTCAATCAATTGTATATGTAGTTTATATTATTTTCTTTAAAAATTATAAAAATTATATGATCAGAAATGTATAGATACTAAATGTCTTAAAATCAACAGTTTTCCTCCAGAGGAAAAACAACATTTCATGGTATATGCTCCTGGAAAACATAACCCCTGGGGGCTCAGTGGATAAAGAGTTTGCCGCATAAGTGTCAGGATGAGAGTTTGGATCCTACCTCCCACCTAATAAAAGCTGCGTGGCAGGCACAGTGTTTTGCCTGCAATACTAGTAAAATGGAAGGTAGACAGGGAATTGGGCAAAATGTGGTCTAAAGACAGATTAGTCAGTGGATGAGAGTTAGGTTCAGCGAGAGCTGACTCACAAATAAAGTTGTGATCAGTGAAGATATGAAGCTTCAGCCTCTGGCCTTCATTCTGTTACATGTGAAGATATACATACACATATATGCATGAACAACACATGTGTGTATACATTTGTTTGTACAAAGAGAAAGAAAAAATATTTAAAAGAAAAAGTAACATGACTGAAAAATAAACTTTTAAAAGTTATTGGTGTGTTGTGTTATATAAAGATGTATTTGTTTTTATATGATCAAATTTTAAATTAGTATTTGTGAGAATCTACATGGAAATGTTTTCTATATGAAATGCCCAAGTCTTTAATTCTTTATTTATTAACAGATACCACAATATCAGGAGCAGGGTCATTTCCAAAAGAATGTAGAAAGTACACTTGTTCTTCCAATGAAATTATGACAAGACTCCTAAATGATTAATAATCACCACACATTTGTGTAACAAAAGCATTATAAGATCACTTGTAATTTAATTATCTCCTCTCATGTTCACAACAATGCTGTGATGTTCCTAATATAATCACACTATTTATAATTGGATGCACTATTGCCAGTGAAGTTAAGAAGGCCACTTTGATGGTTAAATTTGCAGAGAGTAAAACCCGGGTTTATTGTTCATTTGATTGTTTCCTTTCTATAAAGGTTACTATTATGTGAATGTTTGCATTTTTCCGTGTTTGGAATTGTGTGTACTTGTGTGAATGTACAATATGTGTGTTAGTGAGACACACAGACAGTATGGTACATCATTGGTACAAGGTAAGTGTGGAAATGAGAATAACGTTAAGAAATCAATTCTCTCCTTTTACACTGTGTTCTGGGATCAAACGTGGGTCATTGGGCTTTCGCTGATTCCTTGTGTTTTGTTTTTTCTTAAATGGTGTTAGAAAATTAATCTTTCGCAAAGCTGACAAAGAAGGCAGAGAGCTCCATTCTTAACATTTATTACACTTTAGATGTTGGATAGTGTTCTTGCAATGAATGTAGAAAATACTCTTTCTAAGCCTTCACAAAGAAATAATGGCCATGGCATACAGGCTTTTATAGTAAGATCTAATGATTCTCTGGATTTCCTCTGTGTCTGTGGTTATGTCCCCCCTTTCATTTCTGATTTTATTTATTTGCGTGTTCTCTCTCTGTTGTTTAGTTAGTTTGGATAGGGGTTTGTCGATCTTGTTGATTTTCTCCAAGAACCAACTTTTTGTTTCATTGATTCTTTGGACTGTTTTCTGTGTTTCTATTTTGTTGATTTCTGCCCTCAGTTTGATTATTTCCAGTCTTCTACTCCTTCTGGGCACCTCTGCTTCTTTTTTTTTCTAAAGCTTTCAGGTGTGCCATTAAGTCCCCAATGTATGCTTTCTCTGTTTTCTTTAAGTGGGCACTTAGTGCTATGAACTTTCCTCTTAGCACTGCTTTCATCGTGTCCCATAGGTTTGAGCACCATGCACAAAACTCAAGTCCAAGTGGGTGAAAGACCTCAATATCAGTCCAAACACACTGAACCTGATTGAAGAGAAAGTGGGAAGTACTCTAGAACACGTGGGCACAGGAGACCACTTCCTACGTATAACCCCAGCAGCACAGACAGTAAGGGCCTCATCGAATAAATGGGACCTCCTGAGACTGAGAAGCTTCTGTAAAGCAAAGGACACTGTCGCTAAGACAGAAAGGCAACCCACTGACTGGGAGAAGATCTTCACCAACCCCTCAACTGACAAAGGTCTGATCTCCAAAATATATAAAGAACTCAAGAAACTAGACCGTAAAAGGCTAATCAACCCAATTATAAAATGGGGCACTGAGTTGAACAGAGATCTCTCAACAGAAGAAGTTCAAATGGCCAAAAGACACCTAAGGTCATGCTCAACTTCCTTAGCGATCAGGGAAATGCAAATCAAGACAACTTTAAGATACCATCTTACACCTGTCAGAATGGCAAAAATAAAAAACATCAATGATAGCCTTTGCTGGAGAGGTTGTGGAGAAAGGGGTACACTCATCCATTGCTGGTGGGAATGCAAACTTGTGCAACCACTCTGGAAAGCAGTGTGGAGGTTTGTCTGGAAATTTGGGATCAACCTACCCATGGACCCAGCAATACCACTCTTGGGAATATACCCAAGAGAGGCCTTATCACACAACAAACGTATATGCTCTACTATGTTTATAGCAGCATTGTTTGTAATAGCCAGAACCTGGAAACAACCTAGATGCCCTTCAATTGAAGAATGGATGAAGAAAGTATGGAATATATACATATTAGAGTACTACTCAGCAGTAAAAAACAAGGACTTCTTGAAGTTTGCAGGCAAATGGATGGAAATAGAAAACACCATCCTGAGTGAGGTAAGCCAGACCCAAAAAGAGGAACATGGGATGTTCTCACTCATATTTGGTTTCTAGCCATAAATAAAGGACATTGAACCTATAAGTTGGGTTCTTAGAGAAGCTAAATAAGAAGGAGAACCCAAAGAAAATCCTGAATATTTCTCCTGAATATTAAACTTCATCAGGCGATGAAAGGAGACAGAGACAGAGAACCACATTGGAGCACCGGACTGAAATCTCAAGGTCCAAATCAGGAGCAGAAGGAGAGAGAGCACAAGCAAGGAACTTAGGACTGGGAGGGGTGCACCCATACACTGAGACAATGGGGATCGGGAACTCACCAAGGCCAGCTGGCCTGGGTCTGAAAAAGCCTGGGTCAAAACTGGTCTCGCTGAACATAGCGGACAAGGAGGACTACTGAGACCTCAAGAACAATGGCAACGGGTTTTTGATTCTACTGGACCTAGTGGTTTTGTGGGAGCCTAGGCAGTTTCGTGGATGCTCACCTTACTAGACCTGGATGGAGGTGGGTGGTCCTTGGACTTCCCACAGGGCAGAGAACCCTGATTGCTATTTGGGCTGACGAGGGAGGGGGGCTAGGTTGGGGGAGGGGGAGGGAAAGGGGAGGCGGCGGTGGGGAAGAGACAGAAATGTTTAATAAATAAATAAATAAATTAAAAAAAAAAAGAAAAAAGAAATAATGGCCATGAATACTAAATGCCTCTTCAGTTCATAGCTATTTACTTTTCTGCCCTGAAACAATTCTAGTTGAAAAGGAATCCTAAATGTTTGTATCGTTTATGAATGACCTACTAGGATTTTATTAAGATTTTAAAATATATTCTTAAAATCTAAAGCTTCTCAAGCCATAGCCTAACTGAGGGGTCATGATTTTGTCTATGAGGTGTTAACAGTTTTCAGTTCTCATGTGAAATATACATTTATCTTCAATTTGTATATTGAACCAGCAGAGGCTCAATTATGTTGAAGTTTTTCTCAACATTCAAATATTCAGCATTAACTACTGTACTGTACTTAAGTCAATATCTTCCTCATTATTTTATTTTTAGGGTTTGTGTGTATGTTAGAGAGACAGACAGAGAAACAGAGTGAGAGAAAAAGATAGATAGATAGATGATAGATAGATAGATAGATAGATAGATAGATAGATAGATAGATAGATCATTTGTAGCCCAGACTGATCTATAATTTGTAATATTCTGGCCTCTACTTCCAAATGATGATATTAGAGGTATGCACCCCATTTTATGTTAACCCATTTGTGTCCTTAGTCCTCAATGGTTTTTCAAATTTTTCCTCTTGTAACATCTTTTGATTCTAGCTCCAACACAAATGATTCTAAGTAAAATGTATGATTGTATGTGTGTGTTGAACCCAGGGTCTCAAGCATGCTAACCACAAAGTCTATCTAACACTGGGCTTTGGCAGCAGCCTATACAATTTTTTTTTATATTTTCAATTGTATTTTTATGTTCCCTCGGTCTCACTCCCCACCACCTCTCTCTCTTTCACACATACACCCTCTTCCATTTTTAAACTAGTTGGGAATATGGGCATTTTTTCTCTCCAAACTGCTTCCTGCTGTTTGTATAGGGGCACTGATAATCAGGTCTTTCATGGTATATCCTGTGTGCTAGGTTCATCTCAGTCAGCAGCTAGGCAAAGTAATTTTTTGAGGGTGTTCATAGTGACCATTTAGGAGGGCATAGTCTATCAAACCATATTTATCTAGAAGCAATCCACAGGTTCTCATCTTCTGTGAAAACAAAAGAAAAACAACTATTCCAAATGCCATACCCTTAGACTCAAATTCTGAAGTCAAGATACCTTTAAAACATACATTTTGTTTTAGCTTAGCAGCCCATATAATGAAATGTCTCTCTGTCCTTAGCCCCCTCACAGAAAAAAAAATCAAGGAAAACAGAATAATATACATAATCCAGACACTCTGTGAATTTTCTATTTTTAGTTGGCTTATTTCTACTCTATTACTTTTTAGTATTTATTTTATTATTTTTACTTCTTTAATCTATGACTGTCTGTCCTCTGTCTCTTTAAAGACTACCTTTTTTTTTAACCATTTACTTCTTTTACAATTCTCTATATTCTTTTTCTTCTCTCTCCTAAGCCTACATACATTTATCCAACACTGTGACTCATTTAAAGGTTTAATATGTCTGTAATCTCTCCTATGGTGTATTTGTAATTCTTTATTGTCCAGCAACAACTCTTAAAGTGCTAAGTTCTTCTTAAAAACTTAAGATGCTTCATTGCTCAGGTAATAGATCATTGTCTGTTTTCCCAGTCCAGTCCAGCATGGCAGAGCTGCTAGAGCTTCTGAGACTTGCGCACCACCCCACTTCTAGGCACATAGCCAGTCCATGCCACCATTAAGCAAGCTATAGCAATCTGTTCACAAACCCCATCCAAATGCTGTCTCCAGAGCCAGAGGTCATGCTGGCAGCACAGCCCAGAAAGCAGGCACTTCAAAACTGCTGCTTTTTTTTTTAATTTTTTTTATTGAGAATAAGAAAAAAAAAGTTTCCGCCTCCTCCCAGCCTCCCATTTCCCTCCCCCTCCCCCCACTCTTCTCCCCCTCCCCCCACTCCTCTCCCCCTCCCTCTCTAATCCAAAGAGCAGT
>NW_026067944.1:14515446-14571661 GCF_014885135.2 Alexandromys fortis
GACCCAGCAATACCACTCTTGGGAATATACCCAAGAGATGCCCTATCATATGACAAAAGCATTTGTTCAACTATGTTCATAGCAGTATTATTTGTAATAGCCAGAACCTGGAAACAACCTAGATGCCCTTCAATGGAAGAATGGATGAAGAAAGTGTGGAATATATACACATTAGAGTACTATGCTGCTTTTTTTTTTTTTTCTGCTGTAGCTGAATCAGGAAAACCTCTCTCAAAGAAGCTGTGGCAGGCCATCAGCAAACAGCAAAAGGCTATGTTAAACTCTGTATCTTTGTGTTTAAAATTAGGCTCTCTCAGGTTTTTAAGTGGATTTAGTCCACCATGTTGGCACCAAATGAAGACAGTCACATAAAAGAAATCCCACACTAGCTCAGAACTGAGAAATAGATGGTTATTTACTTAGGGCTAAACTCAAAATCAGAATACTCTACTGGAACAGAAATTAGAAACCAAAATTCGCAACCAGAACAGAGAGAGGCAAAAAAAAAAAAAAAAAAAAAAAAAAAAAAAAAAAAAAAAAAAAAAAAAAAAAAGGATGCATGTTCTGCATCAGCATATTAGTAGATGGGTAACCACAAGTTGTAAGACTTCTTACATCAATAAAGCCAGCCACACTGAACCTCATAGCAGTGAAAGTGGGAAGTATACTTGAATGCATTGGCACAGGAAACCACTTCCAAAATATAACACTAGTAGCACAGACACTGAGAGAAACAATTAATAAATGGGACCTCCTGAAACTGAAAAGCTCTGTAAAAGAAAGGGCATGGTCAACAAGACACATTTCTTTTTAAATTCAGCTTCCTTTGGCATACTACTGTGAATAAATTTAGATTAAAAAGAAGAATAATATTTAATATTCAGCAGGATATTATGTGAATTAATTGTCCATATTTGACATTAAAATTATGTCATTTCATTTCTGGATCTGTAACCCACTGCTTCTTTTCTATGAACTGCCGTGTATAGAGTATCCAGAGTGTATAGATTCCAGGTAGAATAGACATGCTACACAATGCTTGAAAAATAAAATTTGAGACTGTTAAAAAAAAAAGGTGCAAATTAAGATTGTTCCAAATCACCTGGGAAATATGTGCACTCTTATCACCGGGCATGACAGTAGCCATAGGAAACATTCATATTCATGGAAGAGGTAGCCAGAGAATACTCTTTTGTTCCTTGATAACCACTAAAGAGTAGGAGGGTGGACATAGTATTTTCACAGAGACAAATACTTGGCACATTCATAATAAAGTGCTCTTTTTTTAAGATTTATTTATTAATTATGTATATAGGGTTCTGTCTGCATATATACCTACAGACCAGAAAAGGGTGCCAGATCTCATTACAAGTGGCTTTGAGCCACCATGTGGGTGCTGGAAATTGAACTCAGGACCTCTGGAAGAACAGCCAGTGCTCTCAACCACTGAGCCATCTCTCCAGCCCCATAAAGTCTTTTTTAATGTTTCTATTCTGTGATGAAAGAATTTGTTTTCACAATTGCACAAGAAGAAAACTACCAACTCAATACCTCTGTTTCTTTATTTCTCTCAGTATTTTAGATCACAAATATCTACCTGACTGGCTTGCACTGCAATGACAAGTGTCCCTTTCCAATGGAAATATTTCTTTTTTTTCTGTGTCTTCAAAGTAATTTTTTGAATACTAGGAGAAAGTGAGTCTGACCGCTACAGCCAAATATTATTTAAATTTTCATTTCTAGTCCACTCTATCTAATAATATGCATCCTTAATCATGTGTTTAAATCTACTACACATTAAATTTTTATGGATTGTATTTAATGCATAATGTATTGAATGTTGTCCATCACTCTTAGTCATAGATTAGCAACTCCTACAAGATCTGAATAACAAATTGATTCAATACATATTTAGAGTGAATACTTACTAATGGACTTTAATTTCTTAACTTGTTTGGAATGTTTTCAACATCACCCAATGGAGTACCGATGAGATACTTCACTCTAGAAGAAATCTAGACTATAAAGAAAAGCAGTTCTGATTATCATGCTTGCTTCTGCAAGTAAGCAATAAAGTGCACTCTCCTATTGAAAATATTATCGGATGCAAGAGACTTACTACTTCTAACTTCTTGATGGATGAATACCACTACCAGACAATAAGATACTACTTTTTATATATCTATAAATCTGGATGGCTACCTCGGCAGCATTTTGTAAATATGTAAATCCTTAGAAGCAAATAGAGATTTTAAGATGTATGACTGTACCTTCACGGTAGTGATTTACAATTAAGTAATACATTTTTATACAATTGCAGAGACTTGCTTATTTTTGTTCATGGTTAGAAGCAAATCACACAGTGGCCAGTACAAATTTAACTCATGAAACTTTCTCCTGTCCTCGTACTCATGGGTAGCTGAAATATTCTATAGCAGCTTATAATTTGGAATCCTAAATGTAAAATAATGTTAGATCATTTGCATGTCTTTGTCATTACACAGCTACAAATGAGGTAGCAATCATTGTATTTTTATTATTGCTTATGATACATTTTATGGTAGACTGGAAGAGCATTTTGTATTTTATGCTTTGTCTTATATGGATAAACTTCCATAGAAACTACTCAGATACGGTCCTCTTTCAATATTTCTCTAGGAGCTCTTTAATAATATATTTTTAGGGTTATTTTTATAGGTTTTCAAGACAGGGTTTTTCTGTTGCTCTGGAGTCTGTCCCAGAACAAACTAACTCTGATTACATTTGACAACATAAAAATCTTTCCCACTACTAACTGGGATCAGTTTCTTTTAAAGAAAACCTTATGTATTAACTAATTAACAAACATTATAATCATTATTATATCCAAGTTTATATTATTTTTTATTTCTATACTGAGGAATATTTCTAGGTACCTACATGATTTTAATGGAAATTGAAAACAGCTTATACACAATTTTCCTTGTGATTAGATAACATTATGTTAGAAAATTAATAGTCCTGTGAAATTTGAATTATGTTCTAGTTAGAAATATGACTTTAGGGCTGGAGACATTCCTTAGTGGATAAGAACACTAGTCACTATTTCAGAGAAATAGCCACCAACATGGTGCCTTTCAACCATCCTTAACTCCACTTTTAGAGGCTCTGACACCTTCTTCTGAACTCAGAAAGCACCAGGCATGCACATGTTGTCAATAAGACACTTATATGTAGCTGTTCAACATTGACTGTTGTATTATCATATCTTTTCAAGTCTCTCTGTGGCCTCCTATGTACATTAACAAGAAACATATCTTAATATCTTCAAGTGTTTCCTTAATGATGTAAAATTCATTCATCAGGAAGCACAATTAACATATTCAGACATGAGGATTTGAAGTGACTGACAGGTAAAACATGAAGATGGGCTTGTGATTTTAGTTCTAGAAATGTATGAAGGTACTTGCAAGTTTAATAGAAATAAAGGCAAATAATAGGAAATATGAAGTTTGGATTTCATATTACATGTTGTATAAGTTTTTTTTTTTTTTTTTTTTTTTGGTTTTTCGAGACAGGGTTTCTCTGTGGTTTTGGAGCCTGTCCTGGAACTAGCTCTTGTAGACCAGGCTGGTCTCGAACTCACAGAGATCCGCCTGCCTCTGCCTCCCGAGTGCTGGGATTAAAGGCGTGCGCCACCACCTCCCGGCATGTTGTATAAGTTTTAATTAAATTAGTTTTAACTAAACATTCCACTGAAGCAATTTTAATTATCGTAGTGTTACAAGCTTTTGCCACTGAATAATTCTGCTCTTACCAATATAATAATTAATAGTGTATAGATACATATTTTAGATACTAAAGATATATGATTCAAGAATTTGCATTAACTGTGAAAATGTTTTTGTATCTAAGTATAGATATATAGTCAAGAAATGCATTGTCTCTAAAATGACTTCATTATTCTCAATCAGAATCATGTAATTTGCATTTTATATTGCTGATAGTGATATTTATTAATACTTACATATTTTTGTATCTTTCATATTCTGGACTATCAAATAGATTTGGTGCTACCCTCATTGCATTTGTGTTTTACAAGAGCATGAGAGATTGATCTTCTATTATTTCAGTTGCATGCAATCTGATAAAATAAGTGTATTCACTGACATGCAAAGCAAATTATGCTCTCCTTTATGGGAAAACCATGCTCCAACACGCAGTTGCCATTCAGATAAATCCACCCGTGGCCACATGTTATTAGGTACTAAATTACCTTTAAAGTAATTCAGTAATAAAAAAAGTAGATGCTTTTTATTAAAAGATTTTTAGAGCAAAAGAAGAAATATACACTTAGTACAAGAAACCATTTCTAACATGAATTCACTGATCTAGAAAATTGCTTTAATGCACATATCAATATCCATGCCAGATGCTTCTATTTCAGCAATTAAAAAGTCTCTAAATCCCCTTCTTGTGTGTATAATGAAAATACACAAGATTTTTTTTCAGAATAAAATCATACATATTTCTTCATTGTTGTTAAATAGTAAAATAAAATTATAGATAGCAGAAATGTGAAAATAGGGATAATAAATCATATTTGATGCTTAACCTAGCCTTTCTGTATTGAGAAGAAAAGAGAATGATAAATCTATCCATAGCCTTTAAAGACATGAGAGTCTTAGCAGACAAATAACTTCAAAGTGAAATTTTTTTATATTCAATTCTTAAGAAGAACATGAAATGCCGAGAGAAGAGGGAGAAGAAAGATTCAGTTATAATTCAAATGTATATTATTGAAGTCAAAACATTTTATTTTTAATATAATTTTTGATCTCTAGGCCTGTTATGTGATTTGTCATAGAGAACACAAATCATATACACTGAAAAAAATATTTCAATATTAAACAGCATAAAATTCATGGAAGTAAAAGTCTTGTCATTCACTAGATATTTGCTATTCAGTATTTATATTACTGATAAATAAAATAAATATCATAATGTTACTATTGTTCTTTAATTATATTTTTATACAACAGAGAAATCTTATGTCTTGATATGATGGTATCGCATCTCTGAAGAACCTTTTGGTTTCTTGTAACTTGTAAATGCGAGAGTTTAATGCTAATTGTTTTTATTCACAATTGGGATGATTATCACTATATAACTAACAATTCCCAAAGGCTTTTGTGTAAGTTCAGTTTTATGTGATTGGAAAAATAGAGCATGTCTGTGACATGTCAGAAAGTTCTTCTGAATAATATGAGTTGATTGAATTTGTAGCACAATTTAATCCATTCCGATTTTTATCTATATTAGTAAAATTATACATTTTTTTACTTAAATTTTCTTTAAATTATCTCAAATTCACTGTTATATTTTTAAAATAAATGTGAAAATGTATGCTTCCTTTCTTTCTTCTATTCATGCAAATTTATAATTTTATATTTAAGAATTATAGTATTCATAAATACATCATGTGTGGAAATTTTTTATCACATTCTAATATACCTATCCAGAATGTATTTGAACATCACAGCTAATGTTTATTTGAATCTGCTTGCAAATTTCTCCACTACCCTTTGCGACTCTATTTTGTTATTTTTCCCAATATGCCTAAATTCAAGATAATTCCATTTGTAAGGGATTTTCCCACTTGTAAATCATTTAGTAGAAGTACATAATCTCAATTTTCAGTAGGTTATTCTCTCAAACTGAGAGAAGTTAAAGAAAAGCTATTTAAGTGTGTTAGATTATTGCAAATATGGCAAGCACTGTGGACCACCAGCGAAGATAAACAATTTTCATGAAGCAACATAAAAGTGAGAAAAGATGAAAACACTGCCTCGTTTTAATACCCATATCTGTGAGAGGTATATGTAAATAGGAGCTATTATTCTTCTGATTGCCACCTGACTAGGAAGCTCTGTATTGATACCTGTATGAGAGCAAAGACAGATGATCTCATATTCCCATATAGACTGTGTCTGATTTCTTTTTTGTATTAAATAATTATAATATGAGAGATATTTTTGAAATGGTTAGTTGAAGAAAGAATAAAAGTACATTAACATTATTCTAGCATTTTAATTTTTTTATCTTTTCTTGCTGATAGAAATGTTGGCATGTTGGTACACATATATGTACACCATTCAGAATATGAATAGTTACTGTTTTAGGGATGCTTTAACTGGTTATAGCCAGTTCCTCTTGTTGCTGTACTAAATCACCAGTCACCACTTCTTGGTCTTCTTCCTCTTAGGCTACTTAGGTTCCCTCTAACAATTTTATTTAATTGTGCTTTTCCTGACTTGAAGCTTTCACATACATTCTTACAATGCATTCTTCACATGATTTATTCACGTATAACTCACAAGGAGCTGTTGAATATGAGCAATGAACAAAGAAAAAGATTTTGTCAAACGTTTTGTCAAAGGCTTTCTTTCTTCCAGCACAGGAGGGCTAAGATAAATAACCTTGATGACCAGCTTAATCAGCTTTGAGAAGAACTGAGCTCTGTAAAGATACCTCTAGGGGTGTGTTTGAGGACATCTGCAGAGAAGGTTAACTATGGAAGGAAAGACTGACACTAAGCTAGTGCAGCAGCATTCTACACACTGGGTCCAAGAGAAATATAAGAGGAGTGTGGAGAGAAACAAAGAGTGGGAGCTACTTCCCTCCACTCATTCATTCCACTTATGAATCTGCCTTCTCTCTTCCGTCAGACCCTGGCAGTTGCCATGGACTAAAAGCCGTGACTCTGTGTTGCAGAATAAATTTATCCTTCCTCAAGAGATTTATATCAAGTATATTGGTGTTATAAAAAAAACTATTTCTAAATAATACTTGGCAAATATTTACATTTTATCACTATTCAATCTGAGTATAATTCTTTTTATTTTCACCCATGATTTAGATGTAAAAAATATTTTAAATTAAATTACTTTACATTTAAAAAAAATTAAAAATCAAGATGCTTGGCCATCCTTTTTTTCACAGAGAAACTAACATTTTTCTGATCTAATTAATGATATTAGACAGTCAGTACAAGAACTATTGCAGACCACAATGCCATACAACCGTGTATTATTATTTGACTTTTAATTGATAAATATTTCCTCAGAAATAACCATGCTTTGCATTTTTCTCTGCAGTGCTTAGCTTACTACTGTTTCATTATTTTTTGCTACATGCCTTATAGACAAGGACTCTATAGCATCTTAACACAAATCAAACATAAGTTGCACACTAATAGGATCATTCATTAATGGGAAACTGAAATTCTTTATTTTTTGTTAGATTTACTTATTTTTTTAGTTGATTCATATACAGATGAAAATAGTAAGTGCAACCTACAAATGTTTAGACTGGTATTAAGTGAGTAATATTATAGTCCAGTAACATTTTATCAAAATTCCATATAGAGAGTATGTCTTCACTTTCCACATATTTTAAGATGGAAAAGCATAGCTCTTTGAGAGAATGCATTCTCTAAAACCAAGTAATGAAGATTATTTAATATAAATCTTCAGCTTGAACTGAAGAATACTCTTTTACTTTCACATCTTTTTTTTTTTTTTTTGCTTTTGTTAATGATGTCAACAGAACATAAGGGTATGGTATTGAGTTCAACACTCTTCCCTGGAGAGTTCTGTGCTGTGGGAGGCTGATACCAAGATAGATTACCTTGTGTAAAATACTTTCTGAAGTGTGACATACTGTAGGTTATATCCTCTCTTCTTCTTCATCCTGTCAAGAGAGAAAAAAATCATTTTCGGGATTAACCCTAGACTAGACAGAAGTCATGGGAAAGTGGGAGCATCACCAGTTAGGATATCTACTGTAAAAAAAGACAATAAAAATAAAACAAAATAAAATACAATCTCCACATCTTTTAGTTAGACAATACTCTTGACAAACTTTTTGAAGTTTTACTTACACTTAAAATAGTTATCTGGTGATTTCTCATTTACTTCCTAAAGTACTGCATTCTGGTTTTTCTCCCGCTCTCTGCTCTACTAATCTACTCGCAGCATAATCCCTGGGCCACAGTTAGGTTTGTTTACTAGGAGATAGTTTGTAACTTTTGTAAACTTAATGTTTCTGCAACATATAAACGATGAAAAACCCTTTTGCATTTCCTTGCTTCTAGGTATATTGATTAATCTTTCTCCAATAGTTAAATAAGAATATTATTCAATATGTCCTGTTTTGTTTTTTTTGCTACATTACTTCCCATGACTAACATCCTTCCCTATAGACTTCCATCTTCTGGATGTGACTTGCTTTGGCTGATAAGACAGTCACAAATATACTGTGAGGACAGATTCACTAGCAAATTCACGAGTTCAGATCCACTATTGAAACTGTTTAATCTCTGGATCAAGCATTGAGCATTAAGCCCAATAACCACCTGGTTCCCCCAAACACTCAAGATCAGCTAACCGAATGTTAACAGCTGACGGCTGATGCGTTGCTAGAAAGAATAGAAAAGATCAGAACTTACTGTAGTCATAAGTGAATGCTAGGGTATTGAGAAACATAAAAATGTGGATGGTATATGCCATTATATTTTGGACCATTTGCTAAACAGCAGAATGTAACAAACTAATATCCCTGTTTTATCCATATTTTAATTAGTGATATCAGTATGAGTTCCATCATCTATCTGTAATACCAGGATTGTTCTTGACAGTTTTCTGCATAATGTGTCCTTTATTAAATCTATATACATTTTCTGTTTTCCAACTCTATCTTGATTATGAAGTAACTTTTCATTACTATATATGAATTATATTTATTACACTAATAATTATAAATAAAACGAATTATTTATTCACACTCTATAATGTACTCTTATTTTATCTTGTGTAATATTTTTATTATCTTTGCAAGAGGCCATGAACTAGTTGAGGATCTGCTAATAATTTTATTTTATTTATTTTCTAACAAATTATAGTTCTTCTGAAAGTTTCTCATAGTCTCCTTTATGAAGGATAACATACAAAATGCAAGATCTTCTATTTGTAAAGGACTTTTTCTCATTATTTTACATTCAAGAATAATGTCTATAGCTGTTTTGCTGAAAAGTAAAGTCACTGTCAACAGTGTTCCTTATTTTACCAAAGACTGAGGCTTGCTAAGAGTACTCTTGTGGAAATTAAATCTTTGCTCTGAGTCTGTGTCACGGTCATGCTTGCTGGCTTTCTGGACAAGAATTTCTATTTCTCCTCAAAAAGCCAGTCATGTCCATGTGATCTCAGAAGGTTTACAATTAACTTTCTGGCAATTAGAATACATGGAAGCAAAACTATAAAACTTTTGGCACTGAAAATTCATACGAGCGAGTGTCTTTTCTCCACACCTTTCACCAATGCTCTGCGCAGAGCACATCGCCAGGACTGCCAGCGTTTTTTTTGTCGCTTATGTTCTGCTCCTCCGCTCAAATGACATGCCCTTTCCAAAGTAATCATGGAAACAAATGAAAGCCAGGCTCTGCCCGGCAGCCACTTGCTGAAGACTTTGGAGTTGATTGAGCACTGTTGATGCTGTCATAGAACACTGTTAACATTAATTAACCTGATTAAAACAACCCATAACAATGGCCATGCTACATATGCAAGTTTACACATATTGCTATTTCATTGATTTTGAACCGAATACGACTTATATTAGTTGTGCAACACCTAATGTTAGAATAAATGAAAATTTAGCAAACACAATGTTGCTGAAGTTGGTTTCATTTTCTTCTTCACCTCTTTGTTGCTTGTTAGCAGGAACTGTATTCCATGGTTCCATAACACATTTGAGAGACAGAGGAACACACTCTATCTTGCTCAACTATTTTTTCCTCCTTATAAGTCAGTTGTGGGTCAGAGAAGAAATTTTGATTTCATGTAACACGGAATTTTACCATACATAAGATAGATATAAATAATTAACACAAATCTTGTGAAATCCATGAACTTTTTTTGTACTGGTAGAGTGGAGGACAAGATAATGGAGGGAGATATGAGGAAATCCACATTCTATAAGTCAAGTTTAATTTTCAAAAAATATTTTTAGAATTCAGCTGAATATACATATATGTATATATATATATACTATTTAATAAAAAGAAATGACTGGATTTAACTATAAGACATTTTCTTGATATAAAAAAATCTCTGTCTAAGTATGTTAGATTAACAAAATATATATCAAATATGATAAGTTACAAATTAATAGTTATGCACATTTTTATGAGAAAAAGAAGGATCAAGAGTAAACAATTTTCTTAGTTTATATACTCGGAGTTTTTTGTTCATTTGTATATAGTTTGAAACTACTAGTACATCCAAGGATTGACTTTATATAGTTAGGATAATTACTATTAAAAGGAACTCACCAAGGCCAACTGGCCTGGGTCTGAAAAAGCCCGGGTTAAAACCGGTCTCGCTGAACATAGTGGACAATGAGGATTACTGAGACCTCAAGAACAATGGCAATGGGTTTTTGATCCTACTGTACCTATTGGTTTCGTGGGAACCTAGGCAGTTTCGTGGATGCTCACCTTACTAGACCTGGATGGAGGTGGGTGGCCCTTGGACTTCCCACAGGGCAGGGAACCCTGACTGCTCTTTGGGCTGACGAGGGAGGGAGACTTGATTGGGGGAGGGGGAGGGAAAGGGGAGGCGGCGGTGGGGAAGAGACAGAAATCTTTAATAAATAAAAAAATAAAAAGAAAAAAAGAAAAAAAAAGAACAGAGATTATAGCAATTTGTTAAATGAAGTAGTAAATGCACAAATATAAACCATTAAAGATGCAAACCACTGATGACCACTATTTATGGAAAAGAGCATACCCTATTTTCTCATCAACCCTTCTGTTTCTCATTTGGCATGTATCCAAATTTCTGCTGCGTCAACATTTGCTCCTGGGAAGAGATGAAGGAAAAAGGGTTCATAAGTTTCCCATTGGCCCAGACAGCAGAAACATCTGCTGAATTCACAGGCAGCTTGCTAGTTCAAGTCTGCAGGGACATTTGATGCTTATCGACTCTGCCATATGAGTCAATATTTCCTGTGCTCTGAGGCTATATAATCCTATTTTAAAAGAGAAAAACTGTATATCCCATATTGAATATTCGTTCATTAAATAAGTATTCTGTATTTAAAAGAACTGCAATGGCATTATGTATTTTGATTTTTTTTTTTTTTAGACAGGGTTTCTCTGTAACTTTGGAGCTTGTTCTGTAAATAGCTATTGTAGCTCAAGCTGGCCTTGAACTCACAGAGATCCACCTGCCTCTGAATCTCACGTGCTGGGATTAAAGCCAAGCACCAACATCACCCGGCCAGCCTGTGTTGTGATTTTAATAACTCCAAAATTCCAATCCTAATGAATGATAGTTTATTGTTCAATTATATTATCCTGTGATCCTGTGAATTTGTAAATATACTTATGGAGATTACTCTTAAATTCAATAGTAGGACACTGTTTACTTTGTCAGAAATATATGTACCATTTTTTCCGTAAGGTAATTTTGTATTTATATTAGCTGGCAGATGATTTCAATAGTTAAGTCTGTTATCATAGCAACAAAGATGAGATTAACAAATTATTAGCATTGCTGAGCTTTAATTACTTAATTTTAATTATGTATTGTATATCTGTCTGTAAGTGTCTGTGTGTGAAGCATGCAGGTATACTCACTTTTGCTTACTCACGCTTGCACATGCACAGGCAAGAGGTTAATGTTATGTGTCTTCTATCCTATTCCATATTAATTTCTGAGACAGGGTTCTCTCCCGGGAACCTAGATTTTGCTTGTTTGGCTAGATTGGCTGTACTGTGAGATCCTGTCCCCCACTGTGCTTTTCTTACTGGGCTGCAACACTCAGCGCAGCTTCATGTCATGCTGGAGATCTGAACTCAAGAACTTAGGCGTGCATGGCAAACATTTTTTCACTGAGTCATCTCTCCAGGCAATTACTGAGTTTTAACATACAGAGTCTTGACATTGCCTGTGAATGTCTCTTGAATATCAGGTTTCTTCCAGAAGTGTGTGGATGCTGGGAACTCTTTCAGCTCTTTCTAAGTATTCCATTCAGTGACTGAAATTGGAAGTTTCACTCTTTTCAATAATTTACTCAAATATTTAGAAACAACCAAAAGGAATTTGTAAAAACAATAGGATTCACACTTTAAAAGTTATAAACAAGATAAAATTAGAAACAATAAGATGTATTTCCTGCTAGAAATTATTTTTTATATTAGTTTGTTGAGATTTTCACATTTTGGTCATTGTCACCTACCCAAATCCTTCTATGTTGATCCTTACTTCCCTATCTACCCAACTATGTGAATTTCATTCTAATGCAATGCCAATGTGTGCTGCCTAGATAGTCTTCGATTTCTGTTCTTCCCCTGGAGTGTGGTTCACTTGCCAGGCCTCCACTCTTCCAGAAAACCAACTCTTTCCCTCTCAGCTGCTATCAGTTGCCAATAGCTCCTCCCCTAGTCCTGAGTGCTGATTCCACAGCTCCCCAGTCTGTCATGGGATTTAGCCTGGCTTAATCTTGTTCAGCTCTTCAGCACATTGTTGCGAGCACTATTAACTCATATGTGCAGAGGCAGGAAGACATTGTTTCTTAGCAGCTATCCATTATTTCTGCCTCTTAGACAGTTTCTGCCCCTCTTCTGCAATGATGTCTGACCCTTGCAGGGGCATGTAGTATTTATGTTCCATTTAGGGCTGAACATTTAGCAATCTCCAATTCTCTATACCTTGATCAGCTGTAGATATCTGTGATAATCACTATCTATTACAAATAAAAGTATTTCTGGTAATAGTTGAGATAGGCATTATCTCTGGAAAGAATATGTCATCAAGAGTACATTTACTACTATGTCCTGTTAGCAGACTACTAATCATATGCTTTCTTCTAGGAACCATGATGTGTCTAACCATAGGTTTCTGACACAATGATGGTATTGAGAATTGGCTTCATCTTGTTGAGCAGTCCTTAAATTCAGTCAGAAAATAGTTGGCTCCTTTGATGTTTGTGTCTTAATTGTGCAAGTAGACATGCATTGCCAGGTCTGTGGCTGTTGTAGATCACAGGGTTCTCAACAGGATAAGACTGATGATTGTTTTTCAAATCTGGTCACTTGCATAACCCCCTTAGAACTTTCAAAGCTACTCAAGAGTGTTGCAGTTTCCAGGTAGTACTATTTGAGTTTTTCCGTGCTATGTGACTTCACTATGTGGTATCATCAGGAATTGGGTCTGATTTTTGGATTGATTAATTGATTGGTTTGAGACAGGTTCTCCTTGTGAATCTCTTGCTATCTTCAAAACTGTTATAAAGACCCTCACCTAGAAATCACAGAAATATAAAACTATATCTGAAATTTAACTGAAAGCACTGGTAAGAGTCTTGGAGCAGTGGGGACTGTATTTGGCTATCTAACATCTATAAAGGAAATAACCAATTCCTGGTATTGGGATTTTTATTTGTTATCATATGGTATCAAGTAGGAATATCATCATCTGGTTATGGGTGACTGTTCTTTAACTCTATTATGTGTGTATATCAGAATTTCTTTGAGAGAAGACTTCTACTAATGACATTTTGAAAAACCTTATATTAACTGCATGTTTTAATTTGAGCAATATGTATTAGCTGTTGTTTTGGTTACTGAGCTATTGCTGTGAGGAGATATCAGGGCCAAGGCAACTTATAAAAGCAGGCATTTATTGGAAGCTTGTTTAGAGTTTTAGAGGTTTATTCCATGATTAAGACAAACGCCATAGACACAGTGACAGGCATAGAGAGTGCTGAAGCAATAGTTGAGAGTTTTCCATACTGATCTGTAGGGAGAAAGGGAAGGAGGAGGAGGAGGAGGAGGAGGAGGAGGAGGANGGAGAGAGAGAGAGAGAGAGAGAGAGAGAGAGAGAGAGAGAGAGAGAGAGAGAGAGAGAGAAAAAGAGAGAGAGAGAGATTGGGCTTTTAGAGAAGCTCAAAGATCATTTCCAGTACACACCTCCTCCACCAAGACCACACCAACTCCAACAAGACTACAGTTCCTAATAATTCCAAACAGTGCCACTCACTGGCCTGGTTTAACAATTCATTGTTTGATACAACTACCTTTAATCAATCCTGATAATTATATTTTTAAATAAATAATGTCAACAAAAACATTTGGGAACTTAATAAAGTACCTAAAAACCACCCTGATTTGAACATATTTTGATCTGGTAAAAAGCTATGAATTCTTTGATGCACTGATATTTTTAGTATTTTCTAAGATCAGAGTAAGTGCAAGCTTCAACTGTGCCTCCCTTCCTTCCAGGCTTTCAGTTTGCCAGCAATTTTATTTCTTTTGAAACAATCTTTTATCATTTTACATACCAATCCCAGTTCCCTCTCTCTCCCCTCCTCCACTCCACCCACATTCCAACCACCCCACCCTCAATCTACTCCTCAGAGAGGGTGAGGTTTCCCATGGTGAATCAACAAATCTGGCACTTTGAGTCAGGACCACAGCCCTGCTTCCTATATCTAGGCTGAACAAGGGTATCCCTCTAAATAGAATGGGCTCAAAAAAGACAGTTTACCTTTAGGAATAAATCCTGGTCCCATTGTCAGTGATGCCACAAAGGGCCCTAGTCAGACAACTGCCATTCAGAGGGCCTAGTTTTGGTACATGTAGGTTCCCCTGATGTCAATTCAGAGTCATTGAGCTCCCACTAGCTCAGGTCAGCTGTATCTGTGGATAAAATTGGGAGTCAATCTACCTCAAAACCCAGCAATATCACTCTTGGGCATATAGCCAAATGATACAAGGACATTTGCTCAACTATGTTCATAGGAGCATTATTCGTAATAGCCAGAAACTGGAAACAACCTAGATGACCCACAACCAAAGAATGGATAAAGAAAACTGGTACATGTACACAATGGAGTACTACTCAGCAGTAAAAAACAATTATGCCTTGAAATTTGCAGGCAAATGGATGGAACAAGAAAAAAAAAATATCCTCAGTGAGGTAAAAAAAAAAAAAGGCAGAAAGACAAAGACAGTGTGTAGTCACTTTTAAGTGGATATGAGATGCAAAGCAAATGATAACCAGCTATAACCCATGACCTCAGAGAAGCTAGGTTACAAGGAGAACCCTAGGAGAAGCATAGATGGGTCCCGTTGGGAAGGGGAAATAAACAAGAACTTCTGAGAAAATTGGGAGGCATTGGGGGCTAGATAAGGGAGGGCAGAAGGGGATCTGGAAGGGAGAAGGGAAGGCAGAGAAGAACATGAGGGAACAGGATGGCTGAGATGAGAGAAGGAAGGAGAGGAAGAACAAGGGAAAAGGTATCTTGATTGATAGCAGTAGGTCTTAAGCAAATGCCTTTTGCCTGATTCCCATTTTATGATTATTCTCTAGAATTCAATTTTTAAACACAGATCAGAAGATGGCAAAATAACAATTTTTCAGTGAGACTTGTTTCATCAGTTACCTTATAAACATTTTACTACGTTATAATCATCTCACCAAACAAAGATACAGTAATTAACAAGAATGCAGATGTTGGTTTTCTTTCCTCTTTCCCCTATCAAAAGTATCATTTTTTCAACTGCTTTGTCTGGACAAATCTATGCAAAGTATCAGCTTCCATTTTAATATTTTCCCACAGCAGTTTGCACTTGCTGTAGCAGGGTAATGTTCCCCTGGATCTACCATGGCACTACAAAGGGCTTGTACATCAAAGCATGAAAACACGGACAAGATGGGTGAAATCAACATTAATGAACTCTGTGTGCATTCAGAAATGATCAAACAGCAAAAAACACATCCTATTAACAACTGTGTTACTACACAGTTTTGTTTTGTTGTTGTTGTTGTTTTTCAAATGGGAGATTGTTTCTTGGGGAATATTCTAACGTGATTCATATGTTACTACATATTGATTTCCACTTTAAATAATGAAAGAGACATCATCTGAACACAATATTCAAGTGTTTGGAATCATTTGCCCATGATTTCTCAGCTGCAGTTGTATACTTGGCAGGGAATAAAAAATAAAGTGTATGTATAATTTTATAATCCATAATTTTATGCAGACCTCAGACTTACATATCAGTGTTATCTTTAGGACTAAAATCCTATGTCTAGAAAATGTCCATTTTATGTTATTCAAAGAATGAATCATATTCATAGAGCTTATATGATACAGAGAAAAATATCAATAATCTTTTTTCTTTTCTTTTTTTAAAGAAACAAATTAGTCATTGCTAATATCTTTAGCCACAAAGTAAACCAAAAAAGCATATTTTAAAATGTAAAATTAAATAATTACTGTCCTTTCTCCTTAATAACTAATACAGCCTTAAAAAAAAATAAACGGTGAGACGTCTCAGTCCATACAGTTGTTAGCGTTATCTGTTTTTGTTTTAAAAGCTTTTTAAAAAAATAAAAAATAAAACTTTAGGATCTAAATCAATCCCAGAAACCCACAGGGTGGAAGATGACCTCTGTCTTCAAACTTGCAGTGTGGTACATGCCCGCCCCCCCAACCGAATGTATTGCAAATGAATAAATATGAGCAATAAAATGAAAATTCATCATTTTTAGTAGAAAAATATAAAAAAGGCCATAACATTTAGAGTAGTAGAAATAAGTGCTTCTCTGCCAGAGAAAAGAATATGGGCATATGAGAGAGAATATTGTATAGTAAAAATGCAAATCAATAAAAGATGACTAGGCATTTCTACATTTACAGGGCAGAAATAAAAAAGAATTGTCACCTTTATAAAAACTTTAGTGAATTCTTTGAAAATTTTCAACAAAATTCTTGATTGTATGCTCAACTTTCACAATGATTCAAGTGCAAGATTGAAATCTTTTATTCAGAGTTAATAGTTAAGTAGAAATCAATTCTATTTTCTGAGGATGTAACTGAGTCATTTGACTTTTTTTTTTTTTTTTTTTTTTTTTTTTTTTTTTTTTTTTTTTTTGGTTTCCTGTTACATAAGAATAGTTTCATTAGTAAGCGTGAGATCATTGTAACATGAAAAAGGACTGTGAGATCTCTTTGGCCTGTCTCACCTTGCACCACCTCCAGTTGCCTCTTATTCATGAATCTCATTCTTTTTAGGTTTCTTCTGTTGTGAGTGTGTATGTTTGGTTTCTGTTTAGTTCCTTCAAACATAGGCCAGATCTGTCTCTGATTCAGAGACCTTTACTTAGAGCTTCTGGTGGAACACTGCAACTTTCCACCATTCTTGCCCTAGAACTATTTTGAAATTGCTGACTTTTTCTTGAAAGCAGGCAACAGTTGAAATGTTATGATCACTCAACTGAGTGTTTCTTTTTGCATTTGGCCTCTTGAATTTCCTGTCTCTCTTTCTTCTTAAGCTCTAAATGCAGAAGGATCATTTCTAGTTGATTTATTTAAGACACATCCATGAAGGCATATTGTCAGCATCAATCACAGATTTGTTAAACAAATTCATAACATTAAAGTACATTTTATAGGAAAAAAGTCCATTAAAATATGAAATGTGTATATTTAGAGTTTAGATGGCTGGTGTGCATTGAATTTATTCATTATAACATGTTTGATATATTTTCTAAGTACTTTATTATTATTTCTAAACTTTTCATAATTTATGAAAATATAATTCAAATTCAAATATAAGGAATATTTAACACATAAACAGCTATACAGAATGTGTAAATGCAGTTGCTTTTATTTTCTACAGAGAATAATAAAGACTATATTAATATAGAGGTAATGTCAATATTACATCTTTTTTTCAGAAATGTAATATATGCCAATTCAACAAAATAATAATTCTTAAATATAGATGCTAATTAATGTAAATAAATAACTAGAGTTTAAAATCAGGCTATAAATTAATTAAATCTGATAAACTTTGTTTTCCATTTAAAAGAAAGAAAAACAGTAACAAAGTCAGGTTGAAAGCCTAATATATTTGTACTTATATCTTATTTTGCAATGCATATATTAGTTGTATATTAATTAATATTTTAATAATTTTTGAGTTATTTAGTTGTACTTTTAAAGTTTCCTCCTAGATGTATAAGTAGCAATGAAAATTTATATTGTATTTGATATTTAAAATTTATTAAATTTAGTATTATTTATCATTTCTTACTATATGAACCTACACAGATAGATAGATAGACAGACAGACAGACAAATAGATAGATATAGGTATATGTTGTGGGAGGTCCTTCCGCTCCTCCAGCCAGTAGGTATATAGATATATAGATATAGCCAACCTTACTATCCTTCTAGACTCTGATTGAATTTCTCCTATAAGAAGTACAATTTTAAATGATTCTATCACACCCATTTTTTTCTCCAGAAAATTATTTTTGTCCTCCACTCCATCACTGACCCTGATTTGAGAAGAGGCCCACCCTTCCAGAGTGTTTCGTTCAGGATGGCATGACAGTTTTGACTTAGTTTCATGGTTGAGCTCCAATGTGAACTGGCCGATGATTGTGGTCATACATTTCCTCTCTCTGGAAGGCTGCCTCTCAAATGTATATCAGTTAGTATGTGAAGTTACTAAGTTGTAAGTCTTGTTCATGCAGTATGAAACAGTATTCTTAAAAGTAGATGTGGGGAATTATCAACCTAGATTTTGCTTGAAAAATCGAATCACTCCTTTAATTAATTATACTTTGTGTAAGAGAGATAGTTCAAAAACATTTGAAAGAATGGTCTAAATATCTACAAATTAATAAAATTAAAATTCAGTGTAAGGTTATTATATCAAATTTCTGTTTATTTTGAGGTTAAATACATCTGTGCATGCTCCAAATCCTTAAATATGTTTGTATGTAATCAAACTTGTATTTGTTTTGCTCTGGGACCTGGTAATAATTTTAAAAAATATAAACTAAAATTAAGGAAAATTTCCTTATATAGATATAACTATAAACATACTAAAATTTTAAATAGTCAAGTATACTGAAATACAGGTTAATGAACTATAAATTATATGCAAGAAGATAACCCATTCACATAAAACATTCATTTGGAATGGATAAACACTCTCTAAAAATTAAGCATTTCTAAATTAAGAATATATGAATTTAGTGATAAAACTGACTATTATAAAAGTAATGACAAAAGTTAAAAAAAATCATTTAATGCAGAAAGAACACTTTTGCTGGGAATATTCTATTAAAGAAGGTTACAGTATATAATATATAGTTTACTGGATCACCTGGTAAGCATCATTGTATGGACAAATTGTAGACGTGTTTCTCCATAAGTCTTGTGGTTTGTTATGAATAACGTAGAAACTTACTTTATGTTCTGGAAAAGAGAAAGACATGGAGTTTTTAGGGGAAAAAATATGATTTTGTGGGTCAGGAGCTGCGGGTGCCACTGTAAATCTGAAAGAGCCTTTTGTCATGGATCAGAAGCCAGCAAAGGCCGAGGGCCAAGTTTGGGGTATGCAAGAGCTTCTGCTGCTTGGGTTGGTATCAGACTGTGATGCTGACAATAGACACCGTGGACACCAGGATCCGGTCTACAGGATCGTAACTCCCGAAGCTGCCAGGTTGGCACTGCTTTGCTTCAATATCAGGAAGAGAAAGTCCTTCCAACCTTTCCTGGCCTTGCAAGACCCAGTGCCCGCCAGCTTTGTCTCCTCTCAGCTTTGGTCTGGCAGTTGTAATGGAACACAGGTCTCCAATGTGCATCCTGTCTCTATGGAAACTGGCAGGCTCTATCGGTCTGATGGCCATGCTCCACAGTGGCTGGGCTGAGGGATGGCACAGAAGGTAGAGACCAGGTGTTATACTCTAAAAGGAAAGTTGAGTCCAAAAAAAAAAAAAAAAAAAAAAAAAAAAAAAAAAAAAAAAAAAAAAAAAAAAAAAAAAAAAAAAAAAAAAGGAAGTAGATTCAAAAAAAAAAGGATAGTCAATTTTTTTAGGAAATTCTTAAAATTTAGAATGTAGAAAATAAGATAGAAAAGATGACTAGTAATTTCTAAGTAAGTATGTGAAAGAACAGAACTATTTCAAAAGTGGAACTAATTTGCTCTTAGTTATCAGCCTCGATTTTATTTTTCCAATTTCCCTTCTCACATGGTGCTGCATTCATCGCGATTCTCTTGAGAATTTTAAGCATGCGTTAATGACATTTGTGCTTTGCAATCTAATAGGCTTTAGTATGCAATACATGTTTCAGTTCACACAACTACTGAGCCACAACTTTCACGTTAGAAGGTTATTTGTTTGAAATGCCTTTGGTAATTTAGTGGAAGTAATAACATGCTGTATTTTTAGACTCTAATTTAGGCAACATGAATGATCTTGAACTTTGTAAGATGCATGTTCTTTACTTAAGTACTCCCAAAGTAGTTGATCGAAGAGAAAATAGAGATAGACAACAAGGGAGGAAAGAGAAGGTTGAAGGAATAAGGAGGCGGGAGGGAGAGATGAACAGACAGAGTCTATTCTCGGACACAAAAACACACTAAGTAATAATCAATCATTATTGCACATCATTTTAAAATGTGCAGCCTATTTTTTTCAATTACTGTTGGCCTTCATATTTCACAATACTTAGATATGTTACATATGTTCATTTTGCATTTAATAAAAAAGAACCTCAACACAAACATGTATTTTGCATATAAATACTGTTCTTGAGTGAAAACAAAAAAAAATTTTAAATTCTCTGAAACATTATGTGTGCTATTTGACTCAGCTGAAATACATTTTGAGAATTAGATAATTGTGCAGCTAAACTTAGCAGCTTTAACAACATGGAACCACACCCAAAAATAGAGAGTAAAATTCCATACCACTGTTTAACTCAGGAGGCTTTGACACATTTTTGTCAGAAAAGTGGGTGTCCTGATATTCTCCTGTCTGGTTTGTTTTCCATTTCTTTTCTTTTTTTTTTTTTTTTTAATTCTGAACCATTCTTTCAAAGAGTCTTCCTTACTTTCAGGTACAGAAATAATAATGAGAGACCCTAAGCTGCTGTCAATTAGTCCACAGAATTTCTCCATCTGTACTTTAAAGATTACTGACTGTAACTTATTCCCTCTCAACGGAGCAGAGTATCACTTCAGTCTGTCTGGCTAGGACTCTACCAGGTGACCATTGCTCTCAGAGAGGAAGCAGTCATGCGCAGTTACACTAGCCACTGCTGTGGTTTATGCTTCGTTGTTGGCTCAGAAGGAGATGGAGAAAACCATTGCTAACACTCATGCATCGAAGAGATAGCAAAGTTTGAAAGCTGTTGTTGCTGGACATCCAGCCATGTATCTTTATCTGCTTTCAGTGCTGCTCCTGCTTTTGCTAATTGTTTCTTTGTTCCCATTCCAATCCAGTCTCTCATGAATTGCCGATGTTCTTTACTTAAGAAATGGCTACTTTGTGTGACACTGTCTTAGATAATTTTGTGATTTAACATTAAAGGCATGGGCAAAATTTGTGGGTGAAGGATGGCTGTTAAAGAACTTGAGTCAATGGGAGGAAAGGTTCAGTTTGCTTCTTTTTTAGTTGGAGGTTCCCTAATTATACAGATGGAATCACTGGAGAAATCAAAACCTAGAGGCACTACTTGTTCTGCTATCTAAAGATTTTTTTAGCACTCCAATATGTACATTATTTCCTTTATGTTTCTCTCTTAGTGATATATTATCAATTTATGTCTGTATAAATGTGAAAGTTTATAACCACAGATGTTAGATTGACGTAAACTGGAAATCGAGCACCTCAACCTCAGTAGACAACGAGTAGAGGGAGTATTCCAGCTTGTTTCAAAATGTTTTATTAGACTGATGATGGGTCAGAAGAAGAAAAAAAATAAGTTTAAAAACCTGTGCCGCTGTTGTAACCAGAGTAATAAATGATAACTTTCAGTGGTTCACTGTAAATATTTAACAACTTTCTCTGTAGGGAAAATCATTGGCCTATAGTGTTTGACAATTTCCATGATGAAAATACTCCCTCTGTGATCAATTTCGAGCTACGAGTTATGTCACTGAGTGTAAGAAGGCTAGAGTTTCATCCCATGGAATCTCAGAAGTTGCACACATTACGCTTAAACTGAATTCCAAGTGCACTTTCTCTTATTGAAAAGAGGTGCCAGGGTCAGCATGTGCCTTCACAATGCTTGGCTACAAATGACACTTTTTAATATCACAGTTACAGAATCACAGTTTTATTCATATTCTTTCATAGCAGTCTATGATTAAGCAAATAGTGATGAAAAGAGAAGGCAAGCTTTGAAGCTCTTGTTTCTCTCATTTCTGGTTGTTGGAGAGGGCACATGTCTAAAGGTTTCTGTACCAAGTGCCATGATTTTCAAGATGGAGATGATGAAGATAGGAACTCTGCAGATTAACTCATTAATATATCAAATGCACCTAGTATTGTGTCTGCATTTATAGCACAATGAGCATAACCCCTTAAATTACCTGCATGTTCTATAGCTTTTGGCAGTGTTTGATAGGTCAGGCGAGATAACAAAAAAAGGAATTCAAAAGGGTGTTGATACAAGAGAAAAGGAAGAAATTTATTACATAATCAAAGCAATCCATCCAACAAAGCTGAAATATGGCCCTTTTCACTTAATAGCTAAGTAATGATAAACTCTTTTATCATTTTCTAATGTGTACATTTTGTATAATATATTTCTACCAGTTCCTGCCCATTTGGGGTCTCAAATAGTGTTAGGTGTATCTGTTCTCAAACACTACTTTTATATTCTTCATATACTCCTAATACTGTTTCAAAAAGAACTAAAGAGTTTTGTTGTATTTCGCTAATGTGTGATTTGTTATATATTTCCACTTATTTTAGTGAAATAGAAGTCTATACTTTTATACCTTTATATGAGCCTGAACAAATTTAGCATACCTGAGTTGCATTTGGGTCATTCTGTTCTCACAAACTATAATTAAAATGCAGGCCAGTGTTTTAAGGAAATATATTTTGAATATACTTTGAATATGGGCATCTCCTTGGGATATTCCCTTTGAAATAAAGTGTGCTAAGTAGGATAACTGTGTCCCCGGTAAGATACTCTTTTATCAAAGTCTTTTTTTTACAATATTTTTCTTCATTGAAAATAGATTCCTTCTCATACAGTATATTCTGATTATAATTTCCCCTCCCCTACTCCTCCCTTTTCTTCCCCACCTCTTCTCCCCTCTGGATCTTCTTTCTTTCTGTCTCTCATTAGAAAAAAACAGGCTTCTAAGATACATCTTCCAAACATGACAAAATATATAATAATAAGTAGAAAAACTATCATACCAAAGTTGGACACAGCAACCCAACTTGAGGAAGAGTATGAAGCTCAGGCACAAGAGTCAGAGACCTACTTATTTCCACAGTCAGGAGTCCTATAGAAATACTAAGCAAATAACTATAATACATATGCAGAGGACCTGGTATAGACTCATGTAGGCCCTTGCTTGCTGCATCAGTCTCTCTGAGCTAATATGTCCCTTGCTTAGTTTATTCAGAGAACCATGTTCCTCTGGTGGCCTCCATCCCATATGGCTCTTATATTCTTTCTGCTTCCCCATCCGTGGAATTCCCTGAGCCCTGAGAGGAGGAATTTGATTGTCTCCGGTCTCTGTATCTATTTTCCTTGCTGCTGAAGGAACCCTCTCTGATGATGAATGTATAAGGCACTGATCTATGACCATGCCAGACTATCATTAGGAATCATTTTATTAATCTTTATTTTCTTGTTTGTTTTTTTTATCCTAGGTCTCTGTGCTATCTTCTCTTTATTTCTTGGTTACTCAAGCCATGTTAGGTACAGGTTCTTGCTCATGGGGTGGACATAATTAAATTTGAACTAATCGAATCAGACCTTCATTTGCTACTTCCACAATTGCCCTAGCACATTATTCAGGCAGGACAGACTGTAAATCAAAGGTTTTGTAGATGGGTTGGTGTCCATGTTTCTCTATTGGTAACGTGCAGAGTGCCTTCCCAAACCAAACAATGCCTGATGATGCTGCATGCTAAGGTAATGGGATATGTTAGGGGAAGCAAGGTTATAGGAGGTCTTTGTGATTCCATGAGAATAGCTTCAGCCAGGAAAGGGCAGCCACAGCAATTTTCCTGTTACAGAATTTAGGTTGAGATTGAAGTAATCCGATCTCAGGAGGAGAAGTGTGGGTCTGCCTACTCCCTAATTATTGCTATGGGAGGTGCAACCCTTGGCTTAGTGGCAATGCCTTTTGGGGTTGGAGGATGGAATAAAGCCAAGAGTTGGGGAAGGAAAGTTAGAAGGGGATGGTCTGTTGGATCCACATATGAGGGCAGGAGAGACAGACAGTTGCAGCTGAGTTCTGTTGAGGACAAGGTACGATACTGGAGCATTACGTTTGTGGGAATAGAGAAGAGAAGAAAGTCAGTAAGCAACCTATGTGTTTTTAAGGCAGGCGGGCATAGCCTGTGGCTACCAAACTTTTAATTGATTTAGAATTGAGGAAGGGAAAAGATACTTTTACAAATAATAGTATGAATTTGGTCAGAGAGAGGAGTTAGTAAATTGCAAACAAAAGTTGCCTGGAAAAAGTTTGCTTCTAAGCTTGCTGCGCGAATCCAAACCAGCACACGGAACCAGGTTTCTTCTTCCTTCCCATGAGTTTGTGGCAGGGTTGAAGTTACCTTGCTGACTCATTAACAAACTTCTCTTTCTTATTCATACTTCAAATGTGGATTCCTGAAAGGCAAGGAAGCAGAATATCCCACATGATGTGTACATAATAAATGAACTGAAAAGACATCTCTAATTTGATGGGATGTGACATTTTCGGATTGAGAAAACTCCTTCAGAAAGACATACTGAGATTGAAAGACAAAGCTGAGCCATGAGGAGTTGAAGAGGAAGGTCCCAGCCACGCAGTCTTCTCTCCTGCTCAGAAACAGCAGTAAATGGCAATGCAGGCCTCTGAGAAGAAGCCTGACTGCTTGCTACACAGGCTATTAAATTGATTTTGGAAACCACATATCCTAAGGGTATTTAGGATTAGTTGATCTCCACATGGGTTTTCTCTCTATTGGGAAAACTAAATTCTTTGACTTCAAGGATATTTATGCTGCAAGAGTTAGGGAACTGGAATCTTACTACCTTACAGCCAGAAACCTTAAAGGGAGATGTTGGAGGGACATTGTCCACATGTCTGACATACATACTGACATACATCAATATCTACAGGTAAATAATCCTAAA
This sequence comes from Alexandromys fortis, assembly GCF_014885135.2. Lineage (NCBI taxonomy): Eukaryota > Metazoa > Chordata > Mammalia > Rodentia > Cricetidae > Alexandromys > Alexandromys fortis. The sequence continues at coordinate 14,540,674 of NW_026067944.1, forward strand.
ATTTTCTCCTTTTTTCTTTTTTTTTGTGGGTCAATAAGTGAATATTAAAATAGTGATTAAAATTAGTTTCTTATATAGCACAGAAGTATTAAGTACAGTAAATACTGGCATTTCTTTTATCCAATTTTACAACTTAAATTTCATTATAAAAATGATTATTGATTTTTCTCCTTTGGTGGTGAATTCACATTTCCTCAAACAGTTACACATCTCTTCTGATCCAGCAGCCTCTGGGAAAGAGAAGAAAAAAATGTTGAACTTTCAGAATCAACTTCAAATGGTTCATTGACTTTGTTTCACCACGGGAAAAAAAAAATCACTTAGCCTCCCAGTGTCAGTTTACCCATCTGTGAAATGAGAAGGCTAATATTTTCTTGTGGGGATGTTCTGAAAATTATTTTGCAAATGTAGTAGATAAAATTGTAGCAAGCATCACTGCCTTTTCTCGTGAATTCTTTGAAGAGGCCGACAGTGTTATTTATGCATTTGTTGATAGTCAGAGTATCATCTGGGTGAACCACGTATATTTATCAGCAGTTGTACGCTGTATGATATTGAAGAAACACCTCTCCCTGGATTGTCCAATTTATGCATGACATTAACAGCAGGGAACCTACTGGGGAAAAAAAAAAACGTAAACCCTTACTGAGCTCCATGTGTAGGAGCTGATAATTTCGGGCAAGTAGTCCCACTCTGCATATGATTTCACGTTTGTCTGGGTGTGTTTTGGTTTATGTCCCACCTCACTTTACACGATTGATAGTTCTCTGAACTCCTTGTTAATGGTCATCTCTGACATGAAGGCAAGGCACACCACATTAGGGTTCCTGTTGACTTTCAAGTAAACCATCAAAGAATATATTATATAAAACTCAGATGTCAATTTTAAAATCCATCTTAAAGATTAAAGGGAGGTGTCCTGGGGAGTCGTCGTGGTGACTAGAAGGGCCTAGCATTAAGAAAGGAAAGCTTCTGGTAAAAGATTTTAATACTCAAAAGTCTTAATTATGGAATGTGGTCATGAACCTCCGTTCTTGTGTCATTTAAGGCTGGAAAGAAATATTTCCCTTTAGGCCCTTCTGTGTCTTCTGGTGCCAATCAACAGGCTTCTTGGTAATAAACTTCTTTATGCCGATGGCTCCCATGCAATTTCAAGTGGTGCTTGGAGTAATGACAGAATCATTAGAAACTAAAGAAGTAAAGGGAATATATTTCATGAGTATGATTAAACCATCCTAATGCCCTTGAATATGTAAATTATTTTTGACTTAATAACCTAACCTGCTCACATAATAGTATTTTAACCTGGCTCTAGTAAATCATTTCTACCTCTGTGAATGTTTGTTATCAGGCTTGACAGAGTTTATCTTCAAATCATCACACAAAGATAAAATGTATATATTATGTGTGTGCATGCAGTAACCTTGTTTAAATTATTAGAAGTGTATTTTTAAGTAAATGTATCACATAGATTACATTAATAATGGAAATGATGCATATAAAAATAAAAAAACATGGTTATATCTGACACTATCCAAATTGATGGTTCATTTAAGAATTTATGAAGATGTATTCCTCTGATTATATAGACAATTATGGAAACATGAGCAATACAGTTATAAATATTTGCTGAATAACCACCAAATACACACATACACATATGTGAGGTGTGTAGAGTTGTTGTTCTTGCTGCTGCTCTTCAGGCTAACCTCAAACTCCTGGAATGCAGGGGCATCTTCAGCTTTCTGAATCGTTAAGACTCCAGGTGCATGCCACCAGACTAGGCTTTTGATATTTCAATGAATATTCTATAGAATGGGCATTCTTTATAGAATAGTTACATAGTTTTGCCAACATTCTGCATTTCAGAAAACATAAAACAGTTCTATAAGGATTCCCAGTAAAGTGGGATTCATTTCTCATTTACTTTATCATAAATTCACTCTAATGTTCTAGTTTTTATATATTATGTGGTTTTTTTTCCGCATTATAAAAAGCTACCATGGAAGTGTTTTGTGTGTTTCCTATACTTCTGCTAAGACTTTAATTTATGCAACATCATTGCCTGACTTACCTTCAGTGATGGCTCCATCTAACACCACATACTCAATTTTAGGCCAAAAGAAAATAAAGGTTATTGTGTTACTATTGGACTATGTCTTCATGTGTGCCTAAGAGGGGAACATATTCTGAGAAATAAAAGGAAATACAAAGGAACCTTAATGGTACACCACTAGGGTGGTCTTAAGTATTTTAAATGTCTTTTCCATCTTTTTAATGTGTAATTTTATTGGTTTAAATCTTATTTTGAGTAAAGCCTGATGTTCACTGTAGATCTTGGGAAGTTTATCATTTTATAACTTTCATTTAATCAACATTCTTTTTAATCTCCTTTTAGGCAGCCAAGGGCAGTTTCCACTAACTCAAAATGTAACGGTTGTTGAAGGCGGAACTGCAATTTTGACCTGCAGAGTTGATCAAAATGATAACACCTCCCTCCAGTGGTCAAATCCAGCTCAACAGACTCTGTACTTCGATGACAAGAAAGGTGAATACATTTTCTCAGAAATGTTTTAAACATGTTCTGAAATACCCTAATTATAATGAATTTATTTTCCTAAGATGATTCAAATTATTCCTTTTGATTACTAAACTGCTGCTGCTTGTACTTAAACATGATAAATATTAAATACTTTAGTTTGCAAGTCATAAACACCGAAGATAACCTGTGTCAACTTTCTAATAAAATAAACAGCTTCAATTCTATTGGAAAGTGCTTTTCCTGCTCCATCCTTGTAGCCATCTTCTCATTACACCCTTCACTTTGGGAGCCCTCTTGTCTTCAGAGTGAATTCTTATTACCTACTGAGTAATATACTGCTATTTTTATGATCCTAATTTTATGTGGTGAAAGGACGCTTTTATTTGGTGAAGTTTTATTTTATAGATTTCTTTTCATCAATTGAAAGAGCAAGGAAAAACTGTTGAAAACAACTTATGTATTGAGCATCAATATGTGTGCTTAACAAACTGATTAAAAACAGGTTCATTAAGGACCTATATTTATGTGTGCCTAAGAATAAGGTATATTTGGACTCCTTAATTAATTAAGGTGTCTTATTAGATAAAACATAGATTATAGTTTAAATGTTTAGTGGTGAAGAAGTCTACATACTACCACTCAAGCAAACATCTAATAATATATGTCAAATTATTAATGCTTAATTCACTATTATAACAATAGATGAATAATGATTTCATGAAATGTAATAATGTGGAAATGTAATATGGAAACACTTATAAGTAAATTTGCATTATAAAACAGAAAATATTATTTAGGTATTACATATAAAATATTTTTACATCTTATATACTTATTTTTTAGACAAAAATAAGGCAATCTAAAATCACCTTAATTTTTAAATATTAACATTTTGACCATGAATTTATATATCAGTGGCCTTTTTCCCTCTTTAATGTTATCAATTGAAAAATGAATTCCTCAGGTTTTTAAATATATAAAGAAACACTGGTTTTATATATATATACACATATATATACATATATATATACATATATATATATTTAAGTTTAAACACAATGAAGGTCTCTGCATAACATTGATTAGAGAACAGACAAATCAGAATCTCTACCCTCATGCACAGGCTGGAAAAAATACTCAGTGTATATTGCTCTTCAAAAAAATCCCAATCTGAGAATCTCTAGAGAAAGAGAAATGATAAGGTAGTTGAATGGATATTTTGAATTTTGTTTTGAGAAACTAGCTCATGTGGTTGTGGAGGAAGTCAGGCTTCAAATATTTATGTGCTGGCTAGGTAGCTAGATACCCAAGGAATTGTTTCCCTCACAGCCTATTCCTCAAAGTAGAACTGCCTTCCCAACAGGGGTCCTCAGAATTTCTCCCAAGGCCTCCAAAAGAATGAATGAGCCCACTGTATTCTATATTAATAAAACATTTAAAGGTTGCAATACTGGCTTTAGAGATTAGCTTTACAGCAACACAGAAACTAGTGTTTTACCAATCATTGGAGAACAATAATTTCCTCTTTCTGTGAGGTATGCAATGCAGGACAACCACCGAATAACAACCTAGCTGTGAATAGTGACGAATGCTGCATAAACTAGTCCCTTGACAATAACGGTTTTGCTTTCTAAGGTTTCAGTTATAGGAATTCTTTACTTGTATAGTATTCCTTTCTACAGTTGTTATGCAATCATACTTTGTATTTCACATTTGTGTACATTTATGGACAAAAGTAAAATATATTAATGTAGCATTATTTCTTTGCTCTTTCCTTATATTAAACAATATTACCTAGAAGTACATTTTCTATGGGTGTATTATGTGTTGTATGCTTACTCTTACATGTGTGTGTATGTATGTATGCATCTTCAAGCATGTTTAAAATCCACAGGAAAACTTCAAGTGCCTTACTATGGAGCACTGTCATCTTATTTTGAGACAGGACTTCTCAGTGACTTAGAACTGAATAGATTGGCTGACCAGTGAGCTGGTGACATATACTTGTTTCTTCTCCAGTACTGGGATTAGAAGAAGAGTACCACCACAACAGTTTTTTTAGATGGTTTCTAGGGATCAAACTCAAGTCATTAAGCTAGCAAGGGAAGCTACTTTATCAACTTAACCATTTCTCAGACAGTAATTTTTGAACGTATAATACTATCAAAGTGAAATTTGTCAGAATCAACAACTGTGGATAAAATAACATTAGATCACCCTATTGTTGTGCGTTCATCATGTTGTATGCTAGCAAGCTCTACGTTTAAATGGATCCTATACTTTTTCAGGAGATCTTTGAAAGTGTGTTTATGGTTGACATCTAGAATTAAGAGGTCACTTCCTAAGGCACAAAGACAAAATCAATATTAACTGCCCTTCCGTCCCATTCTGTGGTTCTATAAGTTATCTTTTATAGAACATCTAAAGCTGGAATTGATTCTGAGTATTTCAAGCTAATGCATATTTCCTGTCATAATCAGAGCAGCTTGTAATACAATATTTGCCAAGAGGGCAACTCTTACTCTGGGTGTTAATTATGCAGTCAGGAAAGCTCAGAGTATATTTGCATTGTATACCAATATATTCCTGCATCTTTGGACTTTTTGTAAAAGACCTAATGCATCTACTCCTGTTAATAACTGAAGTTTGCACTTCTTTTAACCTTTTCCAACCAGAGTTTACAGTAACATCCCAAAACCTCCACTCCCCGCTGCCTCCATCACACCTCTCTCATTGTCTAAAGGTGATACTATGGTGGAAAGAAGTTTGCAGAGAATCTCTTTTATGAGTACCAGTCTAGCATGGTTATTATCCTCACCTTTCAGTGATTCAGTTCTTGTACGATATCTTAACTGAGCGAATATCCAGCATAATATTTCTCAACTAAAAGAATTTGAAAACGATGGTATTTCTGAAGGTTTCAATTTGCAGGTTTCCTACCTTCTTTGTTTTACTTTTGTCTATCTATTCTTCTGATTCCTGAGACTTACCTTGAACCAACAAATATGCAAAGTTGTGACCGAGCTCGATGCAGAAGCCAGCCCCGTGTCAGATACCGTAGATGCTTCTTTTCAGTGCCCTTTATTATCCAGCTCTTGCAAGTCGATCGCTACTGCTAAAAGCTCAAGCATATCCCTGTTTTAAAGGTTCTATATTAACACTACTCCTTTTTCTGTAGCATATTGAATTGCCAGTGGTTCGTTCACAACAAAAACCATTAGGATATATTTCAAGTTCAATTGTTCAAATTTAACATTTTCTAAAAACTTTAATGTTAAAATGATGGTGAGAAACAGCTGAAGATCCTTTGGGCTAAACAGGTCTGTATTGCCAAAAGTTCAGAATCCATAAACTAGGCTTTCTGTGCTCTTATAGGTTACAGAAAACATTAAAAAGAAAGAGGAAGAAAGGGAAGGTTACAACAGGAAAAAGAGGGGAAAGGAAGGGAAGGGGAAGAGGTGGGAGGAAATGGAAGAGTGGGGAAGGGAAGAAACAAAGATAGAGGGTCTGTTGGAGGGAAGAGGGGTTAATTATTCAAGAGAATAGATCAAGCATACTGCTAATATGACCTCTGAGAGGCATTCTGAGTACTCAGTTAAGCTACTTAGAAAGGGAAATTTTTATGTCCTTGATTGGGCTGAATGAAGAACTCAGGGTAGTGGTCAGTTCTCCTCATTATTGAAGAAGCCTTGCTTCCTTAGAATTATGAGCTATAAGAAAGCATGTCTGATACTTGGCATGTTTTAACCAGCTAAAAGTGTTAAGCAGGAATCTGTCAAATGTGTGGGTCCAGAAACATCTTTATGAAGGCACCTGTGGAAATTGAGGTGTAGTAATAGGAGCAATAGGGCTGCGTCCCCAGCACCCCGGTGGCCTGCTAGCTTATGCCCCGAAATAATTACACGGACACTGTATTCTTTTAAACACTGCTTGGCCCATTATATCTAGCCTCTTCTTGGCTAACTCTCGCACCTGGACTAGCCCATTTCTAATAATGTCTTATCGGGAAGATTCTAGCCTACATCCATCCTGGGTCAGAGCTTCATCGATCATGTCTGCCCTGGAGAGGGGAGCATGGCTTCTGCTCCAGAGAGCAGAACTGTCAAGTCAGAGCTCACTTCCTCTTCTTCCCAGCATTTTGTTCTGTTTACTCCTTCCACCTATATTTTAATCTATCAGGGCCAAGCAGTTTCTTTATTACTTAACCAATGATATCAACAGATTGATATATGACACTCCCACATCATTGAGGGTATTGGCTAACATGAAACTTACTTGGCCACACTTTTCATCAAAGTTAAATAAAAATTATCATCTTTCCTGCATTTTGGCATGTTGATTGTGGTAAGTAATTTCCACAGCTACTAAGGGAAATGAGATATCCAAAAGCCAAGGAGAGTTGTTCCCAAACCTACAGCTAAGGAGAGGTGTGAAGGGATTTGAATCTTGACACTTTATCTTGGTTCTAACAGGAACTTCCTAGACTCGAGGATCTGGAAATAAAATCTTCGGGTCTTGTAACCCATCTGTTTCTCTTTGATTGTTGCAGACAACGCCTTATACACCCTAGTTGGATCTGCAGTGCCCATAAGGGCCGAGCATGACCTTAGACTCTTAGCACTTTTTCCTGGTGCTAGGATTTCAAATAGACATCACTGGGTCCCACATTCTGTCACTGATTTTTTTTGCCACCTAGTTCTTCATTAAAGAGAAGATATTCCTTTAACACCATTACAGTGCACATAGAGAGAGATTTTGCAACAAATACTAAAATGAGCAATTACACAATAAGGAATATATCTTACACCTAACCTGGACAATTCAGAAGCTACATACAATATCAGTATTTAGACTCTTTTTAAAATAAATAGATACTTATAATTCTTCTGTTTAAGAATACTAGTCACATATGAAATGCTGCTACACAGCTGACAGTTATTCTTTGGAAACATTTTCCTGGAAGTATATTTGTTCTCTATTTTGCATAACCACCTTGCTGAATTATAGACACAGGTAGAATAAGAAGCTGGCAAGGAAGAATTGCATGGCGATCACAACACAAATATCAAAAGTTAAACAAGTAAAAAAATTGTGGTTGAAATAAGCCTTGAGTGAGATATGACTTTTGACACTGCTGTAGACTAACAGGAGCTGTTGATGGACACCTCTTCAAAGGTGACCTGATGTCAGATTGGAAGTGTAGTTTTAACAGGTTCCTAACTGCTTGGAACATACCCAAAGATAAGTCATTAAACTTTGAGGGAGAAATTCAATTACAATCCAACTCCTTTCTGAAGAGCTTATGGAGAAATCATTTTCTTTCATATTTAAGAACACTGAAGATAAAAATGAAAAATCAAATCAGGAAGACCATGCCAGGGTCCACAAGGAATAGAGAAAACATTGGTATGGCATGGTCTTCCTGATTTGATTTTTCACTGAACAGTGGCCCACAGAGTTTTGTAAAATCTTCATGAATGAGATTATTGTGTCTTAGTCATTATCACAGATCTATAGCTTAGCCTCTACTCAGATAAGGGCAAAAAAGTAAAAACAGTCCATTACACAACATTTGGAGTATAAACCATACACATCATTTCATGTGCAATGGAGAATAAATGGCTTCCCTCTTTTCTGTTACCTGCTCAGATGCTGGATTGAGCTAAGAAGAACTTGGGTTAGGGCTGCTTTGCCTTGTCTATGATTGTTCTTGTTTTTCTCAATGATAAGGAGACACTTGAATTAACCTATTAGCAAAGAAATGGATGGCTCACACCCACAATAGCTTAGAGATGTGATGAAGGACTCATGTCCACCATTGTGGAAAGAAAGCTGACCTTCTTCCTCCTCCTATTCTGATGACCTGTAAAAAGATGCCCCTTTCCTAACAACATCCCCCATGTCTAAGCCTCTAATCTTAGCCTATGTTACTTCTTTTCTTGGTAAAGAATTTGAAGGCTTCCTATCTGGTTATAAAGAATTTAGTGGTAGGTCAGTGGGAAACGTGCAAATAAATGTTAAGAAAATTCTTATTCTATGAACATATGAGGAAGCATGATATATGTAGAGAGCTACAGCTGTATTAATTTATTATTGTTAATACATAATAGTGTTTCCTAAAATGTGTAAAAAAGAAAAATAAGAATGGCAAACATTTTGGGGACTTGTTATTGCAGGAACAGTGTTTGCTCTCATCCTGCCTTTCACTCCTTCTCATAAATACTCTTCAATCCAAATATCATCAAATACAGGGAGTTGTTCAGAAGATCAAGAAAAAAAGAAATTAACATGTTAATAAATTTATTATTCCAATGCTTTTTTTTCTGCCATGTCCTTAATCTGTTATCTTCGGGGTCATAAAGTAACTTGCTTCTCTTAAAGTTCCTTGTTGTTTTACCTATTTTCCCTTTCTTTTGGTTATTTTGATTAAGAAGATGACCAAAGGCAATTCAGGGAGGAATGTTTATTTTATCTTACTCTTCCAGATCACAACTATTGAGAAAAGTTAGGGCAGGAACTCAAGGCAGGGACCCTGGAGCAAGTGGCCCCCTCCTTGCAATGGAGAAATAACTACAGAAGAGTATGGCTGACTGGTTCCCTCTTTCTGACTCATTCTCAGCCAACTTTCCTACACATCCCAGGTACACAACCCCAGGAAAATATTGTCATAGTACCGTTCTGACTTCCACAGAGTGTGAGCATTGGAGAAATAAAGATGAGAAGCAAGGAGACTCTCTCTCTCTCTCTCTCTCTCTCTCTCTCTCTCTCTCTCTCTCTCACACACACACACACACACACACACACACACACACACACATACACAGTCACATGCACACTCACACACACAAGCTGACTCACATGCACACAGATGCACATTCACATAAACACACATAAATGTTGGAAACAAAGTTGTTTCAGACACAATGAGGAAGTTGATGAGAACTGATGGAATTTCCTGTTTTTGTGAAAGTAGATTGAATCGACTTCAAATCTGTGCAGATTTCATTATCTGATTAAAAAAAAAAGATGAGTTAAAGAATGGAGGAGAGACCATGTGAGATTTTAAAGGCCTTGGCTTAAATGCCTGAAAAGATAGATCCAGGAAAGATGTGGGCCTAAGAAAAGAAGGCAGTTGTGACTGTTGGACATCTGAATGTATTACACATACAAAGAGAATTGTATAATAAGACATGATGATAAGAATCTAGAGAGTGATGTAATTAAAGACCTTAATCATAAACAAGTATGATCTGGATCAACAGCAATGGCAAATGTTCTAGGTAGTTAATATTGTCAACTTGACACTATCAAGAATCACTGGAGAAAAAGATGAATTTTTACTTGAAATGTTCCTCAGATCAGCTTGGCTGTGGCCATGTATGTGTAGATTTGCTCTGACTGTTGACTGATGTGGGAAGGCCCAGCCCACTACATGATAATGTTAACTGGGAATCGATGAGCTCATGAGGCCTCAACCATAAACAAAGAATTACATGCAACCAAGGAATGCCAAAAAGTCGAAATAGTCTTCTCCAGGAAAGATCACACCAATTGGTTATCCAACACCAAATCGCACATCTCAGTTCACAGACTGAGCAGATTGTATTTACAAATNTATATATATATATATATATATATATATATATATGTGTGTGTGTGTGTGTGTGTGTGTGTGTGTGTGTGTGTGTGTGTGTGTGTGTATTTACCTATACCTACACCTACATTTATATCTATACAAATATACATTAATAAGAATACAAGAATAAGCCATAAATTTGAAAGAGATCAAGAAGAAATATATTGAATGATTTAAAGTGAAGAGGTGAAAAAGAGATATTTTGTAATTATATTATGATCTTAGATTTTTTTTAAAGTTTAAAATGTTAAGGTTAAGAAGTTTTAAGGAAGTTTAATGTTAGTGAGTCTTACTATTTAGGTTCAAGTTAATAGGTTTGTTATTTAGCTTATATGAAGGGATGGATTATGTTACAAAGATATTCAAAGACTGAAGCAGAGACTGCTCATTCATTTCCCAGCCACCCAGATCCAAATAATCACACAGGAACTATATTGATTACAACACTGCTTGGCCAATGACTCAAGTGTATTTCTAGATAGCTGTTTAATCTTAAATTAACCTATTCTATTAATCTGTGTGTTGCTATTAGGCTGTGTGATATGGGATTCCCCACTGTATTCTGTGAATACCATTGGTTAAAAAATAAAAAAAAAAACTGTCTGAGATCTGCACAGGGCAGAATAGAGGTAGGTGGGGAAAACTATGAATGCTGAGAGAAAGAAAGTGGAGTCAGGATATGTCATGTAGCCCTGGCAGAGACAGATGCCAGACAGAAATTTATCTGGTAAGCCACAGCTACATGACAATGCATAGATCAATGGAGATGGTTTAGTACAGGATATAAGATCAAGCTAGAAATATTCTTAATCTATTGGCTAGACAGTATTGTGATTATTTTGGAAGTCTGGGAGCCAGGAAATAAACAAGCAGCTTCCAACAACAGCTGTGACTTATTGGAAGGGTTCCAGGCATCTTCCTGCTTTGTCAGCTACATAGCATCTCCTTGACTCCACCTACTCTCTCTCTATATCTCTCTCTATATCTCCTATTCTATAGCTAGAATAGGAGGCTATATTCACTCCTGCCATAGGCCAAAGCTGCTTTATTCATTAACCAATAAAAGCAGCACATATAAAGAAAGGCATCCCACATCATCTTCCCTTTTCTGTCTAATTAAAAAGTAAGGTTTTAATTTTTACATAATACAATTACATATGCAAAACAATTATCAAGCAAGAATTATAGTTAAAAATAATGTTTATTTACAATTGGAAAATTAAGGAAAGTATCATTTAACCTAACTTTATGAGTCTAAAGTTTTTATAATTTATTTATTTATTAAAAATTTCCACCTCCTCCCATCCTCCCATGTTCTTCCTCCTCCCCTCCCCCTCCCTCTTCAGTCCTAAGAGAAGTCAGGATGCCCTGCCCTGTGGGAAGTCCAAGGCCCTTCCCCCTCCATTCAGGTCAAGGAAAGTGTGGATCCAAACAGACTTGGCTCCCAAAAAGACAATACATGCAGTAGAGTCAAAACCCAGTGTCATTATCATTGGCTTCTCTGTCTACCCTCATTGCCAGACACATTCAGAGAGTCCGGTTTGATCACATGCTCATTCAGTCCCAGTCCAGCTGGCCTTGGTGAGCTCCGTTAGATCAGTCCACCATGTATGTGGGTAGATGCACCCCTCACAGTCCTGACATCCTTGCTCATGTTCTCCCTCCATCTGCTCTTCATCTGGACCTTGGGAGCTCAGTCCAGTCTCTGTCTCTATCTTCATTCATCACCAGATGAAAGTTCTATGGTGACATACAAGATATTCATCAGTGTGGCTATGGGAGAAAGCCAGTTCAGTCACCCTCTCCTCTGCTGCCCAAGGACCTAGCTGGGGACATCCCCTTGGACACCTGGTAACCCCTATAGAGCCAAGTCTCTTGCCAACCCTAAAATGACTCCCTTAATTAAGATATCTTCTTCCCTGCTCCCATATCCACCTTCCTCCATCTCAACCATCCCATTCCCCCAAGATCTCCCCAATTCTCTCCTTCTCCCTTCTCTCTCCCCATCTCCCCTTCCCCCCACCCCACCCCCACCCTCGTGCTCCCAACTTTTGCCCAGCAATCTTGAAAAACATATATTTATCCTCCTGGCTATTGGAAATAGATGAGTCTAAAGTTTTATATCTAATTTTTATATCTAAAGTTGTATATCTAATTTTCATAACCAAATAAAACAATAAATATAACTGTCTTAAACTCCTCAAAGACTCCAGAAGGATATAACATTACCTAAGTAAACAGGAAGTGCATTTTAAGCAACTTCTAAAACTACAGAATTGACAGAGATATCTCCTTCCCAACAGTCACCCAAAGTTCTTTTTTAATGTTGGGGCATCCATCATCAGCTTATAAGCACATAGTATCCAGAAGACTTTTCCATGAAGCAGGAAATTTGATGATCTGTTCTGCCTTGTGATGGCAAAGTTCATTAGATGCTTTCTTCTGTTTCCTATAGAATGAATGGCAGTTTCTTCTGTGAAGCAGGAACCTGAAGAACCATCCCATCATTTGTAAAGTTCAGCAGTCACTTTTCCATGGGTCTTGCATTTCCACTTCATACAGTATATCATGAAGCAGTCTAGGGAATAACAGTTTCTTGCTCAAGTGTCTAACACACTGCGGAAAAATTCCATAATGAGATTCTTCATTGCCCATCACCCCTTCTGAGGAAATTGGTGGTGCCAAAAGCAGATGAGTCTCACTGTCAAGAAAAGTTTAAGTTCTTAAAACCTTTTAAATGTCATATTCTGTAGGTCTTTGAAGTGTTGAAGATTTTTTATTTAACTGAAATATATTTCTATATATCTAGAAAACCTAACCAAAATGACTACAAGTTTGACTATTATAAATGGCTACCTATTAATTTGTATTTCTTAGCTATAGATTACATTTTAAATGAGCTGCAGAAACACATTACCTTAAATGAGCATAGATTCATATACACAGTTTAACAAAATTCACCTTAAATTTGTATCAATAGACCAAGGTCCATACCATTGCAAAGTATCCATATTTATAGCATATTCCCCTTTAAATAAAAACAAACATTTATAACCAATAATTTTGGAAATTTGGGTTTAGTTTTCTTCAAACTCTTTCCTGTTTGTTGGGTGAAATATTTTTCAGGTCCATGGAGACCTTTCAGAGGATCTTGTTCCATCAAACCACATTAGCCTAGAAAGAATTTGCAGGTTCTCATCTTCTGTGGAAACAAAAACAGAACCTGTTTTCCAAAGTAAAATATAATTAGATTCAGATTTTGAAGTCAAGATATCTTTAAATTATATATGTTGGTTCATCTTAACAGGCCAAAAAATTAAATGCCTCTCTATACTTTGCTCATTCACAGTCAAAAAATTTAAGGAAAACACAATAATAAACAAAATCTAGACTCTCTGTGTAGTTTCCATCTTTACATGGCTTATTCCTTTTTAATGTATTGCATTTTAAAATTTAAATATGTTTACTCCTTTAATCTATGACTATCTGTACTCTTTCTTCTCTCTCATAAACCCATGTATATTTATCCAACACCCATTCAGAGGTCTTTTTCATATGAATCTGTTTATTATGGATCTGTAACTATTTTTTTTTCGACCAGGAACATCTTTTTTTTTCATTTTTAAATGCTAAGTGGGCATGACTAGGACAAATTACACAATCCTACCTGTTGGCTCTGCCCTGTCCAAAATGGCATAGGCAATTTCACCGCCTCTGTGAGCCATGCTCACTGTCTGTCCCTGCTCTAGGGAGGTAGTGGGTCTATGTTTCCATTAAACAATTTGTAACATGCTGCTCACAGACCTCATGTAAGTGCTCCATAACAGCACCAGCATAAAACAAGTAGCTGGCTCTTAAAAGTGCCATAGTTTTGGTGATAATGGTGAATTAGGAAGCCTTCTCTTAAAGGAATCTCTGTTTGTCTCTAGCTAACAGAACCTATCTGAAAAATTGTGGCTACCAATAATCTGTGCTTAACTATGTTCTTTTGTGTCTATAATTCCTTCCTAAGCTCTCTCAGTTTTTTAGCTTTTTTAATTAATTAATTAATTTATTTATTTATTTATTAAAAATTTCTGTCTCTTCCCCACCGCCGCCTGCCCTTTCCCTCCCCCTCCCCCAATCAAGTCCCCCTCCCTCCTCAGCCCAAAGAGCAATCAGGGTTCCCTGCCCTGTGGGAAGTCCAAGGACCACCCACCTCCATCCAGGTCTAGTAAGGTGAGCATCCAAACTGCCTAAGCTCCCACAAAACCAATAGGTGCAGTAGGATCAAAAACCCATTGCCATTGTTCTTGGGGTCTTCTTGAAGTTTGCAGGCAAATGGATGGAAATAGAAAACACTATCCTGAATGAGGTAAGCCAGACCCAAAAAGAGGAACATGGGATGTACTCACTCATATTTGGTTTCTAGCCATAAATAAAGGACATTGAGCCTAAAATTCGGATTCTTAGAGAAGCTAAATAAGAAGGAGAACCCAAAGAAAAACATATAGGCATCCTCCTGAAAATTAAGCTCTCTCAGGTTTTATGTAGATATAGTTGCCTCATGTTGGTACAATTTTTTTCACATCAATGGGGCAGGCTTAAACCAAAGTCAAAGCAAGTAGCCACTATTATACCCAAAAGGAACACCTGGTTTCACTCTTTCCATTTTTTCTCAATGTCCTGTCATTCATTGCATGTCTGTCTGAATATGACTGAATGACACGAAGTAAAGAGCTATTAGGAATAATTCTCTGCACACTCAGCTTGTCAGGAGTACATGGGGTGAAAATGGTTACTATATAATGTAACCTGGATGAGGAAAAACCTTGTTTACAGAATCATCTTAAAGAATCATCTATAAGACCTATAGAAGTCATTCTACTTCACATTCTGAAAGTAAGTTTTAAACGTTACTGCATATAGATACAAATTATTATTTCAGATATTGAAGCTTGCACACACACATATATATTTACATGTATTACTTTTTATAAATGTGTATAGTATTAAAACCAATTTCCATTGAGAGCTATTTTAATTAATAATTTTTGTTCTCCACAATTTCAGTAATTTATTTTGCAAGTAAAATAGTATAGCTGAGATTAGTTTTGTAATTGTATCATGACAGCATAATTACTGACCTCTTTATTATCACGTACTTACAGAAATCCAGAATAATTATCAAACCTTTCTCATTCTGTGTGACTCACTTGTTAGATAATTTTCAAGTGCATTATCAATCACTTTACTTCGAGCATTTGCATAGTGCCAATGAGTTAATTATTGGATATGTGTAATTATTGGCAAGCTTGACTCTACTTTGTGCAAAGTGCCGCCACTGTACTATTTAATGAACAAACGCTTTTAGACTTAATCATTACTTTGCATTCCGCTTCTGCTAAAATAACCACAAATCACATGTTCACATTTCAATCATTAAGACAACAGTAATGAAATGAATCGTTTTTCTGACTGTAGGATTTTATGATTCTTTTTGTTCCAAGCATTTTTATATCACTTATTCCTTCATGGTTAGCAAAAATGCAAATTATAAGGATTGTTTTAAAAGGCAGAATTGTTAAGATGTGAAATACTTCTTGTTTTTTGAATAGTGTGATAAATGATTCCCCCCACAGTTAGAAAATAATAGTGGGGAATAGAAGGAAAGAGGGGAAGCAGAAAATAAATATTTTTCTTTGAATTTAACCATAGGGAATTTGTGGTAGATTTACAGCCATGTTGGCTCATTGATTACTCAGATGGTAGAATACATTCTCAGTGTGTGCTCCTCACTCCTAATGAAAAAGATGATTAACCTACCTCAAAAGAAATATTAAAAGGTTTTTTTTTATTTTTTTTAACAGAGAACTCTGTTCAACCCATTTAGAAAACTGTGAATCAATGCTTCAAATTTGCAAGCACTTTTGAAAAGATGTGACCATAATTACCAATCAAGAGGAAAATAGAATTCACACAATGTTATATGTTGATTACATGATGAATGTAGTTAGGATTCATTGAAGTCTTCGTTGTCCAGAGATTAAAGAGAAATTCTAATTGAACGAAGTTACCCAAATTGACCTTAAAATTGGAGGTCATAAATGAAAGCTAGAAACCTGATCAAGGATACTTAAAAGGGGGAGGAGGTGTTAGTACTTCCATTTTATTTTTTTAAATAACTTTTATTGAGCTTTACATTTTTCTCTGCTTCCCTCCTTTTTCAATGACCTCACAGTGAGAGTCTTAAGGAATTCCCAATAGGATTCATTGAGCCCATTTAATATTGAATAAAATTGCTCAATTAAGTAAATGAATAATCATTTTGGAAAACATAATATGAAAATGAGTGACCATGGAAAGTAGATAACCCTCCAGTATTTTGTGTAGAAAGTACAATCTCTTTCAGATTTTAAAGTGTGTGATAAGTTGATAGAAAATTATTCAGTCTGTCTAAATTCTAGTACATTTTGTAAAATATGTTTTTTATTACTTCATTACATTTTTGGTGCATACAGTAATATATATGTTCTGTAATAATAGTGGACCATAATCTCTACTATTTATATGCTTTGTTTAATGTCACATAATTTTATAAGGAAGTAAACTATGGAGCTACAAGTGAGTCTCAGAAAATTTAGCAATGGAAAATTATTCTATTCATAGACATACTTGTTATTATCTACTTATTTTTATTGATTTTATTGAGAGGAAACTTCTAAAGGAATAATTGCTAAGAAATATTAACATAAAAAATCCCAAATACAGTTTTCTTCTTGTCTATTTTAATGTAAGTCCTTCAGGATACCAACCCTAATACTGTCTGTAACACCAGGACACCCTTACCCCAGAACCCATAGACCTAGGATAAAACCAAACATGAATGAATAAAAAAAAGTCATTTTGTGCTTTTATACGTTGAATAAAATATAATGTCACATATAACTGAGATCATGGAGTATTTATCTTTCTTTTTTTTTTATTTGTGCTTATATGAGGATATGTGTGCCCATGTGCTAACACACATATGTTTGTGCTTTGGAGGCCAGAGGAAATGTCAGGTACTTTTGATTGTTTCCCACTTTATTATTTGTTTGTTTCTTATCTTCACAAGGCTCTGCGCTTAACTCTGGAGCTTAAAGTTACAGGCAAATTATCTCTACATTACTTTTTACATAGATGTCAAATTCTTGAAACTCAAATTCTCATGCTTGCCCAGAAAATATTTTACCAACTGTGCTCTTTCTAGTTCAGTATCAATATCTTTATTTTTTCATTTAGTATAATGTCCTCAATGTAAATTAAATTTGAGACAAATGGGAGAATTCATTTCTTATTAATGTAAACAGTATTTACCTTTATTTATAGGTCATATTTTCTCTTATTCATCTACCCATCTCCACTTAGGTTTTTGGCCTAACTTGTGTTTTGTAAATAATGCTATGAGAAGCATGGTGTGCAAGAATCTCTCCCACCTACTAATCACCCATTTGATGGTTATATAGCTTCTTATGTGATTGATGGGATGTTGGAGGGAGGTCAGTTGTTGGTTCTTGGCCTCTTGGCTAGTTTAGACACGAAATAATCACATAACAACTGTATTAATTTAATCCCTGCTTGACCCATTAAGTAGCTCTAGCTTCTTATTGGCTAACTCTTACATTAATTCAACCCATTTCTATTAATCTTTGTATTGCCATATGACTGTGGATTACCAGATAAAGTTCCCAGCATCTGTCTCTGGCAGCTCTACAGCATCTCTCTGACCCTGCCCTTCTTTCTCCCAGCATACAGCCTAGCTTTCCTGGCCTAGTTCTGTTATTCCCTGCCATAGGCTCAAAGCAGTTCTTTATCCATTAACCCACAAAAGCAACACATAGACAGAAGGACCTCCGATACATTGGGACAATTGGTGTTTTTACTAAGCATGTCTGTATCAGTTTCATCAATGGCTGTCACCACCTGCTGATTTCATTGATAGTCTTACCATTCCACTCTGTGAAAAATTCTTACCTCTATTCTTTGTGATAACTCTTAGTGTTTGTGAAGTAAACTGATTGTGTATTTAATTTCTACGTTCTCCTTGTATAGTGAGTTTAACAAGTTTCCCAAAGTTCCTTAGCCAATATTCAAGGAAAATTCTACTCAATTTTTTTAACTATTTCTAAGAACATGCTATCTTTTTCACTTTCTTTCTCCCTTCCTTTCTTTATTCCTTCATTTCTTTTTTCTTTCTTTTCTCCTCTACCCCTCTTTCTCTTTCCCTCCCTCTCTCACATTTAGTTTGTATATTTTTTTTTATATTTAGGTACTAGCACTTTATATGACTTGTGACCATTTCCTCTTTCCCATTTACAGCCTGTGTTTTGTTAATTTCTCTTTTTTTGTGAAGAAACAATAGTTTGATACATTTTTATTTGCTTATTTTGGTTTCTTTGCTTGGATCTTTTATGCCATCTCCAATACCAATGTATTTTCTTCTACAGATTTTTAGAAGCTCAGAAATTACATGTAAGCCTACTATGTGGCAAATTATCCCCTTGATTATGGTATATGGTATATGTCTAAGATATCCTGTTTGCATATGATTTGTTGAAAAAACGTTGTTTATTATTCTGAGTGTACTATGAAAACCAGTCAAACAGTTAAATAGCATTTGAAATAAATAAATGATATATCTAATTATGATTATTTTGCACTACGTTGATGTAGTTATTCTGCTTTCTATGTATGTACATGTATGCTATGAATGGTATATGTTCAATATGAAAAATTTAAAATTCTGTTATTACCCTGGACATGGCGGCTTAAACTTAATAATGATTATATTTATCTATGGACATGGGGTATCTTTTCATTATTATTTGTTATTAAATTTAAATAGGAAATGTTTATTTTAAGTAAAAACTAACCATATACAAAATTTCAAATTAAGAAAATTAATGCTTAAAATTAGAATTTTTCAGATTTCCAAATGCTTGATTAATTGAAACAAAATATTTCATTTACCTAGGATTTATTTTTCTCCATTTGACTTGATTTTTAATGACAGAGATGTGCATCATATACCTATGATAAATCCTTAAATTTTTACATAATCTATTCTATGGCTCCGTAATAACTATAAATATAAGAAAGGTAAATTAATGAAAACATTTATTATAAAAGAAATCAAACATTTCTATGTTGTTTCTAAAAGAGTAACAAACAATAAAGTCTAGGAAAATTTAAATTTAATTTGTATTTATGCATATGAGTGTTATGAATGTTTGTGTATGTGTCAATATATTGTATATATGTGTGTATATATTTCAATGATAAAGTAATAATATATATTTGGGAGTATAAAAGAAGGAAATCTTTCTACATTTTAATGCAATTTTAATTATAGATTTAGATTATATTAAGGCATGTAAGTGATCTTCTGATCTTGTGTTGCATGCTTATTTTTCTAAATATAATAATATTAATACATAAGCATTATTTGGTCCTATAGAAACAAGTTTCAGGTATGACTTTAGTTATGCCTCCTAAAGAAATATGGCATGCTGAAGCAAATAGTGAGAAAATATCCAGTTGTGTCTCAGTAGACTTTGATATTTCTTGTTTAATTCTTTCCTATCTCTTAGGGAAAAACAAACATGTTGGTCTGTATATATGGTAATGGGATGTGTATTCATCGCGTGATTGACAGCTTCATTGATTGTCATTCAAAACTATGTAAATGGAAATTTTCAAAGCAGTTCATGAGCTTTCAGTCCCAAGCCTCTCACAAGGCATGCTTACTTTTCATGCTAAACCCTAGGCTAGTCACTCTTTTGTCCACTGTGGCTCTGTTGTGAGGATTGCAACGGAAGCACTTTAGACAGAGACACT
Organism: Alexandromys fortis; assembly: GCF_014885135.2. Lineage (NCBI taxonomy): Eukaryota > Metazoa > Chordata > Mammalia > Rodentia > Cricetidae > Alexandromys > Alexandromys fortis. The sequence continues at coordinate 14,560,710 of NW_026067944.1, forward strand.
GGCACATAGTCAGTGATTCCCTATCCAATCACTGGCTGTGTGCCTCTTTCCCTATACTTTGTGTGTTGGTTCAGTTGTCTTCTACAGAAAATGGGTCCTGCTGGTAGAGATTTGATATGTATCTAAATATGATGGATTGCTATAAATATGGCCCAAGAGAAGTTAAATTCTTATCAGTTACAAGCTCATAAATGATGTTAACTGGAATTAATTAATTAGTCCAAATCGAATTAAATTAACTAAGAAATTAAAATTACTCACTTAGGCATTCGGTACCTAAGAACCTGAGAACAGTGCAAGTGTGAAACTTTGCATGATAGTCTCTTAAATAGCCCTGTGGTGATAAGAATTACATTAAAGAAATGCTTAACTTCTTAAATGTTGTCAAACCTTTAGCAAACAGGTAACAAATGGAAGTGCATTAAAAAACACCTCACTCTGCCTGTATGAACCGGCTGGCAAAGGTACCTTTTCTTTTTCTCAGAATATGTGATAAATGTTCTGATAGATGTATTTTGATAGATTTTAAAACCTGCTCTTTATACATTCTGAAATGTGTAAGAAATCACTAATATAAGAACAGGTTCAATTTTATTTGTTTTGTAACTGTGTTGATCTTGTGTTGATCACTGTTTATTCAAAGTTCAAAGGAGATACTCAAGACTGCCTGGAAGCAGAGCTCACAAGGGCATTTTTTATTTAGGAATATTTGAGGTGGTGTGCCTGGTTCTGTGAACCTGTAGGGTAATCAGAATTACAAAATGTCATAGTTTGAACTCTCAGCAAAATTTGCTTTTCTTGTTACTCAAGTGTATTAGAAGAAAATCATAAAACTTTCCTTCCCCTTTTGCTTCATTATTGATATTTTTCCTAATGCTTTGCCTTCTATTGCTTTTCCTGGGGGTGGGGGGTAATGTGCAATTCCATTCCCAAAGTGAAAATAGAGATCTTGCTTTGTTCATAATAAAAATTACACATAAAAATAACTTATTATTTGATTGAGGGCCTCGTTCCAGCCCCCTGGCATCCATCTTTGGAATATTGGGCAGAAAACTCCATTTCAAGCCCCTTCTGTTGGGAGTTGCCTCAGTCCAAACTCCAACTCCCCAGGGAGGGTCAAGACCACTCCCACAGGCTACTTAAACTGCCCCCCCCCCAAAGAATGAACACATGGTCTCCCATTTTCCTTTCTGGTGATCCTGTCGGCTTTCCCTTTTGCCACCCCTCGTGTTTTCCCGAGGTCACCCAAGAGTACAAATGTTTCATTAAACCTGGATATCTTTTAATTTGGTTTGATTTAGTCTGATTGGAATTATTGTGTCTGCAGAAAAGCTTGTTGGTAAGAAAAACCTAACACTTATTACCAAAGATAAAACAGAGATTTGTTGCTGGGATCACATTTTCTTTCATGTCAAAGTACCTTAAATCATGAATTCCCACATGAATAAGTCTTTTTATGTTGTTCCCTTATTTCTTCTACAAGTCACTGTATTTCTATTTAATTTCCGGCTATTAAGCACTGTGTGTGTTTAAAAACTAATGATAAACATGTAATCATATTAGTCTTATCCATACTTATATTCCAAATGCATGAGTGGAGGCAATTTGTCAGCTGGTGTCGTCTTGCAGTGAAGGGCCTAAAGCACACTGGCAACACCTGGTATAGTAGTACCACATGTTTAAAGAGATTTCAAACTTTTTTTGGTGTGGTGGTGGTTTGTTCTTTTTTTTTTTTTCCACCACAGCAAAATGAGCATCATCAATTAGAAAATTCCAATCGAAATGTCTGTAAAAAGAAAATGGCCATTTGCTACTAATAAAAACAGTTCTTTATTCTTGTGAAAGAAATCACATGAGGTCACACACAGCTTCAGGTTCCGATTTTTCTGCCTTCAGTTGACTGCTAACAATAATTAGAGATTTATACAGACAAACTAATCAAGGCCTAACAGGTCACGTACCTTTATCAAGAGTCAATAGTCGAGGTCAGGATTAATTTTGTTGCTGTAAAATGTTGAAATTACTCTCTATGTCGGAGAACAGTATGTGGCACCACTTAACTATATGATAAAAAGGGCCTTGAATTACGCAGCATGTGTGTGACATAAACGATATCTATTTGGAAAGATTTAATGGGCCTGGAATAGAGGGTAATGGAAACTGAATTGGAGTCATTTATGTTGTGCACTGAAGAAGATGGTCAAAGAAACTTCAAAGAACATTTCTTCTGCATGATTCACAATGAATAAGCAGGCAAAAGCTATCTGCTTTGACATAAAACTTAGCACTAAGGCATTATTCCAAGGTTTATATATTTGAAGTTTTAGCTACACACAAAGCGTCATGAATATTTTCATGTCAGTAGCTAGCTAAATATATGAGAAAAATAGAGTCTAGATAATAGGCAAAATCTTTCAGGTGACTTAAAGCTACGTGAATAAGAATTAATGTGTATGTCCACCACAGAATTAACTGTCAACTTCTTTCATTTCTTATTTTCCATGTAGTTCAATAAATTATAAAATATCAATAATTTAGTACTCACTGGACTATACTATAAGGGACATTTCATGTTCTGAGATATAATGAAGAATCTTATTCCTTTATATGGCAAGTTAAGATGCACATGTATATGTAGCTGAATTTGGAGAATCTGCACTGAACCTGTAAAATCAAAAAAAATAAGGGGATTAAATATGTAAATGAATATTGCAGTACATTCTTGATTCATAAATAAATCCTAATATAAGCACCTCTAGGAGAGTAGAGTAAAATTCCAGGTCAAGTTGCCTAAGAGACTTATCTGCTGGAAGAGCTAGTCACATACCTAACCTCCTTCTGATAACTTAAGGAATCCAGGTGAAAGATCCGTGTCTGTTCTTCCTTTTGTGTTGAGAAAAGGTACACTGGAGACAGTAAGGTAAAATCCACTTTATTTCAAGGAGTATTAGGAAACAGCTCTTTTGACATAGAGAATAAAAATCCCTTCTCCAGCACAACCCCCTATTTTGGCAAAATTAGTATCGGCAGTATGATTCTTTAAGCTGCTAGTAAGCACATGACTTTGACAGATCTCAGTGATCCCAGTTCTGTTCTGTGGTAATCTGTTGGATTTATTTTATACACAGTATTTCTCATAGATGTTTTCAGAAATTTTAATTCAACAAATTGTGACCAACAGCTCTCAGACCTAACCAAGTCTACCATAGTGCATATTATAATCCAGCTCACAATAATGAAGGAGAAAGAGGAGTTTGTTTCTCAAGGTAGCAAGAAAATAGAAGAATAATACATAATTGGGACCAATTAGCCTAGCAGTAGACTATTCAACATAGTCTTTATATCCAGGAGGAAGTGGGATACTGTTTTCTCAGTAATGAGTCTCAGGAACTGCCAACCCTGAACACTGTGACCAGCAAAGCTGCTTGTAAAAGGGAATGCAGAGATAAAGACATTACAAGCCAAAATTAGAGAATGAACCACTATCAGATCTGTCCTACAGAAAATGCCAAAGACATTCCTCAAACTGAAGAAAAGGCACTAATGAGTAAGAAGAAAAGATATGAGGGTAAAAACCGACTTAGTAAAATTCAGAATGCTCTTCTAGTAGAAAATTGGTGTCTAAGCCCCTTAAACTTCAGAATGAAAAGTGAGTCAGAATAATTAAAACAGTGGTAGCATTAATAGGAGTAGAGGTAAGAATGTAGAAAAATAAAATGATATTTCAAATTTTCAAACTGTGTCCTTAACTGAGTACAAATATAGTTTCTCTCATCAGCAAGCTTTCTCAAATTGTTTAAGGTTTTTTATTTCAATTTTGCAATCATATATTATTGCTACAATTTTAAAACAGATGGTTATAATCTGATAATTTTTTATCTCAAAATAGTCACAAAACAACAATGTACTATAAATAAACAAAGATTCATAACAAAGAAGCAAAGCACAACTGAAATAAATTACTTAAACACAAAATAGAGCATTAGTGAGTCAAATGTCCAATAGAACTATAAAGATGCAAAGGATTTGCTTAATAACTTCCCTATTAGTGATTACTTTGAATGTAGATGAATTAAATTGAAAATTCCTTGATGTTTTTAGTAAAAATATCTTTGCCTCTGATAGTATAATATATGTACTATAGAAGGACTAAAATAAGATACCCAAGATGAGCCCCACCCCCCAAAAAAAGTGCAAAGAACTATATTCCATCAGTTAAAATGATCTTTCATTTAAAGCAGAAAAAAGTGACAAGAAGGTCATGACATAGTAATGAAGTGAGAGTCAAATAATACATTTAAATATAGAGGCACCTGATATCTAGCACCCAGATATGCGAAGGCAATATTTATAGAGCTAGACAAAGAGAGAGGGAGAGGAAGAGAGAGAGAGAGACAGAGACAGAGACAGAGACAGAGAAGAGCTAGTAAGAAACATTTAACAAAGTTTCAGCAAAATTCAGATTATTCAGACAGAAAGGCCCCAGTGAAACAGCAGAGGTATCACCCAGTAGTGACGGAACTGAGTTCTGCAGATCTCTCTTCTCAGTACTGAAGACCCGGCATTCTTCTCGACAAAAACTGGCACCCTGTAAACTATTAAGCAACACTTTTTTGAGCAAAGAAGACAAAAGAGAAAGTTTTATCACAGAGACTGCAATGCTGTATTTCCCAATAGGGTGCACTGTGTATTTCAAACATCTAGAAAAAACTAACTCATATCAAAAATTTAACACATGGATTTAGCACAATGTTAAAGTCTTACTCTGTGTAAGAATTACATAATGTATACTCTCAAAACCACATGGAACCCCTTAAATTTGTGGGATTCTATTCATTTCGTATCAGTTAAAATAAATTTACACGAACCAAAAGAGGCAACAAAGTTCTCAGAAGTAAAATGAAGTTTTTAAAAACTTAAATAGCAGTTGTACCACACGTAGACCAAAACTTTATTGAAACCTATCATCATGGCTTATTCAAGAGAAAGTGTAGTAGAGAAATTATATCCTCCATTAATTAAATGCATTCAAGATCTCAAAATTTCTCATTAGATGATTAAAATCAGTGACGAATTGTTCTAACTATTGTATTGTAGATCAGCCTGTGCAGTGCCTAGTATCACCTGACTGTGGGTGAAATATTACAGACAGACTGGAGAGGAAGCTTTCAGAATAGTGCTTGCCTTGCAAACAAGAGGACTTGAGTAGAATGCCCAGACCCCACCTTAAAAGTTAAAGCCAAGTGCAGTGGATCATGCTTGAAATTTCAGTGACAAGGAGCAGAGGATATACCTATCTCAGGGGCTGCTGCTGTCCAGATGGTCTAATCAGCCCAGTTGCTGAGTCCCAGGTCCAGTGGTAATCCTTGTCTCCATACAGAAAGGCAAATGTCACCTAGGAAATTATGTTGGAGATTGAGACTGACCTTCTAACTCCATGTAAATATTCACACACATGTATGTGTACCGTGTGTGCATGCACACACAAACACCATATACATACATACACACACACATGCACGCACACACACACACAACCTACCTGTCTGCAAAGTTCATCCAATGAGATTAAATTAATAGTTTTCACATTCTGGCTTCTAGAGTAGTATTTGAAAAAGCCCATGGTGAGTTTGATTTTTAGACAAAAATCTATATCATTGATCATTTTACTAAGTTGTTTCTTACCAGCTCTGATGAATATGGTTATGAATTTACACTCCATAAAATCCTAACTGTGGGCTTGATCATTTAATATGTTTGCTTGTTCGTAGTAATAGAAAGAAGACTCAGATTCTCGCTGTGGCTGGTGTCATAATTGATCCTAAGGTGAATAAACCATACTTGCCTACCAGGACCATGACAGCGCACAGATCGCATTCCAATTGAAATGTCCTCACTGGGAATTCGCTTGCAGTGTTTGTGAAAATTTCATATGCTCTGAATGCACCCTGATTTACAAGGTCAGAACCACTGGGCTCAGGTTGCAAGTGTGCATTTGACCAGTCTCCTCTTTGGACAATCAGGAACCATGGTCTATTACCCCAGTCCTCCCCCCCACCCAGATATTCTTTCCAGAAGCTAAAGTCACAGCAAAGACTGAGAACCTTAATTAACATGGCTGAGGACATTGTGGCTCACGTGCAGAGCTTGTATTTATTTTCTTTTTTCCACTTAGTTGTACTAGCAGCTTCCACCCTTCTTTATTTCTGAAATTGTTGATCACATTTCCTGTTGAGTTAAAGGTAATCATTCCTTCAGTGTGCATGAATGGCTATTTCTATGTCAATTTGCCTCCTGACCCTTTGTATTATTTATAATTACTCTCATTGTGTATTATTATCTCTCTGCTGCACCTAGATAACATGAACAATAAACTAATGATATGTAATGATAAGCCATAAAAACATGTTGTGATTTATACCCACCCCATTTTTTTCTCTGTTTTAATCCTGAGATATTACATTGTGCTCTCCATTAATTTTACCATCTGTGCCGGAACCCAATGAGTGCATGATACACATGGGCCTGAAGAACATCATTTAATTTCCCTGTTTTATTGACTATGAAGATGAAGGGAGCTGAAAGCAAAAGAGAAACAGGACAACACATCCCATAATGTCAAATGTGGACAGTAGGGTCACTAGCTTTAGCCATCAGGAAAACTTTAGCATCTTGTGTCCTTACATCACTCACTCAGAAGAAAAAAAAAAAAAAAAACACTAACCTTTCTCTTCTGTAGGCTAAATTAAGTAAATAACGATATGTCATTACGGGTTTTATAAAATAGTTCATTTAATTAACACATAATTATTGTACCATTGCCACTTGAGAGCTGCACATAATTGAGGGTAATGGTGGAGGAGTAGTGAGAGGCAACCCTCTTTGTAATCTTTTGTTTGTCATTAACTAGAAGCTAGGTGGCATTAGGAATTATGCATTTCAAACAGCTATGACCTCAAAGGAAAAATACGGTTTAATTTGGCACATGTAGGAGTAAACAGAGCTCAGGGACATATATTTAGGTTCCTGAAATCTAATATCCCCAAGGAATCAGTTTAGTGGAGTTTTATAGTAACTGAACAAAGAAAGTCATCAATATGGGGTAGCTTTCAAATGCAGTGGTGGGAGCATCAGAGAGGCTGTGGTACCAGGTGGGAAAGTCTCTCCTAGAGACCTCGGGGCTACCTTAGGGCAGTGTTAGCTGTGGGTTGGTCGAAGCTGGTGCTCTGCTAAATTAATACATGCCAGGTTTTTATCTAATGACCATGGAAAATTTGTATCACCGTGTAGGTGAAGAAGGCATGACTGTTGGGGCAGTGGATAAAACTAGCATAGTCACAGTAATGTGGCTCGGAACCTGCATCATCCCATCCCTTCCCCATCACTGCAATCCTAATCCCTCAGCCTTTGGAGGCACAGATGACATCCAGGGGTTTCCCTTTCTAATTCATATGTAATATGCAACCAAAGCCTCTCTCAGCCTTTTCCCTTTAATTATGTGAATCTTATTCCACGCGTGTCGTTCTCTGACAGCCATGTCTTTTCAGTTCAATAAATGTTATCAAGTATTCTTTGACTGTTCCTATTGCATCAACCTTAATTAGCTTTTGATTACTGTTAATTTCACAGCATTTTCCCTTTAATAAGTTGCACCAAAAATGCTTTCATTTCTGTAGTAGCAAGTTTAATTAGTTTTTGAAGCTTGTTTCTCTTTCGCTTTCCATTTTTAGGGGAAAATGTCAACACCCTTTTCTTTTGTTTCTGTAAGAATAAACAGTACTTACAACTTCTTGTTAGCCAAGCCCCTCTCCTCAGAACTCCAGTGTTAGCCCTGCTCATTTGCAAGGGAACGTGGTCATGTTCTCAAGTAATTATATTTCATTCTGATTATTTAAAACATATGATATAATTAGGTTTTATTTTCAGAGAGACCAAATGACTTCCATAAACACTGAGGATTCTAACTGGTCAATCAATCCAACTTTAGAGGCTACTTTGAACTCGGTACTACCAATTATGTGACACTATTTGTGCTTATATTCAGATACCTGTGTACAGATTGTAACCTAATGGTGATTCACAATATCCCTTAAGATGAAAGGTTACCCAAACTACTTTTTAAATCATAAATTAAATAACCACAATTATTAGACATGCATTGTGTATAGCTACCATCTTATTGATATATAAGTTGTGATGATTGTGATTGCTATATTATATAAAATAGTATGCCAGACATAATTCAATACATTATATCAACTGCTAACCAATATGATTTTATCATTTATATGATAAAAGTTAACTTTGATGTGTATTTATGTGAGCAGATATACATATAAAGATTTAAGACTGTCAATTTCTTAGCATCATAAAAATAAATGAATAACTTTAAACAACTGTGCACACAGTTTATACACTAGTGATAGATACCATTTAGATACCAGTGATTCTAATTGCATTTATAATAGCCAGTGTTACAATTCACATTGTAACACGATAACAGAAAACCCAATATGTCAGAATGATTGGCCTTCAGCTAAAGCAAAGTAAATGCTTAATTACATAGTGGATTAAATTCAATATTATTATTCTCACTTGATAACACAAAATGCTTCAGAAATAATATTGACAATTACAAAACCGAGAATTGAGTTTTACATGTAATAACTCAGACTTGAAAGCAATTTCCTGTTCCCCTCTAAAATACAAGGAATGATATGGAGGAGAGAGAGCACCAGGAAGCTATAAAATGGCTATAGAGAGAAAAGGGGGACACATCTCAAAGCTATGTGGATTTAGTTTTCCTTGCTAAAAAAAAAAACTGCATCTTGCCGGGCAATGGTGGCGCACGCCTTTAATCCCAGCACTCGGGAGGCAGAGGCAGGCGGATCTCTGTGAGTTCAAGACCAGCCTGGTCTACAAAGCTAGTGCCAGGACAGGCTCCAAAGCCACAGAGAAACCCTGTCTCGAAAAACAAAAAAAAACAAACAAACAAAAAAACAACAACAAAAAAAAAAACTGCATCTTGGCATCTAAAGGAGCTGAAGTTCATCGAAACATATTCATTCCCGATTTTCCTTCATAATCTTGATGTTTTTACAAATGTTCATCCGTAATTTTTCATTTGGGGTTCTCAACACTTTCTGCGTTGAAAGACAGGGTATATATCTCTACTTGTTCCCGAAACGCAGCTTTGAAGCTGAAGTCCATCAACATGACAACTTCACCTTCATGTTCTGGGCATATTCAATGATGACTCTGGTTTATAAGGTGGGGTGATGCATAACTAATGGTGTTCAAATGCTTAAGGGAGGTTTAAATAACACACATTTGCATAGACTAACATATTTATTTGTTGCCATATGGCCAAAAAGTGATTATATAGTCACAGGGATGTTTGAGTCTAAAATCTTAACTTGTTTCATATAAGGACAGGGAATTATAATATTTATTATGCCTTCATTTTTCAAATGCCTACAATCTCTTAGTCACTAATACTCTTTTATTAAGAAGCCCACATACTGTTGTCAGGAAAATGTCAGGACTTCCAGTTTGTGAGATCATAGTTTCTGCCTTGTGGCTAATTTTAATGTATGTTTATTTTCTGTAATAAACCCTATCAAGCATACATTGATAGTATGTTATGCCTCTTACTTTTTTTTCACATTTAATTGCGTTAATGCATATATTTTGCAACCCTGCAGCTGCAGCAAAGGTTAAAAACTCTACCAAGAAAACATTCATGATGCACCCTTGTGATTAGTTCCTCTGCGTATTGCTCCAGAGAAAAACAAATTAGTGGAAGAAGGGAAATCTGTTCTGGGAAGTCCCTCACTGCTAGTGTAATGACCTGGCCCCACAAGAGGATTGAATAGAATAGCTCCATTGCGGCTTCCCAAATGGCTGTGCCTGGGAGCCTCTGGAGATGAGGAACCACAGCCAGAGCAATAGAGAAAATAAAATGTTCTGCTTGAGTGCAAGTTATATTTGCCTGCTTCCCTCAACCTTCTTTAAAAAAAAATGCTGCCATTTCCTACTAGGACACCTATTATTTTTTTGTCAGGGCTTTGTGGGAAAACTAGACTCGAATCAATGAGTTCTATTTTCTTAGGTTAACTAATTTCTTCCTACGCTCTTAAATTCCTCTGAAATCTAAATATTTTTTTTCAGAACACAATCCTAGAGATAGGGCAAAGTGTCTGTCTTTTGGCCATATCCTCTCATCCTCTTTCTTCTCTGCAAAGCTTACTAAAGAGCAGCTGAAAATGAGAGGATGCATTGTGTGTGTGTTTTCATTTGACATCTCCTCAAGTTACTGGATTTGAACTGCTTTGTTTCTGATTACATGCTTTGGCCATTACTCTTTACTTCTTGTAAAGTTTGCTCTGTGGTGCACAAATGATTGTAGATTGTTTAATACATTATAGGTTAATAAGATTTATAAGCTTGTAGACTGCATATAAAAGTGATTTAGCATTGACCTCTGTATTAAGACAAACGGTTAAAATTAGAGACTAGATGCCAATTATGAGTGCTCATGTGATAACCCCTTTATCGGTACTAACTGTAATAGCAACCATAAGTGGATAGTTATAATTAAATACCATTAGTATCTTTGTATATTTGTAATGGAATAGCGAAAGTAATTTATGAAACTATGATTAGAAATTTAACATTGTTTGGAGTTTAAACCACACTAGGATTATCTTTCTGAAGAAAAGAATTTGCAAAAGCAGGACAAAATAACTGAGATAAAACATTCTGGGATCATATTTATTTATTTTATCATAAAGGGATGTTGAATTTTGTCAAAAGCTTTTTCAGCATCTAATGAAATGATCATATGGTTTTTTTCTTTCAGTTTATTTATATGGTGGATTACATTAATAGATTTTCGTATGTTGAACCAGCCCTGCATCTCTGGGATAAAGCCTACTTGATCATAATGGATA
>NW_026067944.1:14574863-14590229 GCF_014885135.2 Alexandromys fortis
CAGTGATCCAGGGACAGAAGGAAGGACGGGGCAGGCAGTGCAGGATCCAGGAGAACACAGGAGCCCCTGGAGCCCAGGCTGAGGGTGCCGGGCTCTCTTACTGGGGACCTTGAGGCTCACTGCTCTGGGTGGGTAGCCTTAGAGTAGGAGCTTAAAGTAGGAGCTTAAAACTGTTGTTGAGCACTGGTCCTAGCATACAGCAGGGCCTATTTATTTATTTTATTAAAAATTTCTGCCTCCTCCCCTCCTCCCCTACTCCCATTTCCCTCCCCCTCCTTCCATCCCCCCATTCCTCTCCAGTCCAAAGAGCAGTCACAGTTCCCTGCCCTGTGGGAAGTTCAAGGTTCTCCCCTCTCCATCCAGGTCTAGGAAGGTGAGCATCCAAACAAAATTAGGCTCCAACAAAGCCAGTACATGCAGTAGGATCAAAACCCAGTATCATTGTCCTTGGCTTCTCAGTCAGCTCTCATTGTCCGCCACATTCAGAGAGTCCGGTTTGATCTCATGCTTTTTCAGTCACAGTCCAGCTGGCCTTGGTGAGCTCCCATTAGATCAGCCCTACCCTCTCAGTGGGTTGGTGCACCCCTCGCGGTCCTGACCTCCTTGCTCATGCTCTCCCATTTTGCATGCAAATGGATGGAAATAGAAAACACTATGCTGAGTGAGGTAACCCAGACCCAAAAAGTTGAACATGGGATGTACTCACTCATAATTGGTTTCTAGCCATAAATAAAGAACATTGAGCCTATAATTTGTGATCCTAGAGAAGCTAAATAAGAAGTTGAACCCAAAGAAAAACACATAGTTATCCTCCTGGATACTGGAAATAGACAAGATTGCCAGACAAAAGTTGGGAACTTGGGGGTGGGGGTGGAATGGAGGTAAGGGGAGATGGGGAGAGAAAAGTGAGAAGGGGAAGATGGGGAGAGCTTGGGGGAATGGGATGGTTGGGATGGAGGAAGGGTGGATATGGGAACAGGGAAGTATATATCCTAATTAAGGGAGCCATTTTAGGGATGTCAAGAGACTTGACTCTAGAGGGGTTCCCAGGTGTTCATGGAGATGTCCCCAGTTAGTTCCTTGGGCAGCTGAGGAGAGGAAGCCTGAAATGACCCAATCCTATAGCCATACTGATGAATATCTTGCATATCACCATAGAATCTTCATCTGGCGATGCATGGAGATAGAGACAGAGACCCACATTGGAGCACCGGACTAAGCTCCCAAGGTCCAAATCTGGGGTCATATTTAAATCATACTGTTGATATTGAGAAACATTTTGTTCTGTATAAATAAAGCTATTGTTGGTTTGAGGTCATCTTTCTATATCCCTTTTGTTGATCTCAAATTTCTTAAAATCCTCCTGGTTCAGACCTTTTTTTATTTCCCTAACAGGTTTATGTACATGATCTCATTAATTAAATCACTGATTTTCATTCCAAAATCAATCAACAATGTCTCTTTCATCACAAAATAAAATGATATTTATCCATTTCAAATTAGTAATAAGTTGTCATATTCAAAATGAAATGTAATAAAAATATACTAAATAATAATTGAGCTTTGATTTCCTAACCATTCCATTACCTAGATTTTTCCAGGGTAATGCATATAGATTTTTACTTTCTCCCACCATATGAATCAAGTGTGGATATACTAATTGCTTTTAAAGAAGAGGAAGTGGAAGTGTTCATAAGATTATCATAAATGGATGTTTACATTAACTCCCCTCCAAGCCCAGCAGTGCAACTCCGTGTTCCTGGCAAATAACAGAAGCCAAACACCAGGAGAGTGAATCTTATACTCCCTCACCTCCTAAATGTGCACCCAGGGAAGGGCTGTTACTATAAATCTTTTTTTTTTTTTTTAATGAAGCTGCATGTGTGCATGGGTGGTGTCTGTGTGTGTGTGTGTGTGTGTGAGAGAGAGAGAGAGAGAGAGAGAGAGAGAGAGAGAGAGAGAGAGAGAGAGAGAGAGAGAGAGAAGAAGAAGGTATACATTTGGGAATAGAAGAGTTCTTAATAATTTAGATTCTGCATTGATTCCCAATTACCTGCTTCAGACTCTATCATAGCTGCAAATCATGGAGCAAGTTCTGAAGCTTTTGAAATTCTACCTCCCTTGTCTCTCCAAGCATAGGCATTATTTACAAAATAACATCATGGGGAGCCCACATGGGACTGACCTAAACCCTCTGCATGTATGTGACAGTTGTGTAGTTTTATCTGTTTATAAGACTCCTAGCAGTGAAATTAGGACCTGGCTCTTAGCTGGCTTTGTGGAACCAGTTCCCTATGCTGATTGCCCTGCCCAGTCTTAATGCCAGGGGAGGAGCTAGGTCCTTCCCTCAACTTTATGATTCATGTTTTTTTCAAGGCCATAGGAGGCCTGTCCCTTTCTGAGTGGAGGCTAGCAGTGAATGGGGAGCAGGGAGGTCAGGGGAGCAAGGGATGAAAGTAGGGAGGGGAACTGTGCTCCTATGAAAAATAAATGGAAAAAATGTTAATTAAATAATTATATGAAGTTTTGAAAGGAATATATGGGAGAATTCAGTTTCAGAAGTTTCTTTCAGAGAAAGCTTTTCCAATTCACAAAATGAGAGGTAGTTACGTAGCAAGAGCAGCCTGCTCGTTGGGGTTTCTGTCCCGCCGGGTACCCCACAGCCAGAAGGCCCCCAAAAAATCGCACAGAGAGTCTGCATTACTTATAAACTGATTGGTGCATTAGCTCAGGCTACATATTAGCTCTTATCACTTATATTAACCCATTATTCTTATCTATGTTAGCCACATGGCTCAGTACCTTTCTTAGCTGGCAGGTTACAACTTGCTTCTTGGTGGTCTGGGCAGGAGTGGGAGGAATGGGCTTCCTCCTTTTCAGCATTCTACTGTTCTCATTTCCCTGCCTATACTTCCTGTCTGATTGACCCGCCTATACTTCCTGCCTGGCCAATCAGTGTTTTATTAAAATACATGATTGACAGAATACAGACAATTCTCCTGCACCATAGTTAGAAATACTCATTTAATGTGGGATTCCCCTCTGTATGCTGTTAATATTATTGGTTAATAAAGAAGCTGTTTAGGGTCTGTAATAGGGCAGAATAGTGCTAGGCATGAAAGACTGAAGTGAATGCTGGGAGAAAGAAGGTGGCATCAAGGAGAAGCTATGAGATAGACAGTGGATGAAACCTTGCCAGTAAGCCAGAGCAATACACAGATTGATAGAAATGGGTTAAATTAAGATGCAAGAACTAGCCAGTAAGAAGACAGAGCTAATAGGACAAACAGTGATTTAATTAATCTAGCTTCTGGGTCATTATTTTGGGGCTGAGCAGCCAGGAACAAACAAGTGGCTTCCTGCAACACTAACTGAATTTAGCATCGTGAAGAAGAGTTTGTTGCCTGATTGGCAGAATTTAGAGTTTTGCGTACTTTGATGTGCTTTAGTTCTATTCTACTTTGTTTTTATCATTTGGAAATAAAGATAAACAGAATTTATCATTTAAAAAATACTGGATGCTACAGAAGATATAAATGACATCTTGATGACCCAGTTTAAAGGGTACTGATACACAACACAAAGGCATGAAATAAAAGTAAATAGAAAAAAATGGAAGCATTGCAATGAGAACAGGTAAATTTTTCTCATCAGTCATACCTGACACAAGATAACTAATTAACTTTTTTAATTATGAATTCCAGTTGGTATTGGCTAAGGGTAGGATTACGTTTTCATATACTACTGTGAAATAATAGCATGTTATGAACAAATGCAAATTATATGCACTAACTTTGAACAGTTTAATTTTGGTGATATTAGCATACTAATAACATAGAAACACATGCACCATGTATAAGTGTAATACCTGAATGTGTGTGTGTGTAAGTGTGTGTGTGTGTGTGTGTGTGTGTGTGTGTGTGTGTGTGTGTGGTGTGTATATTACTCAACATGTTGGAAGTTTGGGATAGTATTGGTTTTCTTTTCCTTTTGGATTGATTTATGTCAAAGATGAGTCAGACACCACTTGATGCTCTGTACTTTATTCTGTAAGCTCTTCAGCAATGTGGAGAATAGTATCAGGGAAGTGGGATGAAATAGTTCATCAATGATCAAATGACATCCTGATCTCAATTTGTACACTGCTCTTCATGTTGGGATTCTACTCTTCTTTCTTCTACTATGTGCACAGTAGCTCAACTGCCAGATGGTTCTCTCACAAAGGGATTTGAGCTACTTATGTAAGAATCTGTTGTATTTTCAAGTTTAGGAAAAGTATGTTTATGTCGCGGTGGCTCTTATTATCATAGTGACCAGGTAATTCCAAACGCTTCATTAGAATTTCTAAAGCCAAGCTAACACCATAATACTGTGACATTTAGTGTAATCCCTAGGAGATGTTTGAGCAGACCAACAGCTGTCATTAGTCTTATAGCCATCCATAATCTAGCTCTGATAGTGTATAACAAACTATGTTTAATGAGAAATAGTTTATAAAAATATTAAAGAACGAAATTACTATTATATTTTCATGGGATACAGAAATCAGTCTTGACTTGTTGGCTTTATAGCCAGAATCCTACTGGTAGTGGGATTATATCTAACTAGACAACATAAATTTCTTCTAGTTTGCTGGACAGAGAATTCCAAGTAAAAAGAAAAAATAATAGGAGATAATTCTTGGAGACAGATCAAAAAAATATGTAATGTGGCCACCATCCTTATGCCATTATAAATTATATGTCAAGTTCTAGCACAGATAACATAAAAATAAAAAGTTTTCCTAGTAAAGATCTTAGTTCCTCATTGGTTCAAACCAAGATTTTTTGAAAATTTGATTTTCTTTTACTTTAAATTTATGCTTCTAAGTTTAGAAAAGTGAGCATCCAATCACATATTGAATCACTGAAAATTAAACAAGCATGGACTATACTCTAGGAACATGAACATCTGTCAGTATTTTGCATATTGGTACAGACTGTCTGATCTGATCATATCAAAAGTAGATGGCTCTAGCAATTTTGGAAGTGATCTATGAAGGGAATTCTAAGTTACTATGGTCACACTTGTACATCAATAGTTTTAATGAAGCAAAAATTAAGGTAAAAATGAAGATGGCATGCATATTTTCACTGTGACCATTGTCTCTTTAAATGAGGGTGCCAGTACAGAGCACAGTTCCATCCTGGTGAGTTCATGATTATGATAAGAACCTCAAAGTTGATAGGACTTCTCAGTTCTGTTACCACAGCTTTAGAGAGAATATTTATATATCCTTGTCATAGCATATTCTTTCACAATGTAGCAATATTCAAAACACTGCTTATATCACATTAAAAAAGGGGCAGTGATACTAATAGTGGCACTGCACCAACCTGTGAAGAACTGCAACTTTGGCATGCTAACCTCCCCATGGTCAGACTTTCACACTTTTACCAAGAAAGCAGGAAATTCATTCAGAGGCATATTAAGCCTTTTAAGTAATGGCAATAGCAACAACATGTTCAAAGCCATGTGTTCCATTAATCTGGTAATTTGGTGTCTTTATGGATCTCTGACAATGTGATGTTTTCATTGAAATGGTCTGGGGGAGCTTATGGGATAACACAGAAACCTGTTTATACAAGTGCAGTTCCGGAGACTTCCATAAACCAGAGTGCATGGGAGTTAAAGTGTTAAAGTTCTGAAGTATTTCTTTCGGAAAATGTCCCTTTGAAAAATAGTACATCATATTACTGAAACCTCAAAAATCTGTAGTACGAAAATTGTTTCAACAGTAAAATGTCTCATCTTTATTTTGATGAGTTTCGGTTTTCCTGTAGAGGGCTGTTGGAGCAGTAGACAATAGTGGGAAGTTTAGCTGAGCAAAGTACAGGAATATGTTATTACACTATTGAGGTTAAAGCAAGTCAGAACCCACAAAGAAGCTCATGCATGACTACAGTATCTGTTAAGCTTTAAATTCATCTGGAACCATAACCTTAGAGAAGTCAAAAATTAGATTATTGATTAATTCTTTAAAATATGTTTCCTTCCCTACTTTGACTCAATATCAGACTTGTTCCACTAATTTTTCTTCTTCTTTTTATTACGTATAATTTGTGTGTGTATGTGCATGCATGTGCATGTGTGCATGTATGTGTGTGGTGTGCATGCTGCTGCATGCATACCTATGTATGCTAATGCGCACTATGGCACCCACATGAAGTTCTGCAAACAACTTGCAGGTGCCATGTCTCTTGTCCTACAATATAGTTCCGAGGGATGGAACTCAAGTCATCAATTTTAGAACAAGTGCCAATACCTGCTGAGTTCTTACTTTCCTACTAATTAAAGCATTTTCATTTTAGCATGTCCTATGTTACTGAGTTAGCAACTGTTAAATCAGGGTAAACACTCAATTGCCACCTTGCTTAATTTTCTTTACAGAATCAAAACATTTTCTGTACACTTATTAGTCAATTTCCTTTTTTATATCCAACCATGAAAACGGATTTGTTGAAATTGTGGTTGTTTCTCTTCTGCAACATTTTTCTCATTACATATTGGCAGGTCCCTACAGTAATAACCTATCTAACATGTCCAATAAAAATAATAAAAAGGAATAAACAAGGCAATATTGTCTTTGTCTCTGTTCTATTGCTGTGAAGAGCCACCATAAGTAAGGCAACTTCTATAAAGAAAAGAACTTATTTGGGTCCATGTTTGCAGTTTCAGAGGTTCAGTCCATTGTCATTATGGTGGGAACTTGGCAGCATGCCGACATGCATGATGCTAGAGAGGAAGCTGAGAGCTATTACATCCTGGTCCACAGGCAGAACAGAAGAAAGAGAGAGATCCATGTCTGGGATGAGCTTTTGAAATCTCAAAGCCTGCTCTTAATAGCACACTTCCTCCAACAAGGTCATACCTCCTATTCCTGCCAATCTTTCAAACAGTTCTACTACCTGGCAATGAAGCATTAAAATGTATGAGCCTATAGGGGTCACTTATTATTCAAATTACCACAACTATTTAGGTCACATAATACTTTTGTTAAAAGGATATTCATTTTACAGTTTATGCCATAATTAATCTGTCAAAATCTTATGATTATTTGCTGTATCAGTAAATATCTGACACAGGACAGCTATTATGCGTTTCTTCCTACAGACCGTGCATATTTCCATTCAATATTTTTTAAAAATCATGTCTTCTCTTATATATATATATATGCATTTCCTTTGCTTCTTCTTGTTTTAAACTCTATATAATTTTTCACATATATTGTTTATAATCTAAACTTAATGTTAATGGATACCATTTTCATTAAAAATATTTTAGTCTTTGTCAAACATTTTGAATGACAAAAATATATGTGTGTGTCTTTGCTTGACCTTGAGTTCTTAAACCTTACAATAATCATGAAAAATATTGTCAATAATACTTCATGTTTTTTTAATTCATGATTATTTTCCTTCAAACATAATCTTTTAAAAGATGCAAAAATGGAGTACCTGGAAGAAAACTGCTATTTCGTTTTTTATTATTCTTCACTACTATTTAGTACTTCATTCTATTGATGAATATTTAGGTATAGGATTCAGTAAAGGATTCAGTACTTGATATTAGTTTAATAGGAATAATTAAAAATCAAGATACCATCAAGAAATACTAAATATTACTTAATCCATAAATTGATTGATTAGATAGTGTATTTTATTGCACATTCACTAAGCTTCAGAAGCACCTCTCTGTCTTGGTAAATATAAAACCAGAATGTCTAATGAAGACAAGGTTAACATAAAAAATATCATTTATAGTTAAAAGAGGAATCATTGTACTCCTCTACTGCATAGAAATTGTGCATGGTGACTTCCAGCATAAACAACGAAGCCATCCCCTTCCTGTAGATTTTTCTGTTTTTTTTTTTTTTTTTTTGTTTTTTTTTTTTGTCAGTATTTTACAGAATAAGCAGTCACATCTTGGTCATGTCTGAATAAAACAAAGTTGTGTTAAGATTAATTTATTCAAGGAAAATAAATAGAGCGAGTTCAGTATTCCCTGTTCTAGTTGGAGTCTGGAGGACAGCTGTGACTTTTGAAAGTTATTTTTCTTGGTTAATTGGAATGGACATAGGAAGGTAAGGTTTCTTCCCACCTTCGCCTTCTCAGCCAGAATGATATTGCTTACAACCCTCAAAATTGTTCTTGTCTTCTCTTTTCCTTTAATATCTTTAATAAATAGGGTGGAAGTTCAGAAACTTCCTATGTTCGCAGATTGTAATATAATTTATATCCTCTTAGAAACTAGAAAGCTTTACTACTAAATTGTATTTCACATTACATGGATGAAATACGTGTATTTCTAGTCTATCACAGATACTTTGTATTTTTTTTATAAATTTAACTTCTACAGTAAGCACAACATAACATGAATTATTGAAAATCAATATAGTACTATCAAAGTTTTCATCAGACTGGATGCAGTCCTTAGGGTGGAGTTGTATATTTGCAAAAGGAAATTTAACTGAGACCAGAAGAGAGTCACATAATAACTAAATTCAGAGCATAGCAGTGGCAGGCTAGGTAATAAACTGAATTAGACAGAATTGGAAGAGATTTTGGAGATAGATTCCATAAAATTTATATTGACAAGAGAAGAAAAAAGATATAAAGAATTTCTATTTAGAACCAAATAGAAACATAGAAGTTGCAACTTCGTGAGATAATGAAAAATGGAAGAAAACAGATGTGTGCAGAGAAAGGGACTGTGTGTAGACAAAATTGGGTGGACAAATCATTTATTCAGGTGTCTAAATTTAAGATTCCTGGGAATTTCATGTAGCTACATTAATCTGATGCTTATACGCACAGCTACAGTAACCTTGAAAATGGCAATTCTTTCTTTCCTTGTGTAATTTTTCTGATCTCGCATAATAAGTTGGATTGTTATTTTTGTATCCACAGAACACCAATTGTTTGCTATATTGGTTTATTCTTTTAAATATACTGTTCCTATTTTGTCTGGTTGCCCTCCACACTGGTTTAAAATATGGTTCCCCTAGCAGTTCTAAATACATAAGAGGAACTGAGTAAGATTTGCATGCATGAATGAATGAATAAATGGATTGCAAACTTCAGTGAGTCCTCTATATTATCTTTCCTTTCTTCAAAAGATTGATAATAGATTTTAGACAAGGATCTCATTTTAACAGTCTCTCCATTCATTTTACAGTGTATGACAGTCTAATGGATATTAAATAAATATTAATTGATTCACAGATATTAAAGGAAGACATACTGCTTTGATTTACAGAAATCATCTGTAAAAACAAAAGAAAATTATTTTATAAGCTAAATTTCTTTTGGGAGTGTCAAAAACTGTATAAATATACTAAGTAGGGACAAGAAAATAGAATAATGAAGGTAACGCAAATGCAGAAACTATGTTAAGACATAACAACAGGAGCAAGCTTGAGGCAAGTTTTCTGTATAAAACTGTGGCTTCTTGGGGCTGGAGAGATGGCTCAGTGGTTAAGAGCACTGCCTGCTCTTCCAAAGGTCCTGAGTTCAATTGCCAGCAACCACATGGTGGCTCACAACCATCTGTAATGAGATCTGGTGCCCTCTTCTGGCCTGTAGACAGAATACTGAGAATACTGTATACATAATAAATAAATAAATCTTAAAAAAAAAAACTGTGGTTTGTGACATTTGATACAGTTAAAAGAGCTTAATTATCATTGCAGTTTATACAAAATTCAGATGGAACTAAAAACTATGTGTTGGACTTGCATGTATCTATAATTCATTCCTGTTGAAGTGTTCTCTCCTGGTAGTGAACCTCACACCCAAAATCCAGTCAGTACTTATTAAGCCCCTTTATTTTTTTGTTTATTTGCTTTTTTTTGTGTGTGTGTGTCTTTTGGCTGAATAAATTTATGACTATTTACTATCTATAGTTATTATTTTTGATTTAGAAAACCAAAATTTATATAAATCCAATTAAAAAAATTCTATGCTTTAAAAAATCATAAAAATTTCAAATATATAGTTTAAAAGCCTAGATAAAAGTAGCAATTTTTGGAAAACCCCACCTGGGGAGAATAATTTTAATTAAAAAATGTCTTTCTTAAAAATGGCTTATCTCTGCCAGCATTGTCATTAACACATTAGTAGCAATTAAAGCCATAAGTGGAAGTTCTAGATGACTGAACAGTTGAGAAAGAGCAATTAAGCATACAGGGCAGGAAAGAATTTACATTTTCTACATAATCAATTGTGTAGGTATTAAAAGGAGCATTGGAGACCATGAGGAACAGTAGCATAAGCATCAAAAATAATTACCAACAGAGACAGAAAAAAATAATGATTAACAGAACAAATATTTTCAATATTTCTACTTTTACATTTTTTATAAATAGGATATAAGTAATTTAGCAAATATAGTAAAGACTTAATAATATAACATCATAAAATATAAGATAGAAAAATCTCTTATATTCATGTGATGGAGAACCTTGTTAGCCAATTATCTTTAAGAGGTGGGTTTAAGTTAAGGCGTGGCTTCCAAGACTGAGGGAAAAGCATGTGCACTCCCCAGGTGCTTTCTCTCTGGGTGATTCCCCCAGGGACATGGAAGAACTTGGAATTCCTGTTTCCTGTTTTGTGAGTTTTTCCTCTTATCATAAATACAAACATAATTGTTTTATTCTATAGCTAGCCTTGTTGTTATTTCTACACTCATGGTTCACTAATTGCCAGGAAGTCTTGATAAAAAATGGTATTGGCTAGCATGCGTACTTCCTTGCATCCCACTCATAAATATGTCATAATGCCCAAGTCGAGAAAACAAGAAAGAGTAATTCATTTGAAAGATATAATACCTTGCAGTGAAACAAAGTTTGGATATACCTTCATTCAAAGAAATCATATATTTATGTATACTTACAATTATATACATTGAGAAGATGCATAGCCATTTATCCAACTTTATAATAGAACATTAGAAGTGAAAGTGACAGTAAAACACTGCATGGTGCTGTTTTTTACTGAGGAATAACATAGCCCATGAAATACCAGCTTTAGGAACAAAGAGAACAAACTTTTCTTGGGAGACTGCCCTTGGGTAGATTTTCATTGAGCCATTGTCTTTCCTTTTGGTTGGTAGATGTTCACTTGCATGAATATAAAAAAAGTAAGCCTAACCTCCAACAGAATAATGAGTCAATGTTTATTAATGATTACGGGGGGGGGGAAGAGATCAACGCATACATGGTGAAGTGATCTGGCACAGAAATATATAGCTTCTAATGTAAGTAGGGACATGATGCTATGATGTGGATATGTATTATCCTTGTAAAAACATTTATTGTATTTATTTTAGCTCTCCAATAAGCTAAATGTCCTTCAAAATCACCATATGACATTAGCCCTCTAAACATGATGATGAAAAAAACTTACATACATAATGATAACTCTAACAAATTTTTGCCTGAGCTCCTTGGAGGTTTTTTTCACTTATGTTTATTCTTATCTGTAACCAACATTAATGAAAATTTGCTAACTCATGCCATTGTCCTAAGAACACTTTTCCTTTGAAGAAAGGTTTGGAGTTTGCTGATTATTTTTTAGCAGAAGGGAAAGTATGTGTCTTACTTTCATAGCAAAACTTTTATCAGATGCCATTAAAAGTCGTTTACTGACTATTAAACCTTGACGGATTCTTTACTGTTCTCCAGTTTATCCGACCCTCATAGCATATAACCTATCATTCATGACAAAGATTTGTAAATTTCTTCCATTGACTGTTCTCTCACTCAAGGAAATATCTTGCCCAGTAAAAAGGAGTATAGTAGGCAAAGAACATCCCCATTAGAAAACAGCAAAATTGTCATTTATTGCTTGTAAATTAGTCCTTGGGTTCTTATTCTCATCTTAAACTGCTACCCAAACTGTCCTTTGAGAGAGGGTTTTCTGTGTGTGTCTGTGTGATGTCGGAGGTCTGTGTGTTGCTTTTGTTGGTTAATGGGAAAAAACAAACAAACAAACAAACAAAAAACTGCCTTGGCCTGTTGATAGGGCAAAATGTAGGTAGTCAGGGAGAGGAAACTGAATGCTGGGAGAAAGTAGGCAGAGTCATGGAGACACTATGGAGCCGCCACCAGAGTCAGACAGGCCAGGACTTCGTTGTTAGGTCACAATCTTGTGATGATACACAGATTCATAGAAATGGGTTAAATAAAGATGTAAGAATTAACCAATAAGAAACTAGAGCTATTGGGCCAAGCAGTGATTTAATTCATATAGTTTCTGTGTGGTTATTTGGGGCTAAGCTAGCCAGGCAACGGATCCTCCTACATGTGTGTGTGTGTGTGTGTGTGTGTGTGTGTGTGTGTGTGTGTTTGTGAGAGACAGAGAGACAGAGAAAGAGATTTTCTAACCTTCCATTTCTTGATGAATGAGAGATTTGTAAAAACGTACTTTTATTTCTATGCATGCTCAAATTTTACTTTACATCATTTCTTTCTATCTATTGGAAAAAGTTTAACTTTAGTCAATAACACACTACTTAAAAGTTGCTTAAGACTTTTCCGTCGTGCTGAGCCCGCTGAAGAGCAGCCATGAGCAAGGCCCACCCTCCCGAACTGAAGAAATTTATGGACAAGAAGTTATCATTGAAGTTAAATGGTGGCAGACATGTACAAGGAATACTTCGGGGCTTTGATCCCTTTATGAATCTTGTCATTGATGAGTGTGTGGAGATGGCAACTAGTGGGCAACAGAATAACATCAGCATGGTGGTCATACGAGGAAACAGCATCATCATGTTAGAAGCTTTGGAAAGAGTCTAAACAATGGCTGTTCAGCAGAGGAGTCCACATACTTCCCCGAAGGACTGTTTGACTTGGGTGTAGAATTGGGTCATGTACATTTTCATTAAAAAACAAAACAACAACAACAAAAAAAAACTTTTTGCTAAATAAACTTTTGTGATACTCAAAAAAAAATAGTTGCTTAAGAGACAGCAATGAAGTCTCACTTTAAATTATTACTATTTTAAAATTCGTATCATGGGTACATCTATAATGGGTACATTGCATATAGTGAGGAAATTTTTCTTGCATTAACTTAACAGACATTTGAACACAAGTATGATTAGTTTCAGTTGAATAAATATGGCAAATAATATCTCTTTCATTCAATATAACATAGGGGCCTACTATCTAATTAATGTTTTAGGTGTATCAGTGTGGAGATATATGAATCATTTATACCTCAAATAGCCATTTGCTAATCCACAACTTTTAGAGTTATTTAAAAGTAGTATTACCATGACATATATTAAGCAAAATACTCTCTTCTATTTTATAAGAAAGATTTGGATTTAGGTCATTAATTTTAAACCCACTAATAGCATGGAATATTTAATTAACTACATTATTTAATACTTTCCCCAATTCAGATTTCTTCAAACCAATGCTATGCACAGTTTCATACAAAATATTATAATACATATAACATATGTTATATATTATGTTCTATATCTAGAGGCATAATCAAATTAACAGATATCAACACTTTCTGTTTAAAGATACATTTTTTAGTAAAAAAAGATTAATATTTTGCTACTCAATAGTGCATTGACCATTGACAATGTAGTTAACTACTACAAGTCAAACATAAACTGAAGAACAATAGCACTTGTTTACTTTCTCAGAGGAACATTAAAAATCTTTTCTGTAAATAACATTTAGGATAAGTGAAGAGTGAAGGGCTGGGAAGCAAGCTGAAAGTTAGTTTGCCCTTTTTGGGCTATGGTAGGACAAGTGAGTGTGTGTTCTGGAAATTATGAGCAAGTAAGGTTTGCTGATGATGTCCTTCCTGTTCGCAAACTGCTGTGTTCTTATTTATTCTCACATGGAAAACGGGAAAGAAGAGAGCACTAAGATCTCCTTTAGATGGACAACCATCTCATCCAGGAGCACGGAACTTTATAACCCACCCCTTTCCAATCATACCTCTTCCTGATCTCACATCATCAAAGGCTCACTTTTCAGTATGTAAATCTGAGGGAAGACAAGCACTCAGGACATTTCAGAAACTGAGTACAAGGATGGGTCAAAATAAGTATATATTTACTTTAGTCAAATGATTGTGCACTAAGATAATAGGCAGAATCTGGTGGAAATGTCTGTAGCATCAAGGGTTTATATAAGTAAATTTCCATAAAATGTTACAGCTAAGCCCCTCCCCCCCGTGTCTACTAAAACCCACCTTTTTTTTTATTTCTTCACTGAAAATAAGAGTGGCAAAATACAATCACTTCTTACAACATGGATCTGTTAAAAACAATGTGCTTTAAAAAAACCATATAAAATTTAATTGTATTGCACTTTATCACCATCAAGCTAAAATAATTTCAAAAATAGAATAAATCACGTTGCTTAATATCATTTGTTTTTTTTTCACCAAACAAAGCAAGATCAAACCTGAATTTTATGACTTTATTTTGGCATTTTTAAATAATGTGTTACAAAATGTGAAGAATATCAGCTAGGTCATTAACTTTCTCTATGTACAATTTGGTACTATATTGTACTATAATACAACTTGGTATTAGCCTTAGAAAATAACACAAAAGTTATTACTGCAAATAAACATTATTCAATATTTTTGCAGTGTAGAGGAGTCTCTTATAACAACACATCTGTCCCTCACCATCACAGGCTAACGGTGGAATTATCCTAAGTGTTGAGAGCTAAATAGACCCTAGTGTTCCTGGAAGTTGCACGAGCTACACATGTTAAAACATAGATTGTCCCTTTTCACTTGAAATATTATAACGTTTAAAAAATTTATGATACTACACATTTTAAAATTTCTTATTGTCAGATGACACCTGAATATCCATTTGAATAAGACCACAAAAGGATGTGACTAGGAAAAATTGAAGGGTCTTTCTCAGTTCAACTAACACTGCAGAATTGCTTTTTATAAACATGTAAAATAATTGTGACCTAGCCCCTAATAGAAAACTAGAGCACAAAACTGAATCAACTCACATATTTCATTCACATATTTTGCCTGTATACTGCCCTGAGGAAGCCCAGATGGATGAAATGTTGGCAGGTTTCTGCACCTGCAATGATAATAAACTGTTCTGTTATTACCAATGGTATGTGAGTTGAATTCACCCATTGCTAAATGCACTGGTAAATTTACAGTTTATATTGTGAATTTCAGCATTAGTAAATGCATCTCATGAACTCTGCGAGTTCACATTTTGCAATAGAATGCCAGAGGCCACTGAAGCCTCCTCATCATGACATATTGATTGTTTGCCAAAGCCTAATGCAGAGTAACTGTGAGAAAGTATATCTAT
>NW_026067944.1:14590262-14659466 GCF_014885135.2 Alexandromys fortis
TTAATAAATAAAGGGAAGAGTTTTTTATAACAAATGTGTGGACTTGTCTAGATGTTAGACACATTTTTTTTCAGTTAAACAAAACTGTGAATGTGGAAAAACAAATAAGGATGTATCTGGAGGACACATGAAAAATACTTTCTATATTATTAAAATATTTTAATACAGAAATAAAGAACAAGCTATTTGTGTTACATGTTTTAGAAACCTTGAAATAAGAGAGAAGGGAGTAAGTAAAATCATTGTAACAATACACATAACCTTGTTTTACAGTATAGTGTTTTTCCACTTGTGGCTATAATTGAGACATAGAGTTGTGCTGTATTTTCCCAAATTGACACAAAAATTATCCCTATGTTATTAGATTTCTGCAAATTCTTCTTACTCGATATCCATCCTTTACTTCCCTAGTGGCTTAAATCAGACATCCTCATAAATTTTAACTTATGGGCCTTTGAATACTGGTTCCTCAGCTGGCAAAGTTGGGGAGGCTTAGGAAATATGGCCTTGCCCCACAAAGTTTGTCACTGGGGGTAGGTTTGAGGCTTCCAATGCCATACTCCATCTCCAGTTTGCTCTCTCTGTTTGCAGTTTTTGGTTAGAAATGTAAGCTCTCAGCTATTTCTGCCCCGATGTCTGCCTACCTCCACGCTTTCCCATCCTAATGATCATAGTCTCTCATCCCTCTGGAAACATAATCCCAAAATAAACTTCTCAGGAAGTTGCTTTGGTCACGATATTTTATCACAGCAATGGAGAAGTAATTAATCCAACTCCCAAAGAGTTTCACCCTTTTGGCTCGTAATCTTCCTTCCTCCAATTGCAATATCACAGTCTCAGGAGAGTGCTTCCTGACTTTCCTTGCTGGGGAAGTTCCTTTGATTAAATGTCCTCAAAGCACCTCAGGCGTTTACTTTACAGAGTTTATAAATTGTGTGCGCACGCTGCAGCTGGTCTTATTTACATTAATCTTAGAGCTGAATCAACTGTACTTCGGCTGGAATTACATTAAACTTACAAATTTATTAAAATAGAACCGCTATGTTTCCTTTTTTAAAAATTATTTATTTATTTTACATCCAGACTGCAGTTCCCCTTTCCTCTTCTCCTCCTATTCCACCCCCTAGTTTCTTTCCTTCTCACTCCCTAAACACCTCCTCTATATATATTCAGGAAAGGGCAGGCTTCCTATAGGAGTTAAAGCATGGTATATCAAGTTCAGTAAGTCTAAGCACATTCCCTTATATTAAAACTGGGCAAAGCAACCCAGTATGAGGAATAGGGTCCCAGAACATAGCCAAAGCTTAAGGGACAGGTCCTGCTCTCTCTGTTTAAAAGTCCCACAAGTATATCAGGCTAAATAACTAACTGTCACATAAATATAGAGGGCCTAAGTCAGTTCCATGCAGACTTCCTAGTTATCAGTCCTGTCTCCGTGAGCACCTCTGAACTCACGTTAGTTGTTTCTGTAGGTTCTCTTGCGTGGTCCTTCACCTCTCTTGCTCATACAATCCTTCCTCCCTTTCTCCAGCAGGATTCCCTGAGCATGGCCTAATGTTTAGCTGTGGCTGTCTGCATTTGTTTTCATCAGTTACTGGAAAGAGGCTCTCTGATGACAATTGGGATGGCCACCAATCTATGTGTATTGCAGAATATTGTTAGGCATCAATATGTTAATTTTTTATTCCTCCAATCGTGTTTAGCTCTATCCTAGGTCTCTGGGTCATAGAGCCTCTGGATCCTGGCAATCCAGGCAGTCTTAGAGATAAGGTTTACTGTGGTAACATGGTTCTCAGTCTGGACCAGTCATTGGTTGGCCACTCCTCCAAACTCTGTCACCCTTACCCTAGCACATCCCATAGGCAGGAGCGACTGTAGTCAAAGGTTGTGTAGTTGGGCCAGCATCTCACTCCATTGCCCATTGGGGCATCCATCTTCAGCCTACAGGCCCATAGTATCCAGCAGACTTTCCCACGAAGCAGGAAATTTTAAAGACATTTCTGCCTATATTGGCAGATTTTAGTTAACTTTCCTCTGTGTTCTGCAGAATGTCTAGCAGACACTTTCATGAAGCAGGAACCCCGAAGAATCATCTCACCTTTATGCAAAGTTTAGCAGTCATCTCTCTCTGGGTACTGCTTGTTCAGTAAAGCAGTCCAGGCAAGAGCAGTTTCTGGCTTTGACAGCTGGATCCAGCACATTTCTTAGCTTTCTGCGATTCCAGACTCATGACAGAGGTACTGGCCAGAGCCATGTTTATTGCCACAACTCTATAGAGTTTCGAGGTCCATGGCATAACCAAGAAGCATGCTGTAGGCTATTCATGAACACTATTTAAGTATTTTGTGGCAGAGCCTCTTAAAAGGGCTGCAAAGTTTTTGCAGCTAAAGCTGAGTCAGGAAGTCTCTCTTCAATGAGACATATTTGCCTCTAGCAAACAGAGCCCACCTGAGAAAATGCTGCTATCAATAAGCCATGCTTAACTCTATTTTTTCTGTCTAAAATTATTTCCCTAAGCTCTCTCAGGCTTTATTTGGATACAGTTGGACACATTTTGGCCACCATTCTGTTGACAGAGTTTTCTGTCCGGCTGGGTCCTATAGCCTTTCAGCTTCAAAGGAACACACAGAGGTCTACATTAATTATAAACTGGCTGGCCTAGTAGCTAAGGCTTCTTATTTACTTTCATAACTTATATTAGCCCATAATTCTTGTCTGTGTTAGCTACATGGCTTGGTACTTTTTTCAGAGGGGCAATCACATCTTTCTTGCTCTGTGTCTGGTGTTCTCTGTGGCTGGGTGATGACTGCAGACTGAAACATTCCTCTTCCCATAATTCTCATTGCCATGCCTCTACTTCCTGCCTGACTACTGGCCAATCATTATTTTGCTAAAAATAATACAAGTGACAGGATAAAAGACCATTGTCCCATAGCAGAAAATGGAAAGTGAACTCTTAGGAAAGAAAGCCAAGAGCATCGCTGGAGAAAGTCACTAGTGTTCTTATGCAAGGTTGCTAAAGTATTTATCATTTGGCTAGAAATTAACAACTACTCATGTGCAGTTTTTAAAGAATTACAAAATTTTTGTCTTTGATTACAAAATATATAGGTTGCTTTTCTATGTAATCATAAACACACTGGAGGTATTTTTGTTGATAGGGTATTTTTTTAAATAATGTAAAATGCAATAAAATTTGACCTTCTCAGTCATTCAGTATGTATGTACATATGCATGTATGTATTATGTTTGGAGTTTAGAGTATGAAGTAACTATTGCTAAATAATTACTTGAAATGGTTATTTTTCAATTATTTTATTTAATCTTTGAGATGTGCATAAATATATATTTACATATGTATTGTCATTATTATGAAATATAAAATGTTAAATCATAGTAATCATGAGAAAAATAAATATAAATCATAGATACTGATGAATTGCAATTGAAAACTACAGCACATTCATGAAAATAGAACCTTTTGATGAGGCATCGTTTCTGTACAAATGACAATGAGGAAGGTGGTTTTTGGAAATGAATTGGTTTAGGAAATGGTGAATTTCTAAACAGAACATCACAGAAACTCAAAGGTGGACAGGTTTTGCAAAAAATAATAGTATTTTGCTGTGTGAAAGGTAAAATCAGTAAAGGTCAGGAAAGATCAAGATATGTGCACCTGGGAGTGTCTGTCTCCTTCTGGTCTCCTCACTGTTTTTAAGTCTGCCTTTTTTGCTGGAGGTAATTATTTGACTTATAGTGTCTGTCCAATTTTCTCAATCAATGGACTAACTCTACTACAGGTTTTCAAAGCAAGTCTCTCAAACCATTAGGTAATTATTTAATTGCTTTATATCTTCACTACTGATTTAGAACTCAGTTAAAGAATTTAATTAATATACACAATTATCAGCAACTTATTTTCATGTGGCTTTGCAGGTGTCATCTACATATTTTATATCTCTACATATAATTTCCATCAGATAAATTTCAAGGTTGCAGGAATCAATACGTAAAATTACCTATTGAGATATGTCTATACATAGTGTTTTGAAAGATTATTAATTAATTATGTGCCTGAAAGAAATATATTCTAAGAAAAATAATTCTTAGTTCAGGTTTTGATGTTTTCTTCATTTTTTCTCATCTTTTCCTTATTTTCCTATGCTCACTTTTACTAAAATATCTCTTATATTCTCTCTGTAAATACACAATTATACATGTAAAAATCCAGATTTAATATATAAAACACATTCATTCCATAAAATGTCCTATAAAAACTAGTTTTTCAAGATAGATAATATATATTATTCGCTAAACAATCCATAAAATTCTTATTTCTCCTTCTGAGTAATAACAGCATTTTAACAGTTCTAAGAAGACATCATTCAGGCCATCACTCCAATTCATTTATATATGTGTAGAAGGTAACAACTGTATGGCTACGAGTCAGTGTACTGTCAATCACATTCCTTCTTTTATTAGTCTCAGGTAGAAAATAAACAAGAAGACTGACAGTTTTGTGTCCTTTGCCATTCCGTGTCACCATCAGAGACCAGAGAGTATTATGTCATCACTCAAGGCTGTCACATTTGTTGTACGTGCCTACGTGTCTTAAAGTTACTTTTACTTTCAATCCCCATAAATAAATACAGGAACTATATATTGATTATGTATTCTTTTAACAAGAATATTTATTTCTATTCTATCATATCATAAATGTTATATAAGGTCATTTGTACTATCATCAAATCCTACAGACTACTGACTGTCATTGTTTCATAGAGGGGCTCCTTAAGATGAAGGATAAATATAACATCTCAATTCTTTTTTAAAACCAAAAATAATGTAAACATGCAGGTAGCATATTATCAAAAAGTATACTTAGTTTCAGTAACAGAATTTTTAACTTAGATACTTGAAGTTTTAGTGCTACAAAGAGATACTTCTAAAATGTAATTATGTTTATTCTATAGGTGATAATTCTCTAGTGATGTGGCAAAGTAATACAGAAAACTGAAATCTTGGCTCTAATTTTGATAGAAAATGAGGTAGCAAACATGAGAGTACTTTAACATGGAGAGTATTTTAATTAAAATTCCTTATCTGGCTATGTTCCTAACTATATTTCTTAGAATTTCATCTCTTTCCCTATTGTCTAAATACCTCATTTTACAATGTTATTTGTGAGTAGTGATATGTTTATTGATAAACTTTACCCTAAAAAAGTGGAATAGTTCTGTACTCAGTAAGCAGTCAGCACTGATATCTGTTTCAAACACTAACAGGTTAACAATTTGTGTTTAGTCTTTGTATTCTAAAGTTTTACATTTGAAAGTAGATAGAATGTAATTTAATTCAAAGATATAGAAAACTTGGAGAAGTTCAGAGGCATGATTGTAAACTTCTTAATTCTAAAAACTACAAGGTTGTTTTATGTAAAGTTAAGGTTACTATATATCTTACATTCCTCTAGTTCTAGATTAGAGCATATCTTCTTCATTTAGTAAATAATTACATGCTTTGTTTTTTTCTACTATGGCATCAGAGATAGATTCTTAGACCATTATTGAATTATCCACAGTTTTTCTTATAAATAAGTGATAATGGATTATTATTTTTTCTTGAAATTCTTGGTAAACCTTGAAATGTCTTCCATTAGAACAGAACAAGTGTGCAATTGGCAGTCTAATTATTTTTTATTTTCTCCTGCTGTAGTATTTTTCAGTGATTTTTCTCAAGAAAGGTACATGTACCATGTTTTCCCCCCTGAGGCCACAGACATGGCACAATTTCTTTCTCTGGCAATATCATGATGAAAAGATATTGGTTGTTACTTTTTTCCCCTTATAACCTTTTCTTTACCAAACTTGCTACAAAAAAATCTCCTTCATTTGGGAGTTTAATAAGTTTTAGGATAGAAATAGAGGTTAATTATAGCTGTTCAAATTATGCTACTTTTATGCCTTCAATTGCAGTTATCATTGTACTATTTTTCTTAGTAATTTCTCCTTGTGGGTATGTAATTTGTTTCTCTTGCTCCTACTGTCCTTTATTCTGTTTTTTATAGATGTTTCAGTCTGGTCAACTATATCATTACTCTCTTTTAATGCTGCATTCTTATGACTTTGTATTCTTTTAGTTTGGAGTTCAGTTCTTTTGTATTTTAATTTTTTCATCATCACTTTTATTGTTTGTTATTTTTATATCACTGTTGTATTTTCTTTGTTTTTATGCTATGAGTATAAAGTAAAGTTGTATCTTTTTGCAATATACCGAATTTTATTTATTTTTTTAAACAATGATATAACTTTTATTGTGTCCAATTCTAGATTAATCTATAATTTCCGATTGTTCCTACAACAAATAAAACATACTTTCAAAGTTTTCCAGATACTTAAATTATGTTCTTCTAGTTCCTATAGCATTCACTATAATTTTTAACATTATGCCTTTAATTTAAAAAATGGTATTTTTCAAAGAACCAATTTTATTACTTACTAACTTATATACTGAGTTTTATTTGAGATGTTCCTTTTGCTCCTATAGCATCATTAGAATAATGTGCGTTTGAAAAAATATTCAAAGGATCTATTTTATTATCTACTTATTTTTTGACACTAACTTTGTCACTAAACTCCTAAACTTTGAAGTTTAGGAAATGGGTTGTTAATTTTCTTGGAAGCAGTGTTTGTCTGCTATAATATGATGACATTTTTGGTAAGTGGGAATTTATATCATACAGACCTGTAGTAAGCTCTGCTTCCAAGCAGAAGGAGGGGAAATTAGAAACACTAGCGTCTGATGTGGGAGTCCCCTCTGTGGGCTGTGATTACTATTAATGAATAAAAAAACTGCCTTGGCCTGTTGATAGGGCAGAACTTAGGCAGGGAAAAATGGACTGAATGCTGGGAGAAGGAGGGCGGGGTCAGAGATGCCATGGATCTACCACAGGAGATAGACAAGCTGAATCTTCGCTGGTAGGCCACGACCTCGTGGTGATGCACAGATTAATGGAGATATGTTATTAAATTAATATGTGAGAGTGAGCCAATATGAAGCTAGAGATAATGGGCTAAACAAAGATTTAAATAATACAGTTTCTGTGTGGTTATTTTGGGTGAAAGCTAGCTGCTAGCCAGGCTGCCGGGAAAGAACCAGCAGCTCTCCCCTGCAACAAGTGTCCTTTAAAACTCAGCACTACACCGAATTAAATATCCCTTCTATTGGTCACCTTGCAACCCCACAGGAATCTCCTACTGAATTGAGATGTGAAATATTTTCCTTTTTTTGTTGTTGTTTGTTTTTTGTTTTTGTTTTTTCGAGAAAGGGTTTCTCCGTAGCTTTTTTTTATTGGTTCCTGTCCTGGAAATAGCTGTTGTAGACCAGGCTGGCCTCGAACTCTCAGAGATCCGCCTGCCTCTGCCTCCCGAGTGCTGGGAATAAAGGCGTGTGCCACCACCGCCCGGCGTGAAATATTTTCTGTGTCTCTGTTTCTCTTTTTCTCTCTCCCTCCCTCTCTTTCCCCTCCCTCCCTGTGGGTGTGTGTGTGTATGTTCACTCTCTATACATGTGTCCATTTATAAACACAACTATAAATGTTTCTCTCTATATATTTTTGCATATAGATTATCTCATTAAAGGATAAAATTAACCTTTCTATCCCTTTAGAACGTGGTTAGGTGAATCTGTCTTCCTGAAATGTGCTCTTTGCAAGGTTCCTGACTGACCCTATTAGATTTAGTCTTCTTATGTTTTGAATAGCTTGGGGTGATAGAATATCACCCAGACAAAAAGCAAATGTCATGCCCTTGATCAGGCAGAAATAATTTTCCCCTAAAATTCTTCAACATGTCCCTGGTGAAAAGTGCTGTCACATTTCTCTCTTTTATGATGTAACCCCAGAGTCATTTAAGAGGCAGGCTAAAAGTGAGAGATAGGAGAGATGGATATAATCCATTTCCACCAAGAGAAGGTTAGTCACAGTCTTAAAATGTTCCCTAGAAGCTGGGTGGTGGTGGCGCACGCCTTTAATCCCAGCACTCGGGAGGCAGAGGCAGGCGGATCTCTGGGAGTTCGAGGCCAGCCTGGTCTACAAGAGCTAGTTCCAGGACAGGCTCCAAAGCTACAGAGAAATCCTGTCTCAAAAAAACAAAAAACCAAAAAAAAAAAAAAGGTTCCCTAGAGGTGATTAGTGTCTGGACTAGAGTTCAGATCCACTATCAGGTAGCTTCTATGCAGAGGAGTTCATTTAAAATGAGATAAGCAAGCAGAGTTGCTTTATTCATTCCTAGCTGAGAACCAAGGATATTCATGGAAAAAAAAAAAAAAAAAAAAAAAAAAAAAAAAAAAAAAAAAACAAAAAAAAAAAATAAAAAAAAAAAAAAAAAAAAAAAAAAAAAAAAAAAAAAAAAAAAAAAAAAAAAAAAAAAAAAAAAAAAAAAAAAAAACGGCTGAATGTCCATACATATTCTCCTGTAACAATTCTTTTGTAGCACTACTGTAACTTTATTGGAAAAATTGTTTCAACAACCAATGGGAAATAATACAAAACAAATCTATTAA
The DNA here is from genome assembly GCF_014885135.2 of Alexandromys fortis. Lineage (NCBI taxonomy): Eukaryota > Metazoa > Chordata > Mammalia > Rodentia > Cricetidae > Alexandromys > Alexandromys fortis. The sequence goes on from NW_026067944.1 coordinate 14,598,825, forward strand.
CTTTAGTTTTATTGTATAACTTAATAGCATATGCATGTTAGTTTCCCACGTAGCACCCATCTTAATAACAGGATTCCCTGGATATTTCTAGTACAATCTCAACTCTCCTGATAGTTCTTGGGACTTGGAGTTCTGTATCACTTATGTTATGCATCTTGGAATATTGTGTGCAAATGATTTCCCACATATGCCTAAATGATGGTTGAAAATACTGAACTCCCTTGTGCACAGGGTACCGTGTTGGTCTCAGATCCAATCCAGATGCTTGGGTTGCCTTTGTACTTTATCTTTCATACTACAACATACTCATGATGAAGCTGGCTGGGAGATAGAATTCAAGTTTCTTTTCCAAGCAGCTCTAACTTGGAATTCTCTGGCTGATCAATTGCTCTGTAAATATTAATGAGATCCATGAACAAAGAACTATCAGCTTGCTTTTGGATGGCCTGCTTGATTTATAATACTAATTGCATCATTATTCTTACAGTAATGAGAAACATTCAAATATTTACAACAGAAATTAATTTTGATAATTAGTAATTATTAACTAGGAAGAAACTCAATTATGAATGTTTAAGAAGCTATATATTCTATAGTCAGCCTACCTGAATACCTATCTGTGCCCTAATATGTAGTAGACATGATGTGCCTTTTGGAATGTTACCTAATTTGTCCATTTAGGATTTTTATCACTGGAAATGAAATAATATTATCATCTATAAACTAGTATATTATAATGTATATGTAATCCAAGCAACTGAGACAGGAGATTGGGGCTACCTCAGTCAACATAGAAAAATCAAAAGGAAAAAAAATAACTCATAGTTAATATATGTCCAAAATAGTTACTGTCATAGTAAGTACAGTAGCTATGTAAATAGTGAACTATTTTTTCACATAGTGGATAGCATATACTTTCTGATACAACAAACAATATCCAATCACCATCATCATCATCATAATCATCATCTTCTTCATTATTATATAATTTTATTATCTGAGAGCTCATTAGTATATATACCTTTTATAAAACATGTCTACTGTTCCTCCATGGAAGCTGCAGTTGATAGTTTACCTGACTCTCTAGAAAGCTCTTGATTAGATTGCACTAACTTGATGTAAAGATTGTTTTATTCGGGCTGGAGAGATGGCTCAGAGGTTAAGAGCACTGACTGCTCTTCCAAAGGTCCTGAGTTCAATTCCCAGCAACCACATGGTGGTTCACAACCGTCTATAATGAGATCTGGTGCCCTTCTCTGACAAGCAAGCATACATGCAAGGAATGTTGTATACATAATAAATAAATCTTTAAAAAAAAAGATTGTTTTATCTTTGTATGGTTAAGAGACACCAGAAAGGGTTTGCTTGATCACATTAACATGCTTTAGAATGCAGAAAGAAATTTATTTTAATACATGCATCTGTCTTACTATTCTCTGAATTGGAAGGATATCTTACATTCTTCCCTTTCATGTGTCTTGTATTATCTTAGTGAAAACACTCAAAGGGAGAGTTGGGATGTATTACGCACTGTAGGATGACTGTTTCGCTGTCTATATATCCAAAGGAAAGCCAGGCTAAAAGCCAAAAGGCCAATCTCAAAGGGCCACATGAAAGCTATGGAGCCAGCATGTACAAGAGCCTTTGAGGCAGTGCACAAACCACAGTATGGGATTTTCCTCTTGAGAATTAGTAAGTAAGGTGTGCATCAGAGCTCTCCCTCTGGGTTTCAGAAGTACTCTCCTCAGGATGTCTTGCTTCAACCTAAATACAAAGTAGAACTTCAAGGTAGCCACTGAAATGTTATACTTAATACACTAAAATGTAATTTACCCTTCTATTTTATAGTCTTGTCATATATCAAATTTGGTGTATATTTTTTTGTAATCTTTTCTTTTTTCTTTTTATTGAAAATAGATTCTTCTCTCATACAATTTATCCTGACACAGTTTCTCCTTGTTCCATTCTGCTCTCCTCTCTTTTACCCCAAATCCACTCACCCTCCATTTCTTCTTCAGAAAAGAGCTGTCCCCTCCAAGAGAGTCAAACAGGATGAAACAAGATGTAACAGAACGAGGCACAAGCACTCATGTCAAGACTAGATAAGGCAACCCAGCAGGAGGAAAATAGTCCTGAGAACAGGCAAAGTCAAAGATTAATAGGAGTCCTTCAAAACCACCAGTCAGAACACACACAGATGACCTGGTATGGACCCATGCAGGTCCGAAGCTTGTCACTTCAGTGTCTGGGAGCTCATATGAGCTCTGCTTAGTAGAATCTGTAGGTCACATCGTCCTGGTATCCTGGACTCCTCTGAATCCTTTGATCTTTCTATTCTCTCTTCCATGTGATTTCTCGAGATCCAAAGGGAGGGACACAACGAAAACCTCCAATTTAGACTCTCTCTCTTCGTAATGTGCTTCTGTAGGTCTCGGCACCCACTCCCATCTGCTGATGAAGGATGAATGAGCATGACATATGAGTTCTGGGTGGACTTCTAAAGAATAGAAACTAAGGTAGAATATAAAGTCATCTACCTTGAAACTTAAAGAAAATCTAATAATAAATCTGTACTATACTTACACTCAAAGGACTTTTGTTTTTGTTTTTGTTTTTTGGATTTTCGAGACAGGGTTTCTCTGTGGACTTTTATAAAATTAACTAACCTAAGTTCTACATATGTTCTTAGCTTGCTTCTATTAACTGGCTTACAAACCTAAGCTTTGTCCTCGTTTAAATTTCCCATTGCATTTATTTATTGTTATAGGTGACTATTTGCCATCTCATGCATATACTTACATTAACATATTTTGTAAATGTGGCTATATAATATAAATAATAATATACAACATACATATTGAAAATTATAATATAATGGTTAGATTATCAAAAACAGAATATATTTCCATTTTGCTTCATTTATATAACCAAAGTTTGAATGCTATAGAACTTTTTTAAGGTTATGTATTTTTTTTCTTTTTTATTATTTTTTTTTACATAATAACCTCATCTTCCCCTCCCTCCCCTTTTTCTGCTCCTCCTCTTCCCATACCATCCCCCATCCACTCTTCAGAGGGAAAAAGGCTTCCCCTGGGAAGTCAACAAAGTTTGGCATACCAAGTTGAGGCAATACCAAACCCCTCCACTCTGTATCAAGACTGAGTAAGTTTGTACAATACACACACACACACACACAAAAAAAAAATCTTCAACTAATGGTGCTGGCATAACTGGATGTCAACATGTAGAAAATGCAAATAGATCCATATATTTTTTTACTTTAGTGAAACTTTATTTTTTCCAGCAGATTATTTTTATTACTTTATAAATAATACCATTCAAAATTTTCACTTCCTCCCCTCCTCCCACTTCCCTCCTGCTCCCCCACTTCCCCTCCCCCCCTCCCGCCCCTTCCAGTTCTAAAAGAGGGCAGGTTGCCATGCCCTGTGGGAAGTCCAAGGACCTCCCTGGTCCATCCAGGCTTAGGAAGGTATGCATCCAAATAGAATTCTAAAAAGCCAATGCTTGCAGTAGAGACAAATCCCAGTGCCATTATCATTGGCTTCTCATTCTGCCCCAATTATCAGGCACATTCACAGGGTCCAGTTTGATCCCATGCTCGTTCACTCCCAGTCCAGCTGGATTTGATGAGCTCCCATTAGCTCAGTCACACTGTCTCAGTGGGTGGACCAACCCCTCCTGGTCCTGACTTCCTGAGTGAGATAGCTCAGACCCAAAAAATATGAATATGGTATGCACTTACTCATTAGTGGATTCTAGCCATAAACAAAGGACATTGAGCCTATAGTTCACAATCTTAGAGAAGCTAAGTAATAAGGTGAACCCAAAGAAAGACATATATAGATCATTCTGGAAATTGGAAGAACACAACATTGCCAGGCAAAAGTTGGGAGCATGGGGGTGGGGTGGGGAGAAGGGGAGATGGGAGAGAAGGGAGAAGGGGAGGATTGGGGAAAACTTGTGGGAGTGGGATGGTTGAGATGGAGGAAGGACGGATATGGGAGCAGGGAAGAAGATACCTTAATTAAGGGAGATATTTTGGGGTTGGCAAGAGGCTTGGCTCTAGAGGAGTTCCCAGGTATCCAAGGGGATTTCCCCAGCTAGGTCCCTGGGCAGTGTAGGAGAGGGCGACTGAACTGGCCTTGTCCTGTAGTCAGACTGATGACTATCTTGAATATTGAAGATAGAGACAGAGACACACATCTGAGCACTGGTCTGAGCTCCCAGGATCCAGTTGAAGAGCAGAAGGAGGGAGAATATGAGCAAATAGATCCATATTTATCCCCATGCACAAAACTCAAGACCAAATGGATCAAAGGCCTCCACCTAAATCCATTTATTTACACCGAACCTGATAGAAGTGAAAGTAGGAAGTAGCCTTGAATGCATTGGCATAGGAGATCACTTTCTAAATATAGCACACTTAGCACAGACACTGAGAACAATAATTAATAAATAGGAACTTCTGAAATGAAAAGTTTCTGCAGGGCAAAGAACACAGACAATAGGACAATACAGAGGCCTTAAGAATGGGAAAAGATCTTCACCAAACCCACAAACAGAAGGCTATAGACCTTTTATTCAGTAAGAAATTACAAACGCTAGCAAGTTATTTAGTATATTAAAATTTTCGGAAAACAATTATGTTTAGTGAAGCAAAGTAAAAATCATATTATTTGTTATTATAAAAAGAAAATTCTGGCATGTTTAGGAAATGTTTCAAATGACTCATAGAAAGCACAGGTGCAACTCTTTGCATTCTTTCTAGGAAACTGTGGGTTTCAAACGGTTTATTCTGGCATTTATCACTTTCTCTTTGAATTTAAGTAAATAGTTTAGGAGCAATACTCATCATAGTCAGGTATCTGCCTATTTTTCTCAGAAAGTATTTTCTTTGTGAAATGTGTCTCTTCCCCTTCTCATAATAGAAAGAACAAACAGTAACAGAAAAGTTAAAGAAAAAAGCAGGCAGAATAATTATTTGAGCTCTTAGTGACATCCTTGTATAGGAAATAAAAACTGTTATCCATGTTAGAAAGCTATGAATTATTGGGAAAATCTGTATTTTTTTTATTAGTTGTCTTAAATTTAGAAAAAGTAAAAACGAGAAAAACTACTTTCTTAAGGCTATAATTTGTTCCTAGATTTTACAATGCTCATATAAATATGTTTGAACTGAAAAAATTCATTCACCTCATAATGAGCTCATAATTCTTTCTTGTTAATGAGCTCAGAACTAAAACATTTACAGCCAAACTGAATACTAGTTGGCAATTCTTAGGATTGGACAGGACATCCATCCAAAGTCTACTTTTTTTTTTTTTTTTTTTTTTTTTTTTTTTTTTTTTGAGGTGGCAAACACCAGCTGCAGGCTGTTAGGGAATGTGGCTGCCAAAAAATTTCAGGATAACAGATTCTACTAGTTGATTTTCTTGTTCAATGAAAGCAGAAGGATTTCTTCACCAAACACCATTTTATATGCATTTCTACTTTAGCAAGGCATATAATCTTCCTGTCTCTTTGATACAAATGCTCTATGAAAGATATACTTCATGGTTGCATATTGTAGTTATATAGGTAGATGTAAAATATCAATTTTTTTATGTCTATGTGAACACCATTATATTGCAAGGTTTTGGAAAGAATAAGAACTTACAAGCTGTTCACTTCAAATGTCACATCATTTTTTCTATTCTATGCATTGAGACCCACAGAGAAATTTATCAAATTCAAAGTGTATCACATGTGCAAAAAATATTTTATCCAAGAAAATAAGACTATGACAAATAATAGGAAAATCTGTCCTGAGATATCAAACAAAATATGTAGAATGTGAAGAATAGAAGAAAATGTCACATTTGTATTCAGTATGAAAAATGTATAAAATTTTGCACTTACCTTTGGTGATTTTTCTATCACAAGTCTTTCCTAATCAAGTTACTCATATTAAGCATAAAACAGATAGATGTTGAATTCAATTGTAAATCATTCATCTAAAGGGAAAGCCTCAGGTAAACATTGTCTTTATTCAGCAAGTCTGACTGGTTGTACATATCATAGTTTGGGGGCATTTGGTATATGTAATAAATCATAATTGAAATTTTTATGCTCATGAGTTATTTAACCTTCAAAGCTTAAAAATATTCTGAAGTCTAAGGATGACAAAACCATAGTTCCCTACTCATCTGTGGTGTTCATTTTTATTGATATTTACCACCTTTCATATAAGCTCCTTCTTTCTCATTTCAAATGCGCAGTGTTTGAAATCAGCAGATAGTTGAACCTTTCTCATTCAGGTCAGAATTTCTTAGTTTTCTCTGATAACTTCACATCTCCTATCAAATGGTATTATTCTTTTCTTGTTGACAAAAAGATGTTTATCCAACAAAACAACACAATTAAAAGAAATGAAAGTAATATTGAAGAAAGGAGTCATCTGGTGTAAAAAAATATTTTCACTTTGAAGCTATATGTGCAGATATGCATGTCTCTATTGCTATGCCTGATGAACCTAAATATTAAGAAATGTATGACCATTTTTCCAACTTGTTCAAAATTGATTTCATCATCCAACATTCTGCCTCATTCTTCATCTCACAAAATTAATTTGAAATCGAATGTGTAATGAAGCAGGTGTTTCTGGCTCTTTCCCTGGCTGCCTTGCATGACTTCACTGCCACCTTGATATGAACCCACACGCACGCTGTAAAGTGTCCGTGTTCTCAGACTATGCGACACTGCTGGATTCTCTATGAAATATATGAGCTCTGATGTGACATTGTTATGATTTTGTACTTTACTATACATGGAAGGCTTTCTGCTCATACAGAAATATGATGATTTCATTATGAAAAGCAAATATTTTCAGTAATGTCCTATGATCCTATCTAGGCATCTAAACATTAAATGGATTGTGTTTTTCAAATGTTTGATATTTTAGAAATTAATGCTTGAGTTGCTAGTCTGAGTTTCATTTAAAAACATTAAGTGCATTTTTTTTGTTTTGTTTTGTTTTTGTTTTTCGAGACGGTTTCTCAGTAGCTTTTGGTTCCTGTCCTGGAACTAGCTCTTCTAGACCATGCTGGCCTCGAACTCACAGAGATCCACCTGCCTCTGCCTCCCGAGTGCTGGGATTAAAGGCGTGCGCCACCACCACCCAGCTTAATTAAATGCATTTTGAACTAGAATTAGAATAGTATTTTTTTTTCAAAAATTATAAAATGGTCTTAAACATACTTACCCATTATTGTACTATGTATTTATTTGCAACAACATTCTTGTCACAATTATAAAATTATAGATCAGGTTTGACAAGTTTTGAGGATTCTCTGTTATACCATGTGAAATATTCTGAAAATATTAAATTCATACTGTGAAATTAGGAGTGTGCTATCATATTTTCTAAATAGTGATATTATATATGATATTGTTTTAAAATATATCTTTATGAATTATTATTGGTGAATATCTGACTTGCATACCTATTATAAAGTCCTATATACTTAGACTTACATCAAAATTTATTGAACAAAAGGGAACCATAAACCCTCTGCCTCCTACAATCTTTTCTCTGCCTCTTCTGCTGGGTTTATTGATCTCTCAGGGAAGAGACCAGATGGATACCTCCAATACAGCCTCATAATATCTAATGGTAGGTATCTGCATTTGTTTCCATCAGCTGTTGGAGGAAGCCACTCTGATGATGATTACACAACACACCAATCGATGAGTAAACAGAATATCATTATAAATCATTTCATTTATATTTTTTTTCATCTTGGCAGTATCGGATAACATGGACTCCCTCTTGTGGCTTGGGCCTCAAGTTAAACCAAAACATCGGTCATTCCCACAAGGATTATGCCACTATTGCCCCAACGAATTTTGCCGGCAGAATGGATTGTAGGTGGAGGGTTTTGTGGCTGGGTTAGTGTCTAAATTTCTCTTTTCATAGTGTGAAATGTACGTCCTTATACCAATGAGAGGACATTAGGAGAACATGACTCACAAAATCAACTAAACAGAGCTCATATGGGTTCACAAATACTGAAGTGGCTAGCAGAGGGCCTTCATGGGTCTGCCACATTCTCTGCATACATGCTTGGATGGTAGCTTTGTATTTTTGAGGGACTCCTAAAAGTGGGAGCAGTTGTGTCTCTGATGTCTTGTCAAGCCTTGATATAAGGGCTTCTGCCTTGTCTTATCGAAACATGTTTTTCCCTGTTTGGTTGTAACATCTCTTCGAGTCCTGCTCTTTTCTGAAGAAGAAACAGAGGGGGAGTGGACTTGGGGGGAGTAGTACAAAGGCTTTGAGAAAAGAAGGGAAGACCCAACTGTTCACAGAGTTTATTGTATGAAAGAAGAATCCATTCTCAAGGAAAACACTAACAATAAAAGAGGATGCTATGATACCTTTTAGGATCTTTGATCTAGATGGTTAAGTCAAGTGAACAATGAAGATTGAAATTTCCTATGTGAAGTTCTTCTCCCATATTAAAAAAAAAAAGGTTAAAAGACAGACCTACTTATTTCTTTTTGGAAGAGTAAGTTTGCCATGTTTGAATCCATATACTCAGAGATTTCTAAACAAGTCACTATAAAATATCAGGGCACTTAATATTCTCTTCTCTTTTCAGTTAAATAGCTAAAATTATGTTTAAATATTTAAAGACATTTAAAATATAGTCTCATAAAATCAGGTTATAAGAAGTTACATTCTCAAAATATATCTTATATTTAATTGCACCTCTAATAATTATATTTGGTATTGTGTACGTAAAAATAGTTAAAGATTTGAAACCAGAAAAGATCAAACTTCTTTTCAGCCCAAATTCAAAAAATTAAAATACATTAAGTAGGCTCTATTGCAAACGAAATTTCCAAGTCACTTGCAGTTGCAAATACATCATTCGATCCTGAGTAGGTTTTGTTGTTCTCTTACGCTCTGCGGTAATTTAGTGGCTGAAGCTGCCATCTCATTTACTCATCTGTACTGTCACTTAGTTATGCACCCGCTTATTAAATAGAGAGAATGGGAATTGTGTTTAGTGCACAATGTTAATTGCTCTGGGCAGTTAGAAGTTTCTCCTACACAGCTAATATATTCAGAGTTTATCATGCCATAAAGCTTTAAACGATGCAGGTAAGCATGCTAATAATGGGCCAGAGAAGGCTGACCTTGAGCCTCTCACTGTCCTAACTGTAGGGACATAACAGAAGATCCCAATATGCCTTGAAGTAGACAGGAATGAAGGAGTCATTAGAAAAGGACAACATTAATTATGTTGAAAGATATGTATGAGTTGAGGTCAGCAGAAGATAATGTATGTCTTTTCTAAGAAGCCCTTCGCCATAATGGAATAGATGCAATGCATTTTCTACATTGCTTTAAAGATGAATGGGGAAGCAAAACAAGGAAAGTGGCCATTGTTCAGAGATCTAGGGCTACATGTTATATGACAAAGAAGGAAGGTGATCTTGCAGACTGAGATCACAAGAATATGGGTATGATATAGCAGCTGTTTGTGTTTATAGTGTTATGAACTCAAATGTGGGAGTAGAGGAGTTTTCTTAGGACTAGTCATGAAGATGGGTCAGAGGAGCAGGGTTTATAGAAGCATTGTTTGTCATAGCCAGAACCTGGAAACAACCTAAATGCCCCTCAACTGAGGAAAGGACAAGGAAAATGTGGTACATTTACACAATGGAGTACTACACGGCAGAAAAAAATAACAACATCTTGAATTTTGCAGGCAGATTGATGGAGCTAGAAAACATCATTTTGAGGGAGGTAATTGAGACCCAGATGACAATTATCCCATGTAGCCAATCATAAGTGTTTTGTAAACTTAAAGCAAAGAAAACCAGTCCACAAATCACAATCGCAGAGAACCTAGACAACAATGAGGATCCTAAGAGAGACATATGAGATCTAATCGACATGAGAAGTAGAAAAAGACAAGAACTCCTGAGTAAATTGAGAGCATGGGGACTTTGGAAGAGGGTTGAAGGGGAGAGGAGAAGCAGCGATGAGAGCAGAGAAAAATGTAGAGCTCAATAAAATCAATTTTTAAAAAGGCCTAAACAAGCATATAGTCCCTCTTCAAACATACTACCTTTTACAACACAGATTTATTTGTCTCTAGTACATTCTGTGTTTGATGTGGGAGTGTCATATATCAATCTGTTGATTTCATTGGGTAAGCAATAAAGAAACTGCTTGGCCCTGATAGGTTAAAACATAGGTGGGAGGAGTAAACAGAACAGAATGCTGGGAGGAAGAGGAAGTGAGCTCAGAGACGCCATGCTCCCCTCTCCCGGAGAGACGCGATAGCTCTTTCTCTGAGGCAGACACACGCAATGAAGCTCCGACCCAGCATGGATGTAGGTTAGAATCTTCCCAGTAAGCGCACCTTGGGGTGCTTACACACATTATTAGAAATGGGCTAGTCCAGGTGCAAGAGTTAGCCAAGAAGAGGCTAGATAATGGGCCAAGCAGTGTTTAAAAGAATACAGTGTCCGTGTAATTATTTCGGGGCATAAGCTAGCCAGGCGGCCTGGGTGCTGCGGACGCAGCCCCTCAGCTCCAAATATTAAAACATGTGTTTGCCAACAATTTTTAAAAAATGTTTTGCAATAAGAGACTATAACTATTGGAGCTTGTGCTGCTTCTCATTTCATACACCTTCAGTGACAAAGGCTAATGTTTAAAATCCCAGGTTCTACTGCAGAAAACCATTCTTCGAAAAGCTATGTCCTTCGCAGATTTACTGGTAAAACTTGGTTCACATTTCTACTCAAAACTTCACTTACCCTGGTTTCAGTAAGGATTCAGCACAGCATAAAATATCATATACCAAATAGTAGTTCTAAAGCAATGGTTGCTTTTTTAAATCAATTTTCCAGAAGATTGATTTAGATTGCTTTATGTTCTCTGACTGCGGGAAAACAAAACAAGAAAGGACTCATAGCAAGGTCTTTCATCTGTGTGCTTTAGACGAAACTCTACGGTCCTACTACAAAGGACAGAAACATTCTAATAAATCAAACAAGATTGTTGACATATAAACAAATGAAAACACTGTTGATACTATCAGTGAGTAGATTTTTTTATTTCCTTTACATAATTATTTTTGCTTCATGTATTTTTAAGATATAATATAATAATGTTTCCTCTCTTTAAATCCTGTTTCCTCTCTCTAAATCCTCCCATTAACCCTTCGTTAGATTATAATATGATACATAATTCAACCCTTCCCATCCTTCTCTTCAAATCCCCCCAAATACTCCTCCTTGCTCTCTTTCAAATTCATTGCAGCTGCTGTTTCAGTAATTCCTGTTACATGCATAGATGTATGCATATATAGTTCTAACAAAGCTTGCTCAAGCTACATAATGTTAATTGTATGTATGTGTTTAGGACTGACACTTTGGTATAGTCAGTTGGTGTACTCTTCCCCAAAAGACTATTTCTCCAACTCTCAGTATTTCTTAATTTTCTGCAGTTTTTGGTAAAAGATGGAGGCCTTCTCTTAATCATAACCTCGAGCAGCCAACTCCCCACCCTCATACTCCCAGCTCCCTTGAAGCACGATGACCATTTGTCTTTGTTCAGCTCATATTTAGACAGTCATGGTAGTGAGACTTTATGGCTAATTATATACACACATACTAGGAGATACAACCCCATAGCAAAATCCTTTGGTTTCTGGATTTAATACACTTTATCCAGCTCTGTCTTCCACAATAATCCATGAGTCCTAGGTGCAAGAGTTATTTTGTATTCTATGGGAATGGGCCACAGTACTCTGTGTTTTGACAAGGACAATGATAATAGACTTGTTCAATTTGATGATATAAAAGATCATGAGGCCTCAATCCTATACAAAGAACTACATGCAACTACGGAATGTTGAGAATGGGATAAATAGTATTAGCTGGGGAAAAGAACACCTTTCGGTTATCCAAAATCAAGTGGTCAGCCCTAAAAATGTACATACAAGTGACATCATACAGCCTGAGAAGATGTTCTCTGTTTATATATGTTTATATATAATATATTTATATTATATAATATAAATTTTATATATTTATATAAAAATATAAATATATATTTATGCATTATATGTATATATCAGCAATTAATGAAAGAGGAAGCCAAGAAGTTGAAAGACTTTAAGGAAGGGAATTTGGGAACAATTTGAAGGAAGAGAAGGGAAATTATATAATTATATTATGATCTCAAAAAATAGAATAATTTTTAAAAGGTATGTGATCAATTACAATAAACACAACATTAAGTGAGGGAAAACTGTAAAGTATATGCAAAGAGTTAGCTGTTTATTCTTTGCTGGTTTTTATATTCGAATGGAAGTGCTGGGGATTCAACCTAGGGTCTTATGATTACTAGGCAGATTCTTCAATACTGAGATTCCACTACTAAGTTCTTGGTTGAAGATGGTAGATAAATTAAATAGTATCACTGTTAAATCAATTAGGTTTAGAATGAATTGATATATAAATTGCTAAATATGCTAGTAACTTTCTTACCAAAGCAGGGGGGGAAAAAAGGAAAGAAAAACACTAAAATTTCTAACTCTAAAGTCCTAAGAATTTTACTTTATTAAGTATGAACCTAAATATGCATTTGTAAAATTGATGAACCATTTAGACTAATGGGGTATTGGAGAAATAATTTTATCCACAGTCAAGTACTATTTAATAGATTTTTACTCATTGGTCAGTGCTTATTTGCAGCTAAGATTAAATTCTCCAGAACCTGAAGCTTTGAACCATTTAATCACATTCCTAGTGGGTGCAGACACCTAAAGGTTGATGAGGTGTGACCTGAGAAAGCCTTACTTAACCTATTAGCTCACTTTTTAATCTCGGTGAAGAGTTATTTTATTACAAACATTCATTTCTACTTCTCACTTATTTTTTTCCAGGGAATATTTTATATATTTTTGAGCAAAGTATATTGAGTTAAAAAAAAATCATCCAAACAAACAAATAAAAAACAAACAAACAAAATATATCAGGTAATGATTAAGATTGTGTATTTAAAGGATGTTCTTTAAAAAACTGAATTTATATCAATCAATATCACAATTAATCTATCATTATGTATTTGAAACTTACTATCTACAAAATTTATGTAGTATCTGACTAGTTACCACAGTTTGTTTTCACTCAGAAACTCGTAAAAATGGAAATATTTTTAAAGATCACTTATTTGACATTGCAAGCACTTTCCAGAAAACTGTAACCTTGTTAAAAATTTACTTAGCATGGTGCTTCTAGCTCTTTATGTTCATCAGTGTCGACAGAGAAAATGGAAATTTTATTTTAGCTTCTTTCCCTTGGGGATCCTGTGGAGAGATACTGAAAAGGACTTCATAGTTGAGTTCTTTTTTCATTCTGTTCTTATCATCTATAGGCAGAGTTTAGTTCTCAGTATCAATTCAATAGCCACTCACTGAATGCCTACTGTGCAGATAGCTCCGACTCGGGGTGCTGAGACAGTGAGACAAGCTGCTTGCACACAGGAAACCCATTCACTTGCAGCACATCCCTCTTTGGCTACTGTGGGCTTCTCTTTATTCTTGCACACTTGAAATGCCCTTTGAAAGTAAGCTGTAGATGACATCATAGAATGTGTGGACTTGAAAAAAATCAACACTGTGCAGATTGGGTTTGCTAAAAACATTCATTAAAATGGAAATCACATTAGTCAGCTTTATTGTCTAGCAAAGGAACTCACAGAGAAATTTACAGGATAAGGAGGAGGAGGCTGATGGCAAATCAACATTCCCAAGCAGAGAGCCTGGAGGATTGGTGCTTGCTTAGGGCCAGCCTGGTCTACAGAGTGGCCCTTCAAAAGAGGGGTGGTGGTGGGATGGTGGTGCAGATCATAACATTGTTTAGTTTTGAGCAATTGTACATTTACCAGTGGACATACATTCATGTGTGTCAGTTCTGAAGTCTAGCTTTATTTTTTCCCATCTCTCAGTGTCATTGTTAGTTTTAGCTTAAATACAAAGCAGATAGGCAAATAATGCTGTAGAGAATTAATTTTTCAAGTCCACTGGTAAATAACAAAACTGACTTTAAGTTTCTGTTGCTTTTTGTTTTAGAGCTTAGATGTTAAAAGTAGTAAAATTTTGTATAGCAAATGCGATCAAAGCTTTAAAATGCTAAACATATTCAGTAAATGAACTGACGTTGTAGGAATTAAGATATCCAGTTTATGGCCAAGACTCCAAACTCGAAATATTTTCAAATTGTCACTGTAAACTTATTTTAAAGCAGTATAAATATTACCTGTTCCCATTGATTCCCCATGACTATACAGGATGAGAGAAAACCAACCATCATCCTCTTGAACAGGGTTCTCAATAAGAGGATCGTTGCCCCATTGGGATCACCTATCTGATATTTGCTTCACCATCCACAGTGGCAAATTACAGTTAAGAAGCGATAACAAAATGATTTTATGGTTGTGGTCACCACAGTCCTAGGCACTGCATGAAAATATTCCACACTGGGGAGGTGGCAAGCCTCTGCTCCAGAGTCCTGTTTCCATGAAGGCATGTAGGTGAACCAGCAGTTCAGGTTTTGGTTCAAGCACAGTATTTAATTATGGAAATTTATATGTTTATGCATGGAACAGTTTAGTGTTACCACTTTCTTCTAAATATTTTTAAAATTTAGTTTAATTTTAATGTATATTGACCTGGTTTTTAGATTTTTCCTACTTCAGATTCTCAGTGTCTTGACTTCTGTACATATATGTTTTATTTGTTTGTTTGTTTACCAATTTGAAAAAGGGGTGATTGTTATGCTTTTTACTGTAGTTTTTTCAAACTTGTTTTCCTTTATTATCTACAGAGAGCATAGTGACACCTGTGTTGAATTTCTCATGGTCACTAAGACGATATTGTTTTCTTTCTTTTAACTTTCTATCAATGTTCTCCTGGATGTTCTTATTGGAAGAAACCCGATGCTCTTACTTTAAGTCTACCACCGTTTTAAAAAACTGAATTCTGACACTATCTATTAAGGGTTAATTTGTGTTATTTGAATTTTGCATGATTTTGTTTTGATTTATTTTAAATTCTGTTTTAAAATTGTAATTTATTGTGTAGGTCAGTATTGAAGTCATGGCTTTTCTCATATCATTGGTGATATTAACAACCACAAACATCAGCTATTATTCTTTTAAAAGCGGGTGTGTGTGTAGACAAACACAGGACAGACAAACACACACGAAAGGAGGAGACAGACACGCGGCTCCCACGTGGGTGCACTTTAATGGGGGGGGCACGATAAGGGACAGGTGTGCAAGATACACAAGGGTAAAGGGCAAGAGAGAGAGCGAGACCTCCTGGAAGCTCACTTTTTAACGGGAGGCGCAAGGATATCTGGGAGAAATGACCTGCACCTGTGCACACCCGCGTGCACAGGTATCCCTAATCCAGGAGGAGTCTGGGAGCTGTAGTTTCCAAAAGGAACAACATCAGCTCTTATCGTAAAGGAGGTCAGAGAGTGTTTATTCAACCCGAAGGCCAGAAATGCAAAGCAGCCAGCCACTGGTTCTCACCTCTACCCCAATTCAAAAATGGCCATTTTGCCTCCAGGAATCCTTAAAATGAGACTGAGCTGAAACCTGTCTTCTCCCATCTTTTTTTTTTTTTTTACCTCATGTTTCTTTTTTATTCTTAACATAGTCTCCAACATTTCAAATCACACGCTCATTATATTTCTATTGGACCACAGAGCCAGAAACAGTGACATCACCGACAATGATTTTTTTTTTTTCAATGAGCAAAGGAGATGAAGATTAGGTCTGTGTCTGAGAACACTCACTCACTCTGACAGTGAGGAGCAGAAAATGGAAACAATTAGAAAACATTACAGCAATTGGTAGAGAGCATTATAGAGGGTTGAATGAGAAGGAGGCTGGGGTGGGAGATGACCTTGTTTGGGGCTTGTAGATGTCTTCTCCCATCTTATATTCTTCTCTAGTGCTGGAATTAAAGGTGTGGACCACTATTGCCCAGTTTCTATAATAAACTAGTGTGGCTACTGGGGATTAAAGGTGTGTGCCAGCACTGTGTGGTTTATAAGACTGATCGGTGCAGCTCTTTTAATCTCTGATTCAGGCAAGCTTTATTTTAAAAATGGAGTTTAATTTTAATGATTTTTGACCTGGGTTTAATACTTCACATGGTGGCTGTTACAAAATCTTTGTCAGAAACCCCAATATCTGATTCTTCTCGGTGTTGTTTCCTTGATTATTGCTTTCTGGTTATTTGTTGAAGTCAGTGTCTTCTTCCTTGCCTCGCTGTTGGCATAAAAAATACCTGACAAAACAAACTTGAAGAAGAATGTATTTATTTTGACTAACAACTCCGGGGATATAGAAATCAGGGAAAGAAGGGTAAAGAATGACATTATGACAAAAAGGCAGCTGGCACATTGCATCATAGTCAGAAATCATAGACATGCTCCGCTGACTTTTCCCCTTTTATTCAGTAGAGGCCATCAGGCTAAGGGGCAGTGTCACACACGCTAAACCTGGGTCGTTCTACCTCAATTAACCTAAAATAATCCCTCACAGTAATATGCTGAGGTATATCTCCTAGGGGATTCTAAATCCTGGGAAGAGTATAAATCCTATAGATAACCATAGCCAAAAGTGACTACCTCATGCACTTTGCCCTGGAATCTTTGTCTGCTAAAAGCTAAAGCTGGGTGCTATTGCCGCAGAGGATTATTTCTAGGTGCATTCAGCATGATTCTAGAATAGCAAGCAGGTTCTGCTTTGCAGCTATCTATCATGTATGTGTGCTTCTCGGAAGAGTTCTGTGAGACTTTGTTGTGCTGTCTGGCCCAATTGACTTGTTTGGTACACACAAGTCAACGCTAATTTCCCCCTTAGACCTGTCACTTTAGAAAGCAGATATTCCCCCGGAGAGACTGCCTGGTAGTGTAGGTGATGCAAAGGATCCCAGCATTGGACTGATGATGTTCCATTGTCTCTAATGGGGACAAGGTACAAGGCACAGGGGAGATGGAGATGCTTTCTGAAGCTGTTTGTCAGTGAGAAAACTCTTAACTGTCTCTCACCTGCTTCGAGACTGCATTGCTATTCTTAATGATGTACACAATAAACTTTCATTTTCCCCAGCCAGCTGAGTGAAAAGGTACAAAACTCTGTAAAATTCTGACAGATACTCTAGAAATAGTTGTAATAGAAAAGTGATTTTAACCTAAAAATATACTATGATAATACACAACCCAATCAGTGCAAATGTATGCAACAGGTAAGTAAGCCACTGGCAATTTTCAGGTAATTGTCAGTTCTGGTGTAAATAATGTTCAGTTAGTGTATCTATGACAGGGACTATTTTCTAATACACAAAAATTGTTTTTTGGTATTTTGGAATAATATTAACAATTCCAGTTCCCCAAATGTATCTGTCATTCATTTTCTTTCGTTCTTTTTTAGCATTCATTCTTTTAAAAATAATGTGAAAGAAATTATTTTTATCACCATCAACCTTTAGCACTTGGGATTTTATTAAATAATTTGATGATTAAAGGGCTTTTAATTGTTGTCTTTTAAACTATATATAATTTTATAGTATATACAATAATATAATATAAACATATATGTATACATATACTTAAAATATCCTTTAATGTGTTTCAAGGTGTAAAAGTTCAATGAATGGTTAAATAAAATAATCATTCTATTGCGGCGAAAGTATAATATATCTATAAATATGCTTAGTTATATGTTTTATTGATGTTTTCAATTTTTTTTTCAGCTTTAAGGGACAATAGGATCGAGCTGGTTCGCGCTTCCTGGCATGAATTGAGCATCAGTGTCAGTGACGTGTCTCTGTCTGATGAAGGGCAGTACACCTGCTCCTTATTTACAATGCCTGTCAAAACTTCCAAGGCCTATCTCACTGTCCTGGGTAAGTTCTAAAGTCTAACGCTGTGTAATCACACTCCCAGAAAGATGTGCACTGATACAACACAGTTCAATCAGAAAATATTTATTGAACATCAAATCAATAGGCATAATTTAATATATTGCCGCCTCACAGAAAAAAGACATTGAAGAATCACTTAGTTGCTTTAATTTTAGACGTGGACAAAGGGGGAGCCAAAGGTTACTGTGGATGCCAGAAAGCATAAAACCATTTTGTTCCTTAGGAAGTAACTATTTTGTTGTTGTTTTTTTTTATTTGATTGTTTCTTTCATTTGTTTTTTCTTTTGGTTTTCTTCCAGTTAATTTTATAACAAAACTGTGCATATGCTGTGTGATTTGAAGCCGTTTAAAAAGTGATAGACTCCTGAGCACAATGACTCTAACTTGTGCGTTCTTCCTCTTATTGTCCAAGTCACCTGATGGAGACCTCCCCTAATAACCCCGGGACTTTCAAAATAACGACCTCTTTTTATACCGTAGTACATTTAAATGGCCCTGACATTTCCATGTGTCTCTATTTGAAAAAAGAAAAAAAATGTGTATTTTCTAGATTCGTAAATGAAGTACGTAATGTCACTTGTGCATGCAGCTTGTAGCTTCCTTGAGCTTTTATTCTCTAAGTATCAGGCCATTTTCACAAAGGTTAAAGTGACATGAAAAAGCAATGCATTCATAGAGATTCGGAGGAAATAAGGCTGCAGCTTAGAGCTCATCGGCTCCACGGTGCCCCAGTCAGCTGAAATTGCTGCAGTTCACTGAAACACACCTGTGTACTGAACAAGTTTGAGAAATTTAAAGATTGATTTTTTTTCCCTTTTGCCCCTAGCTTGCCTTCCTTTTTAGATAAAGACACAGTGTTGCATTTAAAATAGCCAATGCATAACATCCTTTTGGAGAGGGATATTAAAGTTAATCCACCTAGCAAATTGGTTCTGTGCTTGGGATGTGAAATATGTTTCATTGCAAGTCCCACTGGAACTATTTCATAAAAATCTTCACAAGTTTGCCGTTAAGGACAGGATACATCCACTAAAGTGGAGTGTTCCCAGATAACAATTGCCTAAGGTAGCCAACTCAAGACTCAAAGAATAATTGACTGTAGAGCACAGTTTATTAAATGGCGGTGTGAGATTGATTTTTTTAAAGGGTATAAAGGTGAGTATACACAGGCCACCTAGCTAGTTAAGAGAAGTAGGCTTATTTCTCTTTTTCCTTTGTTGTTTAACTTTGTATTTCTCATAGTGGGATTTTCTAATATTCTTACATTTTAATCTTCTCAAGATTAAATTAAAGTGCTACAATGAGAACAACTTCACTGAGCCTTTATTATAGAATACTGCTGCATGATATTTTAATAGACCTCAAAGTAAATAACTGAATAACAGAGCATAGAAAATGTGTGATACTCAGACTGGAGAAAGGGTTGGGCAGATAAGAACACCTCTTGCAGAAGCCTGGTCACTTGATTTTGGATAATTAGGACCCTTGTAAAGGTAGTTAACATAGCATGGGCCTGAATACCGAGCATTCCTGCAACTAAATAGGAATCAAAGGTGGAAAATTCTTAGGAAGTATTTGGACCAACTAGCATGGAGCAGCCCTCACAGTGTTTAACATCAGGAAAGACCCTGCCTCATACAAGCACATGGGTTTTCCTATGACTTCCACATGCCAGCATGGTATCTGTGTGGCCTCCCACATGCACATATTCATTCCCAAACACATAAAAACAAAATTTATTTTTAATATATGGCATTCATTCTTTTTTTTTTTTTCAAATCACCCAAGACACTCCACCTTCTCAGACTGCTGTAATGGCAAATCACAGGTATTTGAATGGTTGTATCTTAAAGCTTACAAAAAAATAAAATAAAATAAAACTGTTTTGGAGGTGAAATTTTACAATCTGTGTTTAAATTCTACTTTGACACATACACATTTTAAGGTTCATTATGGATGTTGTGTATGCATATGTACTATATCGGAAGAAGTTTATTTTATCATCCAGGAATTTAGGTGATTCCTAGAGACTGACACTTACTTTCCTTATTCAACTAAATTTTAGGTGTTCCAGAGAAGCCACAGATTAGTGGATTTTCATCACCAGTCATGGAGGGAGACCTGATGCAGCTAACTTGTAAGACATCCGGCAGTAAACCTGCAGCTGATATAAGATGGTTCAAAAATGACAAAGAAATCAAAGGTAAATCATGAGGAAAGTCCTCAAGTCAACAAAAATATACAGGTGTTAGAAGTCTCTGTGAAAACAGAATTCTCTATATATTTCAGACCACACTATTTCCTACCAATTAAATATAATTCAAATGAGTTTTACCAAATTCTTGTTAGATAATTTCATAAAGTGTATGAATATCATGACTATGGGGCATCAAGATGGCTCAGTGATTATGAAGGTCTGATACCAAGTCTGCAGACTGGAGTTCTGTCCCAGGGAGCCATATGATGGGATGAGAACACACTCCTGCAGGCTGGTCCTCTGAACTGCATATGCACACATGATGACCCACCCTGAAAAACACACAAAATAAAGAAATAATAATTTTTAATATAATCATAGGGTACTTTGCTTTCTGCTTATAAAAATCACAAGTCTAGAACTACTATATACTTCATAGAAGACAAGGCTAGAAGATAAGTTAATGTAAGGGAAAAACGTGCAGATTTATATTTTAAAACAGAGAGTAGAAAGCATACCATTATTTCAGGTCCATAGACATAATATGTATTAGTCAGGGAGATGGCATAAGTTATTTCTTCGTCTTTTAGACTTCTGGAACTATAAAGTTTTGAAGGTCAAAACTAAACGTCAATAAATTTGATTTCTAGCTATTCTCATAAATGTAAAAGAATTGGTTTGTCTCAGTAAAAAAAAAATTCATAATAACGCAGAAGTTTTGT
Source organism: Alexandromys fortis (assembly GCF_014885135.2). NCBI lineage: Eukaryota > Metazoa > Chordata > Mammalia > Rodentia > Cricetidae > Alexandromys > Alexandromys fortis. The sequence continues at coordinate 14,619,770 of NW_026067944.1, forward strand.
ACAGATTTCAGGCTTTCTCTGACACAAACAAAAATATATCACCTGAGGTTTTCAAAGAAGATTAAATAGGAAATTGCTAATATATGATAGAATTAAGTAGTTCATTCTAGTAAGACCACTGTGTCTCTAATACCACATGTTGGAAGGAGGGGGAGCCGCTTATTGATTCCCGGCTGCTTAGCCCCGTAATAATCACACAGAAACCATATTAATTAAATCACTGCTGGGCCCATTAGCTCTAGCTTCTTATTGGCTATTAACCTGTATATTGCCATGTGGCTGTGGCTTACAGGCTAAAGTTCCCAGCATCTATCTCAGGCAGCTTCATGGCTTCACTCTGACTCTGCCCTCTTTCTCCTAGCATACAGTCAACTTTTCCCGCCCAATTCTGTTCTGCCCTTGCCATTCAGAATCAATATAAATCATCTATGCGAAACCCTTCAATTTTATGACTTTTATCTTCTCATCCTTTAAACTAGTGTAATAATGTCTACCTGACACTGGCAGAACAAGTAACGTACACGACTGAATGCATAAAAATTGTTGCCATCTATAAAGCTCATTTTAGATATTTTATCACTTTTGTTATTATTTCTATATTTGAAAACGATTGTTGAAGTGTATCTTTAAATTAAAATTATGAATAACAGCGGTCTATGAATACATTCACAAAATGAGTAAGGCTTGTATAAAAAGGAGGGTCTCTCAGGCACAAATACATGAACTGACTGAAGTCTGTGCCAAAGAAGGAGAGACCAAACCTACTCTTTGTAAAAGTCAAACCCCTCAAGTGTTCATTCACAAGCAAACATTTTGTAAATATTACTTATTGAATCAAGAGATCTTTATAAATCCATCATTTGGGCTGATGCTAGGAGTAAGTTACAGGATATTCTATAGAAAGAGATTCCATTTATCTCTTTAATTAAGGCAAGTGGTTGGAATAACGATGTAGTTTTCTATATGGTGTGGTTAGGAGACAGGCAAGGATTTGGAGTTCAGATATGCTGTGAAAACCCTTCTATTCCTGATTAAGAGGCTAGGTATATATTATCTGAGCAGGAGTGAGACTTACTTTTGCTAAAAAGCTTTCAAGGATAGAATGAAACCATCACAATTCCATCTAACTCTGGGTTCCCTGCCCCTGGGTGCATTGACTCAGACATCCCTTTGGTGCCTCTGGGCAGCTCTGCATCCAAACCACAGGTGTTTCACTGCAGCCTTTAATCTTCTGGGAAGTATGGAAGTCTGGGTCTCTGCCATTTACTGTGAAAAAAGTGTGCATTGCCTTCCTAAATTGTTCAGCACCCAGAGAGCTGGCAACTGCATTAAAGTTTTCATTCTATTTATATGCTTGGTGATCCGCAGCTTGAGCATTTCCTATTACCAAATCTTGAGATTTCCTTTTCTGGATAACAAGCTTTTACTTTAATGTATTAAGCAAAATTTGTGATCACCCTCAAGGACCCCGTGTCCTCACGTAACCCCATTTCCTTAAGTGTAGGAGGAAATCCTGAATATGAAGGGAGCTGGCTGCTTTGATTATTTTACCTTATATGGTAAAAGGAGTCTTGCATCATAGATTCCTTCTGCACTCGTGGAAGGCAAATTATCAAAATGAATCTGACATATTAAGTTAAGGTTTTTAAGAGGAAAAGAGTAGGGAAGACATTCCTCTGTCGGTCCTGGAGAAAAGCAATAGGTGTTTAAACACATTGTTGGAGTCATGTTCTAGAGAAATATTAGTAAACTTTAGCAGCATAGACCTGTCCTTTCAGCAATAAGAAAACTGAAACCTCAGACACACAGAAGAGGCAAAATGAACTGCTGACCACCAGTGAACTTGATGAAGTCAAGAAGATTTGCATAGGCTTCAATGAAGACCTCAATTTAGTGATGGGAAGACCCAAGTGAGCTTTAAAACTCCCAGGAGAGCAAAGGTGCTTAGCTTTTATTCATTAAACATGTGTAATTTACTGTGCTGCAGTAGAAGAAACAGCTACAAGGGAGGAATAAATTTGCCTGTTTACTCATCTGAAAGGGAGGTGTTCTCAGATTTAGAACTAGATTTTTGAGAGGAATATAAGTGCTCAGAAAGTCAGACGTATTACAAGCATAAACTAACAATTTTCTAATTAGATAAGAATGGAGTAATTTTTCATAGGGCTACTTTCCAAAGATAAGACATATTTCAAAGAATCTTAAGTGGGATATTTGATCATCAAACGCTATAAACTCCAGGTTCCTAAATATCTTGGACAATAAACTTTTCCCCTTAAAACCAGAACAGAATTATAAAATTTAGTGATTAGTCAAATTTTATTTTAAATCTGAAGTTGAATTAGTTGGATTGCACATCCACCAAAGCTTGACTTTGTGCCATATTCTTCAACTCTGTCAGACTTAATCACACCCATTACAGTACAAATGTCGCTGCTCCATTTCCCTACATGCATTTCAGTTTTTTTCTCCCAAGAAGCTTGAGGTGTTTTTCAACTACAGTTTTTCCATAAATTTTTTTGGGTATATTTTAACGTACATCAAAGATAGTGCTGCAGTCAATTTTTAATTGTCTAAGGACAGCCTAATTTCACTTCACATGCCTTCATATATTCCTTGTCATTAGTTAGAAAAGTAGCAGTGACCCCCGTTTCTGTTTCCATTTTGTAGCCATTTTGACTAACATAAAGCCAGGTGTTAGTTTTTATTCGAAAACTCCCAAAGATTACTTGACTCAGAACAGTTAACCAAATTCTTGCTATTATTCTACCATCACTAATGTTTTGTTATTAGTTTAAAATACATTTAACAAATCCTTAACCTTATACTAAATAAACAAAATGCCTTAACAGGTGTTTAACAAAGTGAAGGACATGTCCGTAAATTCTGCAGTTAAGAAGATGACCCTGCTCTTCTATGAATCTTTTAAGTCGGTTCTTAAAGAACTATTATCTAAAATTAAATCTAAGTGCACTCAATATTTTAATGTTTCTGGGAACTTTGCTTTAACCTACATCTTAGCAATATTCTTTGGTCATATAATTACTTTCCTCTTTTTTTCTTCATTTTTCAAACTTATACAGAGGATCAACTTTGAGAAATGATGGATTATGCATTCATAGTCTCATTTTGATTTCACAAACTGGTTTTCTTAAAATGATTCATTTAACCTAAATGCCTTCATTTGAATAAAAGATTTTAGTTGTTAGCCAGAGATTGTGACTTTATATTAAAAACAGAAGAAAATAATAAAAACTCTGTGTTACTTGCATTAACTGTATAAAGAATAATTTAAAGTATTATCATTTCATCTTTTACACTACATCATAATTTGGTAATTTTATGTTTTTTGACGTGTCTACATTCATGTTTTTTTTAAGATAATCAGTTATTTTCAAAAGTGGTTGTTCTAATTTCTAGCGTCCAAATTTTGTTATTTATTCTTCTTTCTTATTTTCCTGAGTTTGGAAGTTATCACAACATTTACATATATAACTTAAGTTTAAATTTTCTTTCAATACTGAATTAGTTGTGTGTGGTATTCATTGTAGTTTTGCTGTTTGTCTATTTGTTTTACATCCTAGCCACAGCCTTCACAGATCCTCTGCTCCTATTTCCTTCCCTCATCCCCCCCCCCTGCTGCTACCCCTCAATACCCTCCTCTTCTGTCTCCATCCAGCAGGTCTCCCATGAGTATCAATAAAACATGCCATAGCAAGCTGCACTAGACTAAGCACCCCTGCATGTATTAAGTCCGGGCAAGGTGACCCAGTAGTTGTGTGCGTTTTAATGCCTTTATCGTTCCTGTAGACTGTATTATTGAGGTTCAGCTCCAACTGTTTGATTTTCTTTTCCCTAAAGTTGCATATGCTTCTTCCCTGGACTAAATCACGTTTTGTGACTCATTTTTTTTTCCACTATATTTTGATACTGTTAGTTTTTGTTTTACCTGGGTTCCTTTTTTACTAGTGAATATTATAAATACTCTTACTTTGCTATTTAAAATACATTTTACTATTTGAAGAAAGATATCCTAAGCTTTCTTCTAGCTATTAGCTTAGAGAAAGTACTTCATTGTGACCATTCAAATTTCCCAAGTTAGTCAGGTAAAGTCTTTCTCTAGGCTTTACTTTTTTATTCCCTCATTACTGATAAACACTTTTGCCGAGGACCAAGTAGTAAAATGTGAGTTTTGCATTCTGATTGGTGGAATGGCTCACTAGCAGCCCTTGACTAAGCACAGGTGCAATTCCTCTCATCTTGCAGATAGCCTTTGCTCAGCCTCAGACTCTTCCTCAGATGCAATGATTAGTGTCTACTTTCTTGTTAATGGGAGGTCTTAAAGAGACGTGGTACTCTCTGCACAGCTCTCTGCTTTGATTCTGGACCTGCAAAATGGTTTGACACTCCCAGAAGCTTCAAATCTTTAAGTGGAGCCCAGCTACCTCAATAGAGACCCTTTCCATGCTAGATAGGCTACCAAGCTTTCACCTCACAAACATGATAGTACTCAGCTCGGCTGTTCTTATCCCTTGGGTATCCAATATGTTAAATACTGTTTCCAGGGGAGAGGAAAGTCCAGACCTTTTACCTCAACTAGGATAGAAGCAGATGTTCTCATCTTTTTTGGAAAAATTCAGACTAATAGTACTATCTTTCAATTTCGTCTGTTTTCTTACTTCCAAGATTTATAATAAAGAGGAGGAAAATGAATGAGAATGAAATAAATCGGAGTCCACTTTGATTGACTATTTCTACTTACTCTGATAATATTACTATTTTTTATTAAAATTGAATAGTTTTGAAAATTAAACATTCTGTTTGTAACAAATTTTAGTGCTGTTAGAAGTTCTTATCTATTGTGAGGATTTAAAGTTCTTGTAAAACTTTGATGAAGACGTGAAAACCATAAATTTTTTTATAAATTATTTTTTGAGATAGCAGTTACATCACTTTCTCCTTCTCTTTCCTTCCTTCAAACACTCCCTTATACCTCTGCTTTTTAATTGTCATCACATGGTTGCATACATACATGTATATACACATGCATACACACACACACACATATATATACATGTATATATATGGCTCAGTCTGTATAATATTACTCGTCTCTCAAAAATGGTTATTCTCACTATGCTCAGGAAGGGATAGCCTTGTCTGTTATCCCTGGCACTGTCTGTTTTCTGAGATATGCAGACTCTTCTGTCAAGAGGTCTTGTTGTTATGACAGTCTTGTCTTCTCTCAGGAGCAGCGATGGACAGAATCCTCTAAAAACCATCAGCTATGACACACCTCTTTACCTGAATGTCTTTCTACTCAGTATTTTGTCAAAGTCATGAAAAGTCAAGTTACACGGTATCTACGCCAGGGATTCTGGTTCTGTTGGTTGTATCCATCCCAACTCCTGAGTTGGAAACAGGACGGAGGCAGAGTAACAAGTTTCCATAAGTTCTTTCTAAGATTTCATAGGCATTCTCAAACAACAGTTTTAGTAATTTGAATCTGACAATAGCAAATTTGATACACTTTAAGTGTGTATATATTTGTGTACAAATGTGAATAATTTACATGAGCAATGATCATGGCCATTCTGAAAGAAGTTCTTAGATATTTATTTTTATGTCATAAATTTTTACAGTTTTATCTAATGACTTCTACTAATTTATTTTATTGTAAATATATTCATCTTTTTATGCTTACTTATTCTTTTATTTAAATACTTTGCTATTTTATAGAGGAAACATTTCTCTTCTTAAAATTTAGTAGCTCTTTTGTTTTAAGAAAGGTTGAAACTATTTCACGATTTCTTTTTCTTTTAATTATAGGTAATTTTTAGATACTACTCTTCATGTGTTTTATAGAGAAAAATAGTATATGAAGTTTAAACATTCAATAGTTGAATAGACTTTAAATGTGATACATTTTTAGTTTACTTTTATACTCTTATTTCTTCTTAATTATATTGTCAATTTTGTTTTTCCCTCTTTTTTAAGCTACAGTTAAACGTATTAGACTTCTTATCTTTTGTTTCTTGTTTATGTGACTTTTTTTAAGTAATGAAACGCTTCAGGTTTGCAGAGATTGTTTGGCAATTAAGCATCCTGTTAGCTCTTAAAGGGAACCAGGGTTCAGATTCCACACATCAAGTCACAACTATTACTATCTCCAGTTCCATGGTATCTGACATTTTTTCTGGCATCCTTTGCACCAGGCATATATGTAGTGTATAGATGTAAAATGCAGGCAAAGTGCTAACATTTTATGTTAAAATACACTTAATATAAAATACAAATAAAACATGTTTTAAAATGTACACCACACACAAAATATTGATGAATATTTAAAGTAAGGATTAACTGAAAGATAGTTTACAATTTCAATGAGGGTATGGAGTACTTGTTTGATGAAATCAAAGGACAATAGGAAGAAGAATATAGAGGCTAGGAAAATGACTCAGCGAAAAGAGAGAGTGCCGCCAAGTGTCACAGGGGGATCTCAGTATCCTGGGTAAAATGGGAGGTGAAGTCAGGAAAATCTCCCAGAAGCTCACTTACCAGACCACTAGCCTTGTATTCAGGCAACAGGCTCTTAAGTTAGGCTTGCACAAAGATTAGTTAGGTGGCAGGTGATCCAAGCATTACCTCTGACTCTCCTGATCTCTGTAGTGACACATTCACACTCCATACGTGTGCATGCACATGGAAAACAAAATGTAATTCTCAAACTACTCACGGGTCTCTTAGTCAAAGAAGAAAACCTGACAATAATTATAGGGTAAAAATTGAGGGAAACTAAAATAAAAGATGGGCCAAATGTTACCCAATATAAAAGGAAAATAATTGGAAATAAATAAAATCAAGAGAATAAAAATATAATGAAATAGCTCTATTACATAAAATTTAACTATGCACATTTGATCTACAGATACCCCAAACTTTAATCATCTCCACGTTTTGTACACTGATAAAATAGTATAAGATCAGATATCCAGAGTAAGGACATCTTCAGATTTTAGGTGAATGATAATTAGATTTAATAGAGATATACTATAAAGAGAAAACGACAGAAAAAGCTTCCAAATCACTCTCAGACTTATGGTTAGTCACTTACCACATGGAAGGAGCTGATTTACCTGGCTGCATATTCTCATTATTATAATTAATGTGAAAATACTTATTAAGCATCTGTGCTATTCTGGACAGTGTTCTTAATTCTCAGTATGCAAATTACACTGAAGCCTGGAAACTACTGAAGCTACAAACAAACAAAGATAGATCAGAAGAGAGAAGAAAATATCAAAAGAATAGGGGAAAAAGTAAAAGTTGAGGAGGGAAGCAAAATTCAAATTTCAATAAAAACTTAATTTTTGAATCTCAGATTTGGAATTACCTTTAAAATTTCAATAGTCCTGGAGTTAATTACAACATTAAAATAAAACATACTTCGAAAATATTATAACGTTTTGGAAAATGATCAAACTAAATGAAACCAAAATTTTAAAAACTCTTCTAGTAATACATTGTATATATTCAGAGAGCTGAATTGTCTCTTCAGATATCTTATTGATTCAAATAACTCATTTTTGAATCAAGTGGGTATGATGTAGATTGACTACTTTTGTATATGCTTAGCAATACATTGTATTAAAAAGTTTGTTTTTACTGGGGGATATTATTACCATAGACTTCAAATAAGTTTCACATATCTGTTACACATACATTTGCTATAATGCATAAACCTTTTTATTTCTTTGCAAAGTGTATTCTCATGAATTATCTACTGTGCTTTTTTTGTGATATATTATCATTTGGGAACTTGATATGTATAATTTATATATAACATACATTTATATAATACATAATTGTTGTATGTTATTTTAATATAATATAGTTGAAACATCATGATATCCTAATACAGACAAATGTTGTCTGCCCTAAGGCATCAATAGATATTAAAAAATAAATGTTAGGACAGAAAATCTGGAATAACCGGCAGCAAGAAATTCTAGACTTTTCTTGGAAGAGGTGGCAAGTGACAGCTAGTGCTACCTGCTGTGCTTTTGGTTAATGGTTAGAAGTTACTGTGAAGTTCAACTAGTCATTCAGAGTGAATGGAGCAAAGGGAACCTAATTACAACCATAAAGGTCATCCCTTAATTATAAGTAATTCATGTACTAAGAAACCTCATTGTCATTTAACTCCTTTTAATGCCTGCCACAATTAGCTAGTGACTTCTATTTTAATCATTGGTTCTCTACTGGTTGAATGATGCCTTTTCTTTACACTGCCCAAAAGTGTTTTTTATGGAACCCATTCTGGGATAATGGATTTTCATGTGTATTCTAGCATGATTTAAATTTTAGTTTCTTTGAATTGGTCAAGTTATTCAATGAGCATTAAGGAGTACTGTGATAGAGAATTGGATACAATCTAATTAGTTAACATTGTTTATACTTGCTGGCAAGACTGTATTTTCTTCCTCAGATGTCTCTACAGGAGAAATCCTAACTACTTAAAATGAAACTCACTGGAACCTGACAAGCTATTGGCAAAAATACCTAGAATATAAACTATTAAAAAAGATCCTTGGGCTGGAGAGATGGTTCAGCAGTTAAGAGCATTGCCTGCTCTTCCAAAGGTCCTGAGTTCAATTCCCAGAAACCACATGGTGGCTCACAACCATCTGCAATGAGGTCTGGTGCCCTCTTCTGGCCTGCAGGCACACAAGCAGACAGAATATTGTATACATAATAAATAAATAAATATTTTAAAAAAGATCCTTCATATGTACATCAAACATTATGAATTTAAGTTCATTGAGTATATACATAATAGTGCAAAAAAATCTTTACTCTTGAGAACAACTTTAAGTATTTATGACTATCATTCATTTGGATATAAGAGATTAAGTAGTCCTAAACAAAATACTCTGTTCTTAATATTCATTTCCAGTTTTATCCCCATTTTTGTGCATTTGTATTTACAAATAATTGGTAAAGAATAAACTGAGAAGGATACACCTTCATAGATTGTGAATATCCATTTAAATCAAAATGGAGAATGAGATGAAAATGGCAAGTGGCATTTTAAGGCTTATTATACAATATAAATATAATCGTAGATACTATAAGTTTTTTTATTTGTTTATTTTGAAAGAAAGGGATATATTATATTTAAAATAGGTTATCTTGAAGAACTGGTAATCTGTCTTCTTGATAATCCAAATTATTAAAGAATGTTTAAATTAGCATTTTCCCTCACATTATATTTCATAATCCCTTGAAAGATTTTTTACATGTATTTAATGATGTGCTTAGAAAAATCAGTCTGAGGCTTTACTTTCAGAGTTGTTTTTTTTTTTTTTTTTAAATTAACTGTTGACAGGGGTTTTCTGTCATGCCTGGTCCCTGTCCTGCCTGGTTCCCAAAGTCATTAAGTTCCAAAGAATCACACAGAGCTTTACATTAGTAATAAATGGATTGCTCCATTAGCTCAGGCTTTTTATTAACTCTTATAACTTATATTAACCTATAATTCTTGTCTGAGTTAGCCATGTGGCTTGGTATACCATTTTTGGTGAGGCAGTCATCTTGCTTCTTCTGCAAGAACTGAAATTTCCCTGTTCCCATAATTCTTGTTGCCACGCCTCTACTTCCTGCCTGGTTGCCATTGCCCCACCAATACTTCCTGCCTGACTACTGGCCAATCAACATTTTATGAAAAATAATACAAGTTACAGGATAAAATCCATAGTCCCATAGTAATTAACTGCTTACAGAATTCTCTTACAGACTGGTCAATCAGGTTGGAATCTTCTTCTGAGGGACTGAAAAGTCAATACTGGTTAAAGAAATTGAAATATGACATAAGGTTATAGAAGAAACTGTGGTCCCTTATCTTCTTTCTTAATTTCATTAATGAAACAGTTTAAGAATGGATTTGGAGCTGGGCATAGTGGTATATAACATTAATACCACCACTTGGGAGGCAGCAGCAGAAGGATCTCTGATTTCTAAGTCAGCCTTGTTGGCATAGCAAGTTAAAGGACAGCCAGGGCTACACAGCGCAACTCTGTCTCAATAAAATCATCAAAATAAATAAATAGATAACTAAATAAAACAGAATAAAGAATGTACTCAAAAAGAAGTTCTACAACCATTGTATTAGAGTTTAAAACAGAGAACCCAGGGCAGGCAGTATATATAGATATTGGCAGATACCTGGTGGGAAGAGATGGAGTAAAGGAAGATAAAGATCATGTGATTTGTCTAGTCACATGGCAGAAATGGGACAGATACATCAGATAAAAATGGTAGAACATCCCAAGTGTCGGGAAAAAACATTTTCAGGTTTTAGCAAGCATCTGGAAGCAAGAAAAAATTAATAAGAATGAAAGTTATTCTTTTCTAAGTAAAGAAAAGTTGGATTTCTAAGGGGGAAGTAAACGTTTATCAATGAAGGGACAATTACTCCTCTATGTATTTGTCATGGCTTTAGCTCAATGAACTTTCCTAAGAATTAATTCCCTAATTGCTCACAGTTTTAGCTGCTTTAAGTCTTCTGTTTGAGTGACATGGAGTGTTAGGTCTCAACCCAGGCCAGATACAGAATATATATTCTATTTTTATTTGACTAGGAGGAAATAACTTTTCTTTATAGGATCTCAACAAAACCCAGGCACCCTCTAAGACTTTGTAAATACCCAACACCAAATATTTAGTCATTACATCTTGGACGACAGAATAAAACTAATGAATAAACATCTAATTTCTACCATGAAAATACAGAGGTTCATAATTATTTTACTAGAAAATATTAGTGTCTACACTGGCGTTTAAGTCATATCTTCAAATTCAGTCTCCAGACAATTTTGCCCATTTAAGAAATGATTAAAAAGCCAAAGCTCCCTTCTAACTTTCCTGAACTTAAAACAAGAACATTTTAAAACTGATGTTTTTGGTGTTGATGTCCCTAAATTACCTAGGCAACTATATCGCCTGTATTTATCATTTTAAATGATACAGAAAGTGACCTAGAGTTGAACAGGTAGATTTCAAAGATGACTTTAATACTTACAGTGTCTTCTAAGCTGAACCACACAGTTGTTAGTGGTTTCCTAGAGCCATAAATCTCAACAGTTATTTCATTCTCACTCTTTACTCACTAGCCAGAAATCAAGCTAAGTGCGATAGTTTTGAGGGAGCCTGACTTTACTTACAGCTTACTTTTTCTCAAAGGATTTGTGCAAGTTCTAAAATATTAGAAATACTAACAAAAAATGTAATGGTTTTGAAAATATACACTAACCAAATTAGGGTAGAAAACCAAGATGAAATCTAAAGTGAGATTATTAATAGATTATGATATAAATATTTTCACATTTACCAATGGCAAATTACCGCCAATCATTGTTGTAGGTACTATCAACTACATCAAAGTAGCCATCATCAGTTAATTAACGTGTGCATAAACCATTTTTATTTTTTAATGTTTTCTGGTCCAGAGGCAAAAGGGTTTCCCAGTCCTCACTTTTAAACATTGTAATTATATTGAATGCAGTCATCCCTAGTTTCCAAATCTAAATTCAAGTAGCTGGTGCTTGCAGTATTTCTACTATTAATGCATTTTGTTCTATAACAATTTCATACAAAATTATGTATTCTGTTATCACCCTAGCTATACTTTTTCTTATTTCCCTCCTACCCATGCAAGTACATCTTTCTTCCTTATAATTCTCTTTATTGCATTTGTTAGTTTTTGTTTTCTTTCACATTTAACAGAGTTTAACAGACCATCTGTGTGATCCAGACTTTGGAATAACCATCAGAGCTTGGTGGACCCACCAATGGCTGTACAAATAGATCTGATGCTTCCATCTCACTAGGAAACGATTAATTGCCAATAGAGCAGCTGCTAGTGGAAAAATCACATGAGTGTCTTCTCTCTCTTTAGCTGACTATTTGGAAGTGCAACTGGAGCTTAGTGCCAACAGGGACATTTTTTTTGGAGCTCATAATTCCCATGGAGATACTATGCTTAGAAGACAGTATTTTCACTCCTCCTCCTTGCCTTCTGTTTCTTGCAAAATTTTGTACTATCTTCTGCAAGGTTCCCTGAGTCTTTCACGGAATCATTTATATTGACCATCAAGGCGAGAGTCTTGGCAGTAACCTTCTATTGCAACAAGGAGAAATATTAACCTTCTATTGGTCAAGATAAAATGAAAGTTCAAAATAAGTTCAAAATAAGATAAAAAGAAATTCAAAATAAGTAGAAAATATCACTTCTCTATCAACCATCTATGAAACTTATTTCTCTAACAAAATATTTTCAGATAATTTATTAAGATTTGAGTTTCTCAAGTATATCTTGTTCAAGGGAATATTTAATCTTATGTGCTAACTATTGCTACTATCAACCATATATGACAGTCAAAAATGAGGATTATTATTGGCCCTTTGTAAAAATTGAATATGGTGAGTGTTTTAAACTGTTAACACTTTTAGAATGGGGATATATTTTACTTATTTTTCAAAGTATTTTAAGTGCATTAGAGAAAGCTTTAGTTTTGAAATTATGCTGTGTGAGACTTGCTCTCATTTTGTTTCATTGGTTTTTTTTTTTTATTTTATTTTATTTTATTTTTTTTTTATTTTGAGACAGGGTTTCTCTGTAGCTTTTGGTTCCTGTCCTGGAACTAGCTCTTGTAGACCAGGCTGGCCTCGAACTCACAGAGATCCGCCTGCCTCTGCCTTCCGAGTGCTGGGATTAAAGGCATGTGCCACCACCACTCGGCCCTCTCAGTTTGTTTTGGTTGGAGAAGGTTTGAAGCAAATTAAAAATGAAAAGTTTCTCTTGAACCTTAAAAATGAAATTTCTTTATGATCACTCAATTTTAATGTTAGAAGTAAGCAAGTTTTCTATGTTTTTCATTTCAAATTTTAAACTTCGTTTTTAAGTGACTCATACAAGTCAGTTATTTTTTCTCAAAGATCTGTTAGCAATTAATGACAGCAGAAAGAAAAGTTCTCATTTTTATTTCAGTTGTGTATCCTCTGACAAGTTGCCCATGCTACTATAAATAACTTCACACCCATGGACGGGCAAGAAAGTCTAATTAAACTAGGAGGTTACATGAAGTAGGATCAAAGCCCCGTGCCATTGTCCTTGGCTTCTCATCAGCCCTCATTGTCCGCCATGTTCAGAGAGTCCGGTTTTATCCCATGCTTTTTCAGTCACAGTCCAGCTGGCCTTGGTGAGCTCCCAATAGATCAGCCCCATTGTCTCAGTGGGTGGGTGCACCCCTCGTGGTCCTGACTTCCTTGCTCGAGTTCTTTCTCCTTCTGCTCCTCATTGGGACCTTGGGGTTTTGATCCTACTTCATGTTCTGGCTTTGTGGGAGCCTAACCAGTTTGGATGTTCACCTTCCTAGACCTGGATGGAGGGGGGAGGACCTTGGATTTTCCACGGGGCAGGAAACCCCGACTGCTCTTCGGACTGGAGAGGGAGGAGGAGAAAAGTAGGGGGAGAGGGGAGGGAAATGGGAGGCTGGGAGGAGGCGGAATTTTTTTTTCTTTTCAATAAAATAATAAAAAAAAAACTAGGAGGTTACAAAGAAAGCATAAAAATAAAAGAGGGACTTATTGGGAAGTAAAATGGTTTTCAGAGGAGAGGGAGGATAATGAGAGAGGGGAATTGGGTATTTATTATGGGTGAGTATGAACTTTTAATTTCAAAAATTTCAAAAATGAAAGTTGATTAAGCTGTAAGTCGAGCATTCAATTTTAGAAACTGTAATCTCTAGAATTTATGTTGAACATTAGTCATATCTAGTAATCTCTCCAGAATGTTGTCTTCTAGGTTCTGACACAAAAGTCACATCTCTAACAATTTGTACCTTCTCCTTTTACACAGTAAAAGAAAAAGTGCCCGATTTGCTTACAGTTTAACGAGCAGTATTTGTACCACAAGAAAATTCTGACTACATCCTTTGATTTTCTTCTACTGAGATTAACTGATCCATCAAAAGTATATTTACAAATCCTATAGCTAATTTAATAAAATGTATCTATTAAATGAACCTGAAGTTCACACTGAGACCTGAATGATCTTTTTAGGACTAAAGAATGTAAAGCTCAAACACAAGAGTATGTCTCTTATTGTACATAATCCCTACCTAAGATCTCCAAAAGGTAGAAAAGGTAGCACTTGCCATGTGGAGAAGCAATGCAAGGTCTGCCTTGCTCTCAGTGTGACTTATTAACTTTATAGATGAAAAAGTGACACCCTACTCATGTGTTTGGGTGGTATGGCAGTCTACTTCAGAATTCAGAAAAATGAATTATCTTCACAAAAGTAGAAGTGTCTCCTTTTCAATTCTGTCTGAAAGACATCAAAATCACAAAAACAAGGAGAGCAAATGAACTAGAAGGGTTCATACAGAACTGCGTAGGGTATGTTTAAACCACTGCTGAGACAAGGCTCCCTTCCTAGGAACTTCTCGCAGGAAGAGTTCCTTTCTGAAATTCTACTGCTAATGGTCAGAATTCAGTCAGAAGAGGCAGGTAGCCTAATGCTATAAGCAAAGAAAAGATTAATAAGAAGAAAAATACTATTTTGTACTGAAAAATACTATTTTTGTGTGGTAAAAAATCAGGGTTTAAAAGATCAAGTGATTCTTTGCTTTGCTTCTTAATGGAGTTCAAAATGAAAAATGCATTTAATTTGGACTCCCACTCTCAAAGTGACTCTCTTCTGTCATTATTTCCTATCTTTACACTTTGTCAAAGTCCTACATTTCTATTGTAAGAAAATTATCATTCTAATTTAATGGCTGGTGGAGGCCAAAAAAAAAAATACAGGCCCATTTCCACCTTGTCTGATGGTCATAGACTTCTGCTCCTTCTTTTCTAACTTTGAGGTCACCTGGGGAGGGGTGATCTTCAGGATATATAACCTAGAGCTGCTTTGCTACTTATACAACAGAATGTTAATGATTTGATGTCTCAGAGTGATAAACTGATTAACTATGTAAGTTATCCTTTGTATCATGTTAATATAGTTTTTTGTTACCTTCTCCCCTCCCACCCATTTACAGTGAGTATAAAAGCTGTGGAAGAATAAATGCAGGGATGGGGATTTCAATCACTGAAATGCCCCCCAAATATAATTCTATGTTTTCTGTCTTATTATTTTTATGAGTCTTCATATTCTTTACTATACTATATTTCTAAAATTCCTACACCCCTACCTTGGTAGGAAGTATTTTTGCTGAGGCCGGTCCTCAACATAGGGCACCCAATGTGGTAAATCCCAAAATGCCCAGAAGTGTAGTCAAGCATACAAGGGAGTATGTGCAAAAACCCACAAAAAATTCCACCACAGGTAGAGAGGTGAGTAATGAGCACTCAAAATTAAATAGTAGATCATAAAATAAAAAAAAGGTGGGAAAAAAACCTAAATAATTAAAATATGGGACAAGAAAAGAGTATTCAACTATCTATACAATTGATTGGATGTATTTTGATGGCTAGAGGAGCTTATTTGGAGAAATATTTTTGCTGAGGTCTCAACAATGGCATAAGTACATTGTCACAATTATTTGATGCCAATATTCCCACTATTATCTTACTCTTTAAAATATTGTCTCTGAACCATCAGACAAACATCAGACTCCACACTGCCTTCTGTGAAGTGAAACTCTCCATTGGAGTAGAGTGGAAAGGTGTTTGTTGTGTACATTTCATTTTAAGGCAAGGGAATGGAAAGTCTAAACTCTAAAGACTATGAAACAAAATTACATGTATAAACAATACCCAAGCTACCCAGAACAAAGAATATTTACATTGGTTCTATAACTCTGTGCATTATCACTCATTTAAAAATTAGTATGAGCAGTTAGGGAGATGATACTGTTTATGGTTTATGACTTGCAACATTAGGGATTATGTTCAAATTCTTACTTTCCATGTAAAAAGTCAGGCATTATGGCCTGTAACTCAAACATTGAGGAATGGAGACCACTGGATCATGGGAGCTTGCTGACCAATCAAGATAATGTAAACAGGAAGTTTTCAGAAGGGCGATGGAGCCTATTTAAGGCTATAACATGAGAGTGACAGAGGAAGACAGCAGATGTCATGCTACGAGCTCAGCAGGCTTTTGTACCAACACGTTTATGTGTATGCAACACACCCGCTTCCCCACTCATACCCACCTTCCCACTCACCCACCCGCAGAGAAAGAAGAAGAGAGAAGTAAAGCAAAGAAAAATTGAAATACATGTTACATTTCTAAATCCTCTTCATTTGGAGAGGGTAAGCATCTAGTAAGGAGAAAGGCGCAACTGGTTTAGATCTGTGGGTTATACCTGTTCACATTGTGACCTAGGTTGACTCTGTAAATCAACTTAAAATTTATGAAAACCATAAATTATATTAGTGGTTATATTATTTGAATTATTCTCATTAAAAGTTCATGCTGTATACAATTAAACTCAAATTTTATTTCAAAATTAATATCATATTAATGATATTTTGTAAAGGAAACAACTGTATGGAGCAGATGTGTGACTTCTTTAAAAGCAGCTGCTATTTCAAATAAAACAATTAACAATGCTTAAAAATATTTTTCACATGTAGCATAATGTAATCATAAAAATGATCAAGAATTCTAATTTGTCTTACTTTGTTACTACTTAGAGCTAAGAATAAGTAATCATTGAACATAGATTGGCAGGGTAGAAAATAAAATATGAAAGTAGGTAACATTCACATAAAAATCCGGAAATAATAGAAATAAAAGTATATCATAAATCTTTATGGTACTAAGTAGCCATAAATATACCTCTGCATTATCTTTATAAATCTTGACTTTAAGGTAGTTATTTCATAATTTACTCCTATTTAACTGAAATTGTATCAGTATTATATGTAAAAATATCAACCAATGACACAATAGAAGCAGAAATGATATTCATGAGATGCATTTATGAAAAGTCATTTATTTGCTATGGTATCCTAAAATTTATAATTAAAAGAAAGATTTGTGCCACTTCAAACTGTTTTTATTCTTCATACTTTTCTAAGAGCTATAAGACTTCAGTGTGTGTGTGTGTGTGTGTGTGTGTGTGTGTGTGGTATGTGGTAAAATTCTTGAGGTTTTTCATATGAACACAATAATAAACATATGTAACTTTAAAAACAAAGTATTTAACAGTTATGTACTTGTATCAGTTAAATACATATGATTTTACTTTTTAACATTAAGTAATAAAATAAATTTGTTTTCCCTGATATAAATAAAATTCAAAGATATGCACATAGCATATCAAATCTGCCAATTAAAAAAAAATTATTAAAAATTTCTGCCTCCTCCCGCCTACCTTTTCCCTCCCCCTCCCCCCTACCCTGCCCTGTGGGAAGTCGAAGGACCTCCCACCTCCTTCCAGGTCTAGTAAGGTGAACATCCAAACAGCCTAGGCTCCCACAAAGCCAGTATGTGCAGTAGGATCAAAACCCCTTGCCATTGTCCTTGGCTTCTCAGCAGCCCTCATTGTCCACCATATTCAGGGAGTCCGGTTTTATCCCATGCATTTTCAGTCCCAGTCCAGCTGGCCTTGGTGAGCTCCCAATAGATCAGCCCCACTGTCTCCGTGGGTGGGTGCACCCCTTGCAGTCTTGACTTCTTAAAAGTAAATTGTTCTCATGAAGTTGAAAAGCAGAGAAATTAAATCTGCTGCTCATTACTAACATATTTTACATGTTTTAAAATTATTTATTGAATATATAGTAACAGTTTATACTGCACGAGGATATTTGGGTGCAATAGATTCTTTCTGAGGAAGTAGAAGTCCTTGATACTGGAAGGCCAACACAAAACCTGCATTAGTAATTTTCAGGTTTTTGTTCCATGAATTAGAAGAATGAAATTAACAGATCACAAGAACACAGAGGGTGCATTTTAGATGATATTTAGTATAGATTCATGGGTAGCAGCTTAAGAAAGATGAAGAACCATGATATTCTAATTAATCAGACCTGAAAGTCTACCATGAAGAGGGTCAACGGCCCAAGATAGTAAGGGGAGCAACAGAAAGAATGAAAAAGTCCAAAGTTTCAGAGTCAACGACTTAGGCTCTGCCTCTTAAACAAAACAAGGAAATTGACCAGAAGAACAAGGAAAATGTATTCTGAGCTAAGACTCTTATTGGCAGACAGAAACAATAAAAATCCGGGCAGCTCATAGGGAAAGTGCTAGGGAGCTGAAATTTGGGGAAAGAATAATTATTTCAGTTATATTATTAGCATGACTTGAGGTGAACCTACCTTGATAGGAGTGGTCCCTTGGCCAGATAGACCAGTTGCATTAACTCTGAAGGGAGAAGGCAAAGGTGTTTCTNATCCTTTTGGCTAGGAGGCAATAGCTCTCCCATAACAAGCTTTTTATGATGCTGCAACTTTCACATATTTAGTGACAAACCTGTTTCCAGAAAGTATCATTGTTAATTGGATACTGAGAAATAGGAAAATGGAGAATATGTGAGAATGCTAAGAAAATTATCCTCTCAGCTACATATAAGATCTTGCTATAATAGCATATTAACTTTAGCACACTGTATGATTTCTGTTAACAGAAGTTTCTGTCCAGCCCAGTCCCACATCCCTCAGTCTCAAAGAGATACACAGAGGCTTATGTTAATTGAAAACTGGCCTATTGCTCAGGCTTATTTCTAACTAGCTCTTGTGACTTAAATTCACCTAAAATTCTTGTCCATGATTAGCCATGTGGCTTGGAACCTGTTTCTTTTCTTTTTTTTCATTAAGGCATTCTCATCTGTATGTGGCTGGTGATTGGCTTTCTGCCTTTCCTTTTCCTAGAATTCATTTAGTTGAATTGCCCCGCCTCTATTTCTTGCCTGGCTACTGGCCAATCAGTGTTTCAGAAAACCATTATGAATGATAAATCAGTATAGTGTTCAAGAGCATTATCTCATAGCATTCTAATGTGTTAAAATTGGTGTGTTCTTATGAACACCTTCAAACTTAAGAACTTACAAATTAAAGAATACATCAATAGGCTCAGCTTTAAAACAGAACAAATAATCCCAAAATGACCATTGTCTTAAGGCTTGCGTTGCTGTGAAGAGATGCCTTGACCATGGCAATTCTTATAAAATAAACAAATAAACAAAAACAAAGATTAATTGAGGTGTCTTGCTTACAATTTCTGAGGTTCAGTTTATTATCATCAAGACAGGGAGGATGGCAACAAGCAGGAAGACATGGTACTGGTGCTTAGAGTCCTTAAGTCTTTATAGGTAGGCTTAAACACCAATAAATGAATTCACATATTGAGAGAAATACTTGCATTTATGTAGAAATGAATTCCTCAACCAAGGAATGAACACTTACTCTACATAAATTACAAAGGAAATATATTAATTTTTCCAGCATTCAAATGTTTCATCTTTATACAAACATCGTCACTTTTCTCTGTTTTATATTTTTTGCACTTTTTTAAATTTCCAATTTGTTGTTCAAGTGGAATTAAAAGGATGTGCATATTACATACTCTACATCATAAGCAGATAGTGATGAACATGCCCTTTTCAAATGTGCTTACAGTTCAGAGATGTTACATAAAATGTTAGGGAAACGTAAACATAAGCTGGAGGAGAAAATGCTCTTGTAAAATGGTGCTTTGCAGGGTCAGAACAGAAAAACTTGGACCTGATTATAATCTAGGTCAGTTTGAAAGCAGAGATAAAAATGTTTTATCCCACACACCCTTTCATTTGTACTTCGATACTTAACTCTTAAAATCTACTTTTGGATCTGTGTTTTTTGTTATCTTCCATAAATTCATATGTATGCATATTTCAAATTGTGAACACATTCATCAACCTATATTTCCAAGAACAAAATATATCATGTTCTTCTAGTGTTATACCTATATATTGTACAGATTTGCCCTTAAAAACTGGCAACAATGGATGATGGTTTTTTTTTTTTTTCTTAGTTACTTGTGAGAGAAGTGTGATGGGTTGTGAGAAATGTCTCAGAAGTTTTCTACAACCTATATTTTCAGATGTGAAGTATTTGAAAGAGGAGGACGCTAACCGAAAGACCTTCACCGTCAGCAGCACGCTGGACTTCCGAGTGGACCGTAGTGACGATGGAGTGGCGGTCATTTGCAGAGTAGATCATGAGTCCCTCAATGCCACCCCTCAGGTAGCCATGCAGGTGCTAGAAATACACTGTAAGTAGACACACAGCACTCCCTTTATGTCTACAATGCGTTTTTTCTTTATTTGTATTTAAAAATCAGTTTTTAAATTGCATGAAGTTGTAACAAATGGTACAAAAACTTTCCTATACTCAAGAATCTCAACCATGTTCCAAGGTAAGAATCCTTTATCTGAGTGTGTGTCTTAACAAGGAAGGACAATAAAGAGCATCTCAGAGTTTAAAGTTCTGAGTTATGATTGAAGTTATGGTTTGGTGTGCACATGGGTGGAAGAGGGTGGTGAGAACTATCTTGATTACTTGCAAATTGTTTCCCCATATTTTTAACCTACATGCTGTATTTTAGTCTCTTTGAATACAGGGCCACCTTCACTACATCCATATTATTTTTCACAATTGCAGTAAAAATGTTAACTGAGTGATGTTCACATATGAGGGCAGTGATGAGGCTTTGGGGCATTGTCTCATACAGCACGATGTGCAGTCAGTGTTATGAATTACAAGGTGCACAGGTGACTATGAAGGTCGGGGGGACAAATCATTTGCTAGTGAATGATAGACTTATATATAATCTTTTACTTAAAGGAGGCCTGGGAACACAAATTTACTAAAATGAAGCTGAGTGGACTGAAACATACAAGCCAAAGTACAAAGGAGAAGATAAAATATCCTATTTATGAGTTGCTTGATTCAATTCTTGGAGATAATAAAGTGATTTTTTTTCTGGTTGATTTTCCTGGAATGAAAAAAAAAAAAAAAAACAGCCATGGTTTAGGACTCAGCACTTACCAAATTACCAAAAAAAAAAAAAAAAAAAAAAAAAAACAGCAAGAAACAAACACACAACAAAAAAAAAAAAAAAAAAAAAAAAAAAAAAAAAATCAACAACCCAGCAACAACAACAAAAACAAAAACTAACCCACTTGTTTCCAACTGTCATCACCACTACAACAATAAAAACTTTTCTTTTGCAAACTACATGCAATGAAGCAAAGGAAATGTAAATAATCTCTGCATGCAACAAAGTACTTAGTGACAATTACGATGCAAGAAAAAGAAGACAAATGAGATGGTAGGAAGATGAAAACAGGGGATAAAACCATTGCTTTGATGAGCTTACCCACATGTAATTCTAAGGAATGAATGATACGATACAAAGCCCCCAATTAGGAGCACACCTGTTAGATTTATTTCTAGACATCAATGCAATCAGAAAGACCATAGTAGAACCCACCAGGGCAGAATAAACAGCATTAGGAGAAAATACCAGAGACGTGTCTGAAACTATTGCAATTTAAAAGCAATTTGCATTGCATTAGATTAGTTTTACTAGATTTTCTCCTGCTGTCCTTGAAACAGATTTCAACACAAGCACACATAGAGGCCACATGAATAGTATTTCTAGTTCCAAAATTTTTATAAAATGACTTTGTGAAGGTCGCTGAAAGTGCTTAGACTGATTATAAACTAGAGAATCAATTCCTGTGTTGATTTGATTATAAACTAGATAATTAATTCTTATAAGCTCGAGACAATTTAAGTCAAGTTTGAGACATTTAAAAGATTTCAAATGAATGTCAATGACGATCCCCTTATTGCTTATTTGATCAATGAATCGTTAAGATCCAAGGAATAGAAGAAGCTGATAGTTTTAGAAGATCCATATTGTCATCATAATAGTTTGAATTTTTAAATACACTTTTACTGTGAGAGATAATAATATTTTGAAAAATACCTTTCATTTATATAACTGTAATTAAAACATTTTGTACAAAATCATAGAAATCAAATCATATTAATTAATTGTTGACAAACCCCACCATGGCTAGATCCTTTCAGATAGTGAAGCAGTTGACAATCTGTTTACTTTTCTGTGTGTTGAAGGAGACACAGCAGGTGAACTGTAGAGTTTTACTATTAACCAAACTGTTTTGAATAAAATTCGGCTTGTGGGTATGAGTATTTGCCTCAGAGGTTGTTTTCTGCATAAGCATGAAATTGTGAGTTTGGATATCCATAGCCACGTAAAGGCAAGCACAGAAACAAACACCCACCACCGCTCCTGAGAAGACCAAGGCCAGTGGATTTTGCATGCTCCCTGTCTCACTAAGAAAGAGCAATAATGGAGCTTTTAGGTAGAGACCGAGTCTCAAAATACAAGAAAAGGAATAGAGTATAAAATGCAGAAGTCTACTTCTATTCTAACCTATCCCTAAGCATGCACAGCTGAGAATTCCTTTACACACAGAGATACACAAACACACACATGCAAGCAAACAATGAGTCTCAGAGAAACACATTACTTAAATAAAAAAAAAAAACAATAAAGGGTCGGAATTTGATGCTATCAAGAACAGAGTCAGTGCTATCACTGAAAGAAAATTCAAAACTTGATTGGGAAAATAGAAATTTTAAAACACAACTAAATTTATTAATATAAGACACACTAACCCGGCTAAACTTCTGAAACCTGAGTATTCTGGCCTCTCTTATGACACCTCAGTTTTTCACTGACCTTAGTCTATGCTCCTCTATCTCATAATCACAGAATAACTTTACTGCCCATGATATAAAGAATGATTTTGATCATTGTAAGGATTTCAGGACAGCTGTTAGTTCCTAACATCTACTGCCAAGCTCACGTTTACTTCTTTGGAAATTAAAATTGGTTCTATAAAATTCCTAGTCACCTATTCTTTTTTAATGTTTAACATATTTAATATATATTATTTTGAAATTTTCACTGAGGAGAGTAACTGAATTCTTCAACTTTTGTAAAGTTGTATTTGAAATATTTCACATTCATACAGAGTAATAAATTAGACCTGCCATATTTTTATATCATAAATTAATATGCAGTGGCCAGAGGGCAGAAACTAGATCAATTTAATTTATTTTTCTTCAAATCTAGCATACTATCATTCAAGTATATGAAACTAATTAAAGTCAACAGTGATGGTAATGCTAAATGTTCCTTTAAGGATGCAGAATATTCCCCAGAGATGAAATATGTACCAGCAATCTGAGACAGATAGTTTGTATTAAAAGGAGAGCAAATACATGAAATGATGCAGTCTTCATAAACACCTAAGGGCAATGCCATAAATGTCTGTATTTTCCACCCCAAAGTAGGAGATAATCACACTACATAGTTATACATGTGTAATACATTTGATGAATAATTTGCTATGGATAAAAGGAAGATAGAATGTAGTTTTGGACAGGGGAATAAAATGGAATGATTAGCAAATTCAGGATTTTTCCTTGGTATGATAATATTCTCATTATGGAATACATCAGAAACGGTCCCAAATAAAGAAACACTTAGAAGAACACTTTTCTCTGTTGCATGAAAAGAGAACATAGGCTGGGCGGTGGTGGAGCAAGCCTTTAATCCCAGCACTCGGGAGGCAGAGGCAGGCGGATCTCTGTGAGTTCGAGACCAGCCTGGTCTAGAAGAGCTAGTTCTAGGACAGGAACCAAAAAGCTACAGAGGAATCCTGTCTCAAAAATATAAATAAATGAAAGAAAGAAAAGAAAACATATGCATTCTTTAATAATGTGCACAATAGTAACTGCCCAAGACACAGAAATTCTGCTGCCAGATTGTAGGACATTGGAAATAAGAGAAACACATAGCAGCAAGGAACATAATAAAAAATACATGGCAAGGTAAGTTATAAAAAGGTGTTTCAGCTCTGTTTCCTTGTTATGCAGATTTTTTAAAGGAATTATCCTATGAAATTTATCAGATCAACTTTTCCTACTTAGAAAGTATTAATCATTTATTAAAATACTTCCACACAATGAAGGGACTCCTTTTAAACTGAAATTTAAGAGAAAGAAGAATAGATATTTTCTTTTCCTGTCAACCACACAAACGCTTTCAAATTTCACATATTAGGTAAGAGAACACTTCTCAACTGAACAACATGAGAAGCGACTCACTTTTTTTATATTTGAAATCTCTTATTTATCTTTACCCATATCTGTTTTTTTTAAAAAAATACCTTTTTATTGGTCTGATTTAATTTTTTAGGAAACAGATCGTATAAGTCAGATTTAATTCAGTGCTCAGTAGAAGAAATCTATGTGCACCAGCAGAAGACTCCGCACCGTACACAGCACAGAAGACACAAAACAGCTATTTCCTGCTGTTTCATGACATTTCATTGACGTAACTAGACTAAAGCAGAACTCTTATTGAAAAGGAAACTCTCAAGGAAAAAATACCGAAATGTCAGAGTAATGTTATTTGTATGAGAAAGCGCTGTAATACTCTAGAATGAGACGAGTATTTTAGTCTGAATTTTTAAAATGTTTATGTATGTGCTGCAAAATACTTTATACACCTCCCCATCAAAACATTAAGCTTATTATTAATTATTAACTTTTGTTTTGTAATTGTACTTGAATGTAATGTTTCACCTATGAAATGAATAGTTGTTTAAAAATGTAGATCATTTTCATTTAAGCCATAAATAAAACAATGAAAATAGCTCATGAGTTGGGCCCTCCATTTGAGCCCAAACATTTTATCTGAGTAACAATAGAAGGTGGTAGGTAAAAGCCAGGGAAGAGAGGAGGAGGGAAGTGAAGATGAGAACTAGGAAGGAAAGGGAAAGAGTTTGGGAAAGAAGAGAAGTGGAGGGAGCTTCAGGCTTAGGAATAGCATTGTTTATAAGTTAGCCCAGTTAGGCTAGTGATAAATGAAAATATATGCATTAATACATTTAAAATAACACAAGGCATGCTATCACTATTAAATAAAATAGTATCTCTATAAGGAATTAATAGCCAATTTTAGTTTGACCTATATATTTTAATAATTGTGTTTCCAATCTAGTAAGCATGACAATGGGTAATATAGGTGTTTAATTTCCCTTTAAAATCTTACATTGTAAAACGTACCATAGTGTTTCTATGGTGATTTTGTTATTGTTAAATCTCATTTAGAGAATTACCTTGGGCTAGAGAAACAAAACTTACTGTTGTAAATTTTTGCTACGTTTATCAACCATGTAATGTATTTCAGTTTTTATTCTCATGAATTGAATACAAATACAATTCTGACTATTACAGAAGAGATTCATTCCTTTTGTGCTTGGGGATTACTGACTTGGTTGTTTATGTGCTCTTTTTCTTGTGGGTATTTGGTATACAGTACAAAGATATTTCTAAGTGAAAATGGAGATTTTTTTCATTTGATGTGTTTCTCCATTGATTCTTCTTTTTGACAGATCTGTAGGTTATAGTGATGTCTCTGTGGTTAAGAGCACTTGATGCACTTACAAAGGACCTGAGTTCAGTTCCAAGCACCCTTAGTGGTCAGCTCAAGCTCCTTGTATCTCCAATGCTCTCTTTTGCCTCTGTGAGCACCCACACAATACAGAGAATCTTGACATATTCTTCGGATTCATATCATATGAGAATGATATTCTGTAGCATTCTTTTTTTCAGAAAATGTTCAGACAATGATTTATAGTTGCCGCAATCCTTTTATCAAATCTACCTTTTCTTTTCATTCAGTGACTCATAACAGTCTTTACCAGTTTCAGAGTTTCCAATGCCAGTGTCTGGCACAAAGACTCATATGTCACACACATGCGCCATGAACACATGCACACAGGTGAACCATACATACAACAAATAAATAAACCACTTTCCATCTCTATTCAGAAAAGGACATGCCTCCCATGTGCTTGCTCAAAGCATGACACATCAAGTTGAAGAGGGGTGTAGATGGGAAAGGGAAGGGGGTAGGAAGAGAGGTTGGAGGGGAAACTGATTGCTATGTAAAATAAATAAAAATATTATTTAAATAAAAATTCTGATGCCAAAAACCTTGAAAAAAGTAAATAAAGCTTTTAATAAAAGTCTCAGGGAAGATCTCTTGTAATAAATGAAAAAGGGAGAATAGTTTAACAGGCTATTTTCATCTGTCAAAAAATTAATAACCTGAAAGTAATTAAGGAGAAAGTAAAAAGGTGAGAGACAGAACATTTGTGTGTAGACAGAAGTTCTGTCCCACTCAGTCATGCAGCCGTTCAGTCCCAATGAAACATACAGAATTTTATATTAAATAAACTGTTCAGCCTGTTAGCTCAACCTTATTATTAACTAGCTCTTACAACTTACATTAACCCATAATTCTTGTCTATGTTTTTTTTCTTATTTATTTATTTATTTATTTATTTATTTATTTATTTATTAAAGATTTCTGTCTATTCCCCACCACCGCCTCCCCTTTCCCTCCCCAACCCCCAATCAAGTCCCCCTCCCTCGTCAGCCCAAAGAGCAGTCAGGGTTCCCTGCCCTGTGGGAAGTCCAAGGACCACCCACCTCCATCCAGGTCTAGTAAGGTGAACATCCAAACTGCCTAGGCTCCCACGATTAGCCACGACTTGGTATCTTTTCTCAGGAAAGCATTCTCATCTTGCTTCCTTTGTATCTTGCTGGTGACTGACTCTATTTTCTTCTTCCCAGAATTCTCTTAGTCCAGTCACCTTGGCTATCCTTTCTGCTTGCCTATTAGCTAATCAGCGTTTTATTAAACCTACATAGGTGACAAAACTTTACAGTGTACAAGAGCATTATCCCACCAAATTTCCCCATTTTTCTTTTCAAGACAAAAACCCTGAATCTAATCTCCTTTGTTTAGCTTTTTTTGCTGGCTGTTATCCATAACAACTTGTAGCCAACAGGCTAAATAAAGACAAATATACATAACCCATTTTGGGGGCATAATTTTCTAAGATACTCCCTGCTGATCAGGGACACTGATAATCTTACAGGACCCATAGAAAATTTAGGATTATGGTCAAATCCTGACTGGAATATTCTATGAGACTGGATCATTGAGGACCATGAGTTACATTCACCTGATAATATACACATATGCATATGAAAGAAATGATTTCTGATATATCATTATCATGGTTTCTGAAAGCGTCCTATAGCATCATTTCTGAAAACTGGGGCTGAAACTGAAAACAGAATACAAACATGCCTGATGATATCAAGTTACATTGTTGCAATTCTCTTAAAGTAACTAATAAAAATTTTATAATGTGTGTCCTGTATGTTTTAGTAACTATGAAAAATTTTATTATACAAATAAATATTTTCAGAGGAAATACTTTTGTCAACAAATAACATAAGCAAATAAATAAATTCAGAGGAAATACTTTTGTCAACAAATAACATAAGCAAATAAATAAATTCAGAGGAAATACTTTTGTCAACAAATAACATAAGCAAAAGTGTTATTTTAGGCAATGACCTGAAGGCTATGGACAACTTCGAGCCATTTATTCCAGTTCTGAATTACAGATTATTTTTTTTCACTCAATATATCATATGAATTTGGTGGTTTGGTCAATATCCCTAACAGAAAAAGATTATTGGTATATAAAGCCAAGTTATTTTTTTTAATACAAAAGGAATAAAGTAGGATTTCATAGGTAAAACATTTTATTCAAAGGGTCAACTTGTTAACCTGCAAAACTATCAGTAATGGACAGATGTTGCTGAACTACGAACGGTAAATGTATCAAGGCTTGTGCTCCGAGGTTTCCCATTATGAGATTTCCTAACAGCTATTCTGTAAAATCTTTGTTACGAATACAGAAAATCCGTTCCAAGCTAGATCAATGTTTCACTTTGATTTTTATTCTTAGATCAAATATAACGGAAAGTATCCTGAATTCACAAGTTAATACAGCTCCAAATTTTTTAAATGAATGACCTTTTTATTATCGTGTTTTAACACTGCAATTATATTCTTCATGAATGAACCCCAGAATTTTTCAAATAAAAAATATTAAATATAACGGTAAAAGTTTTCCCACATACTGACACACTTTAATTTATATCCAAAAGAATAGATGGCTTTAAAAAATGTATTGCATTCTGAATATAACAAAAATCTTAGGAATATGGTAACCCTATCTTTCCACTTGGTCCCAGAAACAATAATCAACCAAACTTTTAAATGAATTGTCAGATATCCTACAAATATGTTGTGTTTTACCCATTGTTTTTGCATGGCTCCAAGAATTATCTTTTAGTTTATCAAAACTTTTTATCAAACTTATTTATTTATTTAGCAATCTTTTAGCTTGAATGAGTGTGTAAGTGACACATAGCAGATAGAAAAAAAAAGCAGCAGAAAGAGAAGTACCATTCGACACAGAGGTGACACCATCCAGGAGAGACTAATGGAGTAGCGAGATTGAGAGACTAAAGAAAAAAAGCAAAGCCGGCAAACCTGGATCTTACAAACATCCAGAAAAACCAGCTTGGAAAGTTGAGGCAATCACCAGGAGTTTCCAATTCAGTGTAGGAATCTGTGCCACCTGGAAATCAGAATTAGTTATATATAAATGCAAAAAGAGAGATCCATTTTAGAGAGTTGTTCCTTAAATTGGTGAACTTTTAAGTCCAATAATACACAGTGAGCCAGCAATGTACAGACCAGAGAGTCATCGACTTGTTAGTCCACAGCCGGGGTGCCATGGTCTGAGAATCCATGCTTCTCTTTCCGCTACTTCAAGACCTAGCATTTAGGAACACCTGTTTCCATTGTAGTCCTGAGATAGCTGTAGCGTACTGTAGACAAATATCTAAATATTTTTCCACTTCACTGTAACCATTAAGCAAACAGAGAGGGAGGGGACAATGTTCAGGCATACTACAGTGCTCCCCAATCACATAACATCTTTCCAATCTCTGTGTCTTTTAAAGTTTCTGTCGCTTCCTAAGGTGACCACAGGTTTTTGACCAAGTTTTGAATTGCTGACCATTGGAGGGCAACCTAGATTCAAATTTGAGGAAGTTCAAAGGCAGAAGAAAAATCAGAGAATCTTCCAACGCTTAGGATTCTTTTATCTCTTAATCAAACTGAGTGAGGCCTAGCCACATTTTGAGATCAATGTGTTCATTCAGTCTTCCAATGGCAATGTTAATGTAATACTAAATCATTGACAAAGAAATGTCTAGAATACTATTAGACCAAAGGGTACACTCAAACCAAAACACAAAATGATTGTCACAGACAGACAAATTAAATCTATTTCCCAGATTCATATTTTCTGTAGATTGCCCTCCATTCTTTTCACTAGAAATATATCTGTCTTTTATAATAAGATTATACTTATGTATAGGCCAAAGGTCAAAAGATAATACACTTCAATTTGACGGGAATGATCCTCGGTCACACCTATCTTCCCACATAAGTTTCAACGTTTCCGTGCTTGTTGACTAAATTTCATCATAACCTTTGTCAACCACACATTTGATAAATATCTTCTTTGTAAAACATATCAACAAATTATATTTACATCATTTAATAGGTATAAGAATATTTATATTTTTCAAATTATGGCCCTTCCAGAGTCATTTTATAGAATTATAATTTGCCATGATGCACAAAGAAAGTAATTTTGTAACTAGAATATTATTTTTACTGCATATATTTTTTGTGTGATGGCAGGAATTGAATTCAGGGACTTGAATGTACTAAGCAATTGTTCTAATACTGATGTACATTCCCAGTCCTGAAATCACTCCTTATCTCAGGCTGGACTTGATTCAAAAGACTCTTGTCCTTGTCTCTCATATACTGAGATTATTAGTATCTGTCTTTTCCTAATCCTGTCTTATGTATTTGGTCATTTCCCATGTGTTGTCTTGTTTATAGGCTTGAGAAAGATTGCATTTGAAACATAAAAAAATTTAACATGTAAGATCATCTACATAATTATAGTTTGTTTTATATTAGTGAAAATTCAATACTATATCTTTAAGGAAGATAACTAACTTAAATATTTCAGAATTGATTAATGCTCCAAAGCAGCATACTAATATGATGTCAGATGGGTTCCATTTTTTTCCCCATTAAGTCTAATGGAAATGGGAAAATGACAGTCTGAGAGGTCAAAGCTATTGTGTTCATTACACAATATATAGAGAGATAAGAGGGAAAGAAGTAGGCCACTTAGTTCTATACAGACTATAAAGAAATCATTGTGCTTACTTGCTCCCTCTATTCTTTAAATGTTATTTTCCATTTCCTCTAAGAAATATATACTTTCCTGTTGTTTAAAGGATTACATGTGTCATGTGATTTATATACCTAAGTGTCCTAGAGTTCTCTTGAATTTATTTTCATAAGGGTTTGATTTTATTAAACAGAAACAATTACTATATTTTAACAATTATATCGTTGCCATATGAAGCCAAATGCTACCTTTCAGGACTATTATAAATAGCTATTTGATGTGCTTTGTCCACTCTGCTTTAAAGAAAGCAGCGTGCGCTCAGAGCTGCAGGGCTGTCTCTTCAAAAGGATCCTGCATAATGCTTCAGAGACTGCAGTTTATCTTGAGTTCATTGGGGGTTCCTTATTGTGAGTCCCTGGTAGCCCTGTGACAATGAAAGTGTTGTTATTCAAATGCACATAAATGCATTCAGTCCACAAAAATAGTATTCATAGCAATCTATAAATAGTTGAAGAAACAATTGCATGAAATACTTGATATTCATCTGAACCACTTTTTGCAATGTCATATTTAAATTCAGATTTCAGAGAGTCTCCTAAGATATTCAAATATTTTTGTTAAATTGCACAGATGGGAAAGTTTCAGTGTGTGTGTGTGTGTGTGTAAATATACATAATATTTAGATTTTTATATATTTATAAGAAGCATAAGAGATGCTGAGCATGTGTGATACAACTATTAAGTGTATCCTTATATGTCATTAATGATTTTTCTCTTCTCTTTGTTCTAGATACACCATCAGTTAAGATCATACCATCCACTCCTTTTCCACAGGAAGGACAAGCATTAACTTTGACTTGCGAATCTAAAGGAAAACCACTGTAAGTGATTTAGTGACTGGTAAACTTTTCTCTCTTTCTTCAATCAGTATTTGATGAAAGGGTGTAACTGTAGACATCTTCATTCTAACCTGTTCTTGTCAAACAATAGAGCAGGCTCTTTGGTATTTACTCCTTTCTCCCTCAGATTTCTCTAAAATGAATGCGTGTGAATATAGAATACAAATACAGGGTACACAATCAAATGACCGGATGACAGGCAAAATAATGTCTGAAATGCTTAGCGATAAAGGCGAATTTGCTCAAATGGAATACAATAGTCCATTGGATTTCCTGAACCATACCATCACTCCCTTCTACTGGTAGAGATACTTTTCTAAGAGGAATAATGAATTTGGAAAGCTATGATATTGTTATTGTAAGGAATGTACATCATTTCATTTAGGTATAATTCAGCAAGAAAAGCTCAATAGAAGTCTGGGATTCAGTAATGTAGAAATAAACTTGAATGTGTAATATCCACACTTGCACTAAAGACGACTCCAAAGTACAATCATCTCTTATTTTATGGAATAACACAAAATCTTGGGAAGTTTAACAAATGCAATATTCGATCCTTCTCAGAAGATTTTCACAATTGTTCCCTGAGGATGTCAATGAATGGCACCTTGCAAACAGAAAAAGAAAATCAGAACATTTATATTTGATGCAGGAAAGAAAATTTAATCTCAGAAAGGAGAACCAATTTTTGTCTTATTCGCATAGGATTAAGATTGGTGAGGCAGGCCATACTCACCCTTTGGTTCTGTCCAAATCTTAGAGTCTTTCACCTAATATCTGTTAGTTCAGCTGCTGAATCTAAATTTCCACTTCTGTGTAAATTCATGAATGAGGTTCATGGTGATTTCATAATTGGAGCTGAAACCCTAGTTTTTACAGAGGAATGACCCAGGCTCTGGATAGTGTGACAGTACTCATCCTACTCAGATTTGCTTCTCTATTTAAAATTTTCTAATACTTGCTAATATCCTATTTAAACAACATTTGCAGCAATAATTTATGCCCATGTATTTTTTAAATATTCCAAATCATGTAATATCTTTGAATATTAATTTATATATTAATAATGGTCTAAAACTGTCATATTTTGCATTTATCCTTATGGGTCTCAATGTTATAATGAATATAATGTTATCATTTTCTTAATAACGTGTTTTGATTTATTGTCCTGTATTATAGCCCTATCACCAGTGTTTCTCATTTGTTTTGTTCTATAAGCTCCCAGGACATTAGCAGTACAATTAGAGTCAACTTTCTTGATTTGTTCTTTGGTTTAGAATGCTTGTTTCTTTCTTCTTTCTAAATCAGTTCAAAATCTACCCACTCCTCCCCATTTTCAGAGTATCATCTCCAATAAATGAAAGTGTTAACTTTTTTAAGTGAACTGAACTAAAGTAGATCTCTATAGCTCATACTACGTCCCCAAGACTGTCACTTGAGCCAGACAGAGCACAAAACCAGGGAAGATTGAAAACAAACCACTTGATTTTTCCCAGAAGGAAATCTTCATATTCATAAAGAAAATGGCCTTACTAAAGCACATAGAAGGATGGCAAATTAAGGATGATTAATCAAGAAGTTCATCACT
This sequence comes from Alexandromys fortis, assembly GCF_014885135.2. Classification (NCBI taxonomy): domain Eukaryota; kingdom Metazoa; phylum Chordata; class Mammalia; order Rodentia; family Cricetidae; genus Alexandromys; species Alexandromys fortis. The sequence continues at coordinate 14,652,508 of NW_026067944.1, forward strand.
GGACAAAGAAGAGAATCACTAGTGGAACGATCAATCACTTCAGAAGATGATACATACAAATTAGAAAAGAGATGATAAAAACATTTTAAAACAATTGCAAAATAAGGAATAAATTAAAGCATAATAATAAGGATAGTGCCTACATTTTAAGACAGATTTTAAAATGTGGAAGCCTAAATAAGGAGTGTGGTACCACATGGACCCACTGGGCAGGCTGAAATTGTGTCATTTATTCTGGTAATCACCACCAAAGTTCCACTCCATTACTTTGCAACTATTGCACCTGATTCCCCACTTTGTTATTTTGGCATCATTGAGAGGCAACACTATTGGCATAGCATTCAATTCTTACCCAGGACAGTAAATTTCTATTATCTTTCCTTTTTACCTGATTCGCTTCTAGTGATCAAGTGGGGATCAAAAACATAAAACAGATAATAAATATATTTTCATCTTATAGGTGACCTGAACAGCACCCTTTAATCATGTCTAAATCTTTATTGTTCCTTTAAAACACATATTTGAGCAACATATGATGTCTTAAAGAATGAGCAATTCATCATTATTAGGTGCACTGTTTCTGTTCAAATCACACTACTATCTGTGTTATAAATCATGAAACCGTAGCACGGCTCGAGTTGCAGTGAGATTCATGTTTGTAACCTGCCCTCCAGAATGCTAATGTTGTTTTCCTTCTTCTAAATGTGAGGGCCCCAGTGACTGTTTATGAACAATCATGCCTTATTTGCCTGCTTTGGACAGGAGCCTTTTGCCATTTTCTTGTAGAGCAGCTGCATAACTTGGGCCAGTACCAAATTGTTCCACTTGACATTACTATAGAGGCATTCTATTCTTTCCTTAAAAGAGAGATTACTGTACATGTCTATTGTTTTATTTTTTGTCTAAAGTGAGGACCAAGCTAATGCCAGCCACTTTTCTTTCTAGTCCCCAGAGTTTCTGCAACCCTCTTCTGTCTTTGGCTGAATTCCCAGACAGCTTTTAGGCAACACATTCTCCATTTATAAAAGTGGAAGAAGAACATACCCTTTATATTACATTAAAGTCGTGACCTTAGAAGATGCGGGGTGGCCCCTACATGCTGTGACAAGTGAATCAGCATTCATTTTAACCAAAGCTTAGCACATTGTGAATTTACTTTAAGGAAAGAGAAAGCAGTGGTACATTTTCCAGTGGAATAAGTGTGCATTTGGCATTTATTCTGTAAGAAGAAAATAATTACATGAGGTGATGAATTTTCCTGTATACAAAACACAATGTTTGTATTGTAGTTACTATTTTACCATCTAGTAATTATAATTTTTCTTTTGTTCTTGGCAGAAATCTAGCATGCATAATTGCACAGAGATGAACATCCTATTCTGTGTAAGAAGAAAGACTTTAATCTTTAGAAAGATAGATCTTATGCCACTGAGCACCTAGTGAGGTACTGAAAAAGGAACAATTTTATATACATTTTGGATATGATCAAAAATTAAGGAAGGAATCTGATATGTACATACAAATGCATTCCCTCATGGACAGAATAGAATTATTTCTTCAAAAGACACAAAATTAAGGCAAAACAGTTTTATACCAGTCAGTTTCTTCAGACTAAAATGTGGGCTTCTCTTACAAAACACAAATCACAAGTCATTTGCCAATTGTATGCAATCCAATTAGTGAAACTAAATTGCAAAATAAACCGGGAGTTAATGAAGGCAAGTTATCATCCAGAGTGAAATAGTGTTCACCAAAATAGGGAAGATCTGATATTGATATAACAGTATGAGTCTATTATCCCAGCAATTTCAAATCACCCTGTTTAATGCATGAGATGTTATTAACCAATATTTGTTTTTCTCTTGCTAATCAGAAATGCCTCTAGTTAACCAACATGTCAGTATTAATGTTCAAGTCGGATGTCTGTGGTACAGTAGTCTGGGGTATAGTCACCATGGTTGTGTAGAAGTAGGAGCTAAAGCTTGCACCCAAATTATATTATCTATCAATATTCACAGTATTAGTTGTCATTAATTAGATTTTTAGCCACTCGGATTAGTTTGCTTTTCTAAGTTCATAAACTTTGATTTTAGAACAAGTTTAGATTCACAGATAAATTGAGCAAAAACTACAGAAAATTCCTATATACCACTGCCCTTCCACAGGGTGAGCATTATCCATTGCTCACAAATAGTATTTGATTGAGTCACGTTGGCCAAACAATGAGGCAATACAGCCTGTCATCATGTAAAAGAAAAGTTTCTCTCTTACCCTTGAGTATTTTTTTTCTCTAAAATTATGTAATGGCTATCTAATAGACCAATTATGAAATGATTGAAGGCAATATATCAGTAAGGTCTCCCAACAAGTAATGTCTTAATAAATAATAACAATAAGGACTATTATATGTCATTTGGTAAAGAAATTAAATCCAAAGTACCCCAAGAGTTTTACTCAGAAGTCTGAATTATTAATAAGATGCTTAGTAATTCCAGACAATGAATTATGATCATAGATTCTTCCAAGTGTCTGAAATTCAAGATTTTGATCAGAATAAACACATTCTAGGACATTAGTTCACAAATTTTAAAAAGCATCTAGAAGACAAATAAAACCAAATAGAAACTAAAGTCACATAAAAATTGTTAGGGGACACATATTATTCAGGTTATAATAATAATGATGATAAATATTAAATAATATTCATATAAGAGAATGCAGAGGTAAGAGGCTCTTTTGAGGAAACATGCAAAATAATGAGTAATTGATGACTGGCAAATTTGAACCCATTGAAATGGCTCCTTCACAAATAACTGACCAATTATGTTAAAAATATTTTAGTCAACTTGAAAGAACTGTAAAGAGGGAAAAAATTAATCCTGGTTCTGCAAATGTGGAAGAGGTTGCTCTTCTAGTAACTATTACTAGGATGGAACAAAGATTTATCAATTAACAATAAATCTTGAAGAAAGCAAAAGCTTAAAATCAAAACCAACAAAAACCACTTCCTATATTTTTAGACATCCCAAACGGACATGATGGCAGCTCCAATATGCTGTTGAAAATCCAATGTCTCTGAAATGTACAAGATTGTTTTGTTGGTAATTTCTAAATTTTCTCATTTGTTTTTGAAGTATTTAAAAATATTTCTATGGTATGTATCATGTGTGTATGTGAACTTGAATGCTGGTGCAATGGAATCCAGAAGCTTTGGATCTCCCTGGATCTGGAGTTGCAGGTAACTGTGAGCTGCTGGATGTAGGTGTAGGAGTTGAACTTCTGTCCTCTGCAGCAGCAGCAGCAGTACATGCCCTCAACAGCTAAGACACCTATCCAGAAACTTGCTTATTCTTAGTTGTCACAGGTAAATCAAACAATACCTTTTGGAAACAGATCGAAAGCATTTGTCTCCTAGAGGTTATATGACCAACTGTAGTTAATAGGAGAATAGAGATTGCCATCTACAGTAACAACAGTGAGGGCTGTCTTGTATTGTTCAATACATGTTCACAGATCTCTGGTAGAACATTTTCCCAAGATTTTAATGAGCTTGGCAAGAGTTAGAGAACATTCATAAACCATCAGCCCAAGTATTCAAGTAGATATAAGCCAGTAATGTAAACTCAATCCTGTCAGATATCTGATATTATATTTAGATATCAGATATGTTGTAAATATATCTGATATCTGAATATGTAAATATAGGTAAGAGATAGATATGGTTATGTATAGCTACATAGATATAGAGATATAGAGATTATTATGTATGTATATATATATGTATATATATGGAGTTTGTACATAGAAATAACTGCTATTGCCAATACAGTATGAAAAAATGGGATGTCAAAGAGCCTAGAGAAAATAAGCTGGGATTTTAAAGAATAGATTACTCATGAGACTATATTTCTTATTAAATATTACATGTAATATATTTCTCAAATAATGGAAGATAAAACAAAGAATGGATCTATCATTTAGAAATTATTGTAGGAAATTTTTTGAATAAGAAAAGTCACATGATTTTTTATATTTCCTTTGATTTGCAATCTAGAATATTATTAAATTATAAATCAAATTAAAAATCCAATACAGTCACTTTATTCGTAAGGTACTTTCAAAGGTATAATACTAGGAAATTAGTCCCAAATTTCCATAATAAAGACATAGCCACATTCTGTCGTCCCTTTGCTGAAACCCATATGGTCCTTTGCTCCCATTTCATGGATTTAAAATTTAATCACACATTCACTCTCTGGAAGCACACAAGTGGTTATCTTGGAAATGAGACTGAATATTTTGGTTTTGTTTGTAAAACACGGAGCTGACTCCGAGTAATCTCCATGGCTGTTATTTAGGCTGAGCATCTGTGGTGTGCTGGGCACTCAATCATTTTCAATTAAATGTTCCAGTGTCTTGTGAAAGTCCCTTCAGAGTCTGCAGAATTATGGTTATAGACCCACAAAGAATATGCACTTCTTGAGCATTTTCCAGAAAGCCAGGTTTCTTGCAGAAAAGCCTATTATTTTGAGAGATTATGTAAATGCTTAGGTGAAAATCCAACTCAGAGTGTCTCAATATTTAAGACACTGCAAAGGTACCATCATATTCATGGGTAAGACTTTCAGGAAGTGTACCTGTCAGTTCATGGTATTTAAAATATCTGTCATGTATGAATATAGTAACTGTAGAAAGCACAATTTTTAATCTTTATGTTAGCATTATTATAGAAATTTTATGTGTGCTTATGTAGTAACAGAATCATTAATATGATAAGTTTAGGGAGATATCAGGAACAAAAATTACTTTTATTCTTATGATTACTAGAACATTAAAGAAAACAGGAGTCATTACAACTGCTTCTTAAAGAATATGCTCATTTGTTCTTTAAAAAGTTCTAGGCAATAATATTTTTTTCTCTCAACCTTTTTTCTGTAATAGTTCAGTTTTCACCAGTATAGTTTACAAAAGAGTTTGTTATTCACTACTGGTTCAATATTTTGACTATCAAATACCCATAAATATATGGAGGGAACAAAATATGTAAACATAATTAATTCTATAGAGATTAGGCATTGTAGTCAATGATGTAAAACAAACTTTTTATTCTAGAAAAACACTCAAGTTTTGTATTCTAGAAAAAAATTATACTTAATGAAAACATATACAACAAAATTTCTGGCATGAATCTTGATTTTTTTTTCTTTTATATACCACACAGAACTTCAATTCTAAAAGGTGGGCATTTGAATATTTAGAGTTTAGAAAACAAATAAACAATAATCTCCCAAGTCTCAGATATATGAACATTTACAAACATTTCTAATATAAAAGGAAGTGATTGAGGAGTGCCTAGACATCCAACTCCTCAGAATTCAGAGTGGTAGAGATATCTGAGATGCTTGTGGGGCAAAAGAAATGAAAAAAAGAGGAGGATAGATTTTTTCAAAGGCAGGGGAGTAGAATAGCAATGACCTTGTTCATGGTCAGCAGAATATATCACCACGGCGAAGTGCGAGCAAAGGCGGAAGAGTGACACGATCTCAAAAAAGGCAGAGGGAAAGAATATGAGCTGGTTTTCAGAGAAGGAACAGCGGTGCCTGATGATACAAAGACACTGATGTATGTTAGAAAAACATGTCAATTTGTCTTTTTAGACTAATTATTACATCATCAAACCAATTTATTTGATCCTTCTTTATAAAACCAAAATCAGAAAACAATAGAAAAGGAAAGACAATATAAATATGGGAGGTGTGGGAAGGATGTGTAGTGAATATGTAAAGGCAGAGGTAAAAGCTAGTTTTTCTGGGGACATGTGTTATACAGTGCTTTTTAATGTAAATCATAACTTAAATAATTTGAAGATCGATGTATTAAACATGATATCTACAATCAATCATACTGCTAGGCCACCCTGAGAATGGACATGTTAAATTTTAGTCTTTTTAATGCATTATAAAAAATATTCCAACATTTTAGCTCTAAGGAAAAAAGTGTTCCACTAAGAATATTCTATTTAATAATGCAGAAAAAGCATAATCCTTTAAGAAAAATTACATTGAAATTATTAAAATTTGCTTTTAAAGTTTAAGTTTCAGATTCAGTTATCTTCAGTATACATAAAGCATTATCCCAACTACAATACAAATGAGTTATACCTAATTATTACTTCAAGACCATCTGTTTTAATATTAGACAAGAAACAAGTCATGGAGGTAAATAAGTTTTATAATGGGCAGTGATTAACAAAAAGGAAGATGGAAAATTTAATTAGTTATTTTTTATAGTAGTAGAAACAATGAACCTAACACTTAGAGAAATAACCCTATCATTTCAACCTAACTGTTAACTGAATGATTTTTGAACTCAGGGTTGATTCCAATGCTTGAAGTATCATCTCTGGTATCAAGTTTTCCTTACATTCTCCACAGTTTGAGAAACTGGCATAGTCTGAGAAATTGAAATTTACAAATTCTGATTCAAAAAATAAAATTTGGAAATATTCCAGAGGAAAACTTCAGGAGTTTATGATTTTTATAAACAAGAAAAGCTTTTTATTTAAGGATGATCATTGTTGAACATGTCATAGAGATTTTATGCTTAATATAAACACATAGATAGTTATATTGTTGTATGAAAGGAGGAATACTCAAAAGTTGTTGAACTTTTTAAATTAGATATTAAGAGTATGCTTATCAAAGAAAAGAAATATTAAATTTAAATAAGGCATTGGTAATTGTTTTTCCTTCATTAGAAGCTTCCTAAAGATTAGTTTAAGCATGTACATGTAACAGCAATTCTACCACACCATCATCATAAACTACAGCAACAGCAATAACATCAGTAACAATAATCATTTAAACCTTTTAAAAGTTATCCAGCTCCAGAGAGAAGACATCTGAAGATGACCCTAGGTTCTCACAAATGTTTGCACATATGTGCATATAAACCTGTAA
>NW_026067944.1:14659482-14707377 GCF_014885135.2 Alexandromys fortis
TATTAAAAATGACCCATGGAAAACATTCTTTTACCATTAAATAGCACAGCTATAGCATCTGAAAATAATGAAGCTTGATCTTTGTTTTACTCCAAATGTACAGAACAATATTTTCACAATAATTTGAATGAATATACGTAGAATATTACTACAAATTGTATGAGGAACATATTTTTTGACTATTTGTAACAAACGACTGTGTATGTTTTTCATTTAAGATGATTGGTATGAGAAATATAGTCTTGGAGAAATCATTTTTTTTGATTTTTTTTCCTACTTTACAACATTTTTAACTCCCAACAAAGAAAAATAACAAAATGGTTCTTTGAATCCATTTCAGGATAAAAAGAGCATTTTTGTTCTTTTTAAAAATTCAACTTTTACCCATTTGCTTTAAAAGTTATTAAATACAAGGCAACTTCTTTTATTATTTATCTTCTTTCTGTGTCCTGTCCCTCCCCCCTTTACCTCTTGCCCTTTTCTCTCCTTTCAATATCAATTCAAAGTTGGACTTTAGTTTAAGAAGCAGTCTCAGTCTGTGGAAGTGGGAAAATGTATAGGTAATAGTCTACTAAGGATCCTTCTCTTTTGAATACAATAAAATTACATCTTTCTACATTTACCAATTTCAAACTGATTTACAATTCATTTGCTTTTCAGATTCATTAGTATTCCTAAAACTTGACAGCATAAGTGAAGAGATTTTCCCACAACTATACAAGATAATTTCATAATCTAAAAGGCTTTGCTTAATTCATAAAATGAAACCAAATGTTTATGAAAATCATACTAGCTCTTTCAATATCCCATGGAAATATTACAGATAACATAGAAGAATTCTGTTTTAAAAGATCTCTTTGATAATTAAAACTTCAATCAAATCTGGTGACTAAGTATGGGAGTTTTTCAACTGAAATGAAGCCATTGGGCATTTCACATTATTACAAGATACACTGAGCAGAACAGTATTGAAGTTCTGCTTTGTCTTCCAGGAAACACTGAACATAAATAATCATAAATTCCTTCCTTCTTTCTTTTGAGTCAGAATATGATACCTACTTGATGTTATTACACTGAATACTTTTCATATACAAAATTTTGTAAACATTTTAGGGTTACATAGCAACTTATATACTAATGTGATGGAAAAATTATAGAGCCTAGGAAAGGATGTAAGTATTTGTGGAGATGTTCAATCTGGATAGTGTTCCAACTTTTGGATGTTCCTTTATTCCTGCCCAATTATATAAACAGCAGGCGAAAGCTTTTGTTGGACAGTCTAAATCATGGAACTCACTATTGTGTAACTAAATTGCTTATTGATTCTTTACTCTTCTTCAAAAACCTTTGTCTAAAACAGAGACAAATCATCTATGAAGTCCGAGAGAAGGTTCCTGCCCACAGTCCATGCAGAGTAGACCAGGAATAACTTCACATAGAATTGAAAGGATTAGAAGAATTGCTAGTACTCAAACTTCCTGGATCATTGACCCAAAAAGAAACTGAACTGAGAAGAATTTAGAAATCCAATAGTTCTTTTAACTGGTATCAACATACCAAATAAATTGGCAGTCAAAGTTAGTTATAACATTACTTTATAAATGACAATGTGTGAATGGCACTGGAAATCTATACAGATATTTCTACAGTTGACACACTACATTCATAAAGCCTCACCATGACAATTGCCAAAATGTGACCAGATCAAGGATGATACAGTCAGTGGACATGCCAACCTACACATAACACAGGGAAAATCCCCAAGGACTCATTGTAACAAAAAATTACAAGCAACTAAGAAAAGCTGGGAGTGGCAAAGACTGTTTTCCCCTAGGGAAGAACATAACAGTCAGTTGTCCAATGCCAACCATAAGCCCTGAAAATATATTTACCTGAAATGTTATATAGACTGATCAGCTTATATAGGACTATCTATCTATCTCTCTATCTATCTCTCTATCTCTCTATCTATCTCTCTATCTATCTCTCTATCTATCTATCTCTCTATCTATCTCTCTATCTATATCTATCAATCCATCTACATACATACATACATACATACATACGTACATACATACACATATGTACACTCAATAATGATTACTCAGAAAAAAGGTCATAAAATTAAAGGAGAATAGAGAGGGATGTATAGAAGGAGTTGGAAGAAGAAATGTTGTAGTTAAATTATAATTTCAAAAGAAAAGCTTTCCTAAAGAAAACTCTGTGCTAACTCTTTAAAAATTTCTGGCAGATTATAATCTCTTGCACTTAATCCTTAAAATATAAAAAATCCGAAGATCTTTGGTTTCTATTCTTATTTATACAACCTACTCTCCTAGAAGAACCTGTTAGAAAATGCCTTAGGTATACCCCTTTAAATTCTTATGTATAAGTTTATAGATTTGATAGACAAAAGTAAAATGAAATTTTAACTAATACTGGTAATAATAATCTTGTAATAAAAAGCTTGATATTCTGTAGCGACTATGTGAACGTTCTCACTGTAGAGCTGGTTGGTCCATGATATCTCATTTTTGCTGCTCTCATCGCTCCTGTTACTTCTAATGTCTACCTCCTCCCCTTTTCTATCCTCATTGCATAAAAACTTTAAACTGGAACTTCTTTTAAAATGATCTTTTTTGGATGAATATTGTTATTCATCTGTAACAAGAAACTCCATCATATGAAGGTTCCAACTAATAAAGGCTAGGGATCCTCTATTTTAAGATGAAAAAAAAAACTGTATCCAAGTCATACTAAACCACTTAATATTCAGTTGAACATTTCAAAATTACTTAGGGGCAAGTGTAAGTTATTTATAATCTGTATATAAACTCTAAACTCCATTTCATTAAAATTGTAACCAATTATGTGAACATCTTTACCACTTTGAGTACTTATCTCCCAAAGAAAGAACATGGATGTCTAAAGGATTTAGTTTAATGGAATACTGACTTCAGTCACAGACTCATCCTGCCACCAAATATGCAGAGGCTGCTTTCTTTTGTTATTCTTTTCTTTGTTCTTCTTTTGCTGTTTTATTATTCATCCATTTTCTAGAAGAGACTTGTTTTGTTTAGGAAAAATAAATTTATTTTAAAAATGTTAAATATAGACTGAACACTTAAATTTCAACAATTATTTAGGTTTTTATGTTTCTATATAATTTTAAAATTCATATCTAAATTGAATTGTGCATTTATAGAACCATGTGCTTAAAATGAAATTGAAAACATGTTAGCCAATTAGAAGAACATTATCACCATTTATATTAGGGATGTTAGTTTTGGGTGTATGCACAATTGTATCTCAGTGTTTATCAATCTCAATTTATACATCAAGAAAACATCGTCTTGCTATTACAAATGCTTCCTTTGAGAACAATTGAAACGACTGGTGTCTTCAAATAAAAATTATCCATGTTATTTTTATTATTGGTTTTCTTTACAAGAATAAAAACACTTTATAAGGCTTTGTGAAAAATGAAAAATTCTCCTTTAGATCTGACAAAAGTATTTGTTTTATGTGACCTATTTTTCCATTTCCAAGGAAGCTAAGAATATGCACATATAAGGTCATATAGAGAGTTCCAAAATTCAATTTAGTAAATTCTAATGGCAGGTAGCATAAGTAGTATGTATACAGCAAGTAGATATTTATTAGTATTTGTTCTTATTTTCATAGAGATATTAATAAAATTATCTAATTCATTGGATGAGAAAAATAATAGTCTCCAATAATTTTATATACTTAGTTTCTTCAATATTTTCATGTAAAGATGTTCTCTCAGAAATCTCATGAGTATAACTCTGATAAAATTGCCTCTATTTCTTTGCTTTCTCTTTCTGAAGAGATAGGAAGAAAGCAAAGTGTTTGCTATTCTCTTTTAGCACACTACAATAATTCACCCTGGTCACCAAAATATATGTGGCAATTGGGTTCTCTTTACCAGCCTTATGTCCTTCTAGGGACATCAACAATGAAACCTGTTATTCACTTCAATTCTGACTCCCTGTAGCTGGAGATAGTGTCAAATCCCACAGTAGGGAGGCTCAATCCCAGGAAACGGCTACTATGTCTTAGGCCAAGTACACAGAGCAAACTGTAAAACGTCCTTCTGACCTACAGGCTATGAAGCAGAATTGCCATGACTCCCTCCCTGGGTTCAATTAATTTGCTAGAATGTCTCCAAGAAGCACTTCTCTCTTCATTGCAAAGGTTACTGCAAAGGGCACAGATGGACAACTAAAGGAGAGGATGCCCAGGGGAAGAAGAAGAAAAAAAGGACAAACTGGGGAGCCTCAATCATGGGGAAAAATTTCTGTGTTCTTATTTATTTATGTTTATATTTATTATTTATTAATTGTTAGTCCTTCTACAATTTCTTACATGTATATAGCTTATTCTATATTGCTACTTTCCACTGTGATCTTTCTCTTATGTGTCTTACCTCGCTTCCTTCTCTGCTAATTCTCCTTCATATCTGCCTATCCTTATTTCAGATTCATAATTTTCATTTTTGTTTTGAGACACATTTAACTTGATCAGGGTTATGTAGACTACAACTATCCATTGCATCCTCATACTGTCATCATCTGGAGCACATTTAAATGTAATGACTAGTCTCTCCATGAATCTAACAGTAGCAAACTGTTCAGCAGCAAGGTTTGGAGAACTCCAGATCATCTCGTTCATGTTCCCTGTCAGTGGGTCATTCCTTTGTGGACCCCATGTTGGTGTCTACTATGCTGCTTTGTGTCTGAGATTACAATGACTCTGTCTTGTTCAGAAGATACCATTTTGTAGCCTTTCTCCCATTTTCTGTCTCTTCCATTCATTCTGCCCAATCTTTTGTAATCTTATCTTAGTTTTATTTTGGATTGAGCCTTCATCCATCACTTATTCTGGACGCCTTGTGAAGTTTCTGCATCCATTATCATTCATGGGAAAGAATCTTTACTGATTAAGGCTGAGAGTAATATTTCTCTGTGCATATAAATATAAATATTTCAAAAGCAAAGTTATGACAGGTGAATTTTGCTCAGTAACAGTATTTCGTTATATTCCAGATCATGGGTTCTCAGCGTTTTGCTTATTATCCCCTTGGGTGTTGTATATCGTATATCCTGCATATCAAATATTTGTATTGTGATTCATAACAATAGCAAAATTACAGTTATGAAGTAGCAACAAAATTATTATATGACTATGGGTCTTCACAACATGAAGAACTGTACTAAAGGGCCCTAGCATTGGGAAGGTAGAGAACCCCTGTTCTAGAACCTATGATACCAACCTGCCACATGTGGTTATGACCATATTTACATTATAAGACATTGATTCCTTCCTCTATATTAGGCCTTAAAGACTATCAAAGAGCATTTTTTACTCTAATAACAGTTGTGCCACAACTCCACACATGGGCTCAGCTTACCTAACAGATTTGTGTCATCATTTAGGGGATTCAGAATTGAGTAGGCCTGCAGATGACTCTTCTCCCCCAGCAGCCTCCATAACTCTTTTGAGGTTCTGCAGGCACAGGGTCAGGTAGTAAGCTTCTGGGTAGTTCCAAACTGATACCTCTATAGTATCCAAATAAATGAGGTGTGTGTGTGTGTGTGTGTGTGTGTGTGTGTGTGTGTGTGTGTGTGTGTGTGTTTCCCACAACAGTGTGTCGAGAGACAACTTTCAGGACTTGTTCTCTCTCTACCATACTTTTCAGTCACGGAATTGGGATTGTCAGCATTATATGGCAGGTGATCTCCTGTCTCCCTGGTCCTCTTAATCCGTTTTACTAAAGAAATGCTTTTAAGCAAATTCCTTAGGAGAGTAGGAAAAGTGGTAGAGATAAGGGAGTGAAGGGTGCTTGCAAGAAATGCCATGCCATAGCAGTGGGCCCATGTTATAAAATGCTAGGTAAATTTAAGGAACAATTGTCTACGAACGTCCAAAGAAAGTCGTTCATTATGAGATGTTAGTCACTGATAAAAGCATCTGGACTCGGAACCTACCTAAGGAGGACAAAAGAAGTGGAAGCTACAGTAACTCAATAAATTTGTTCCTAACACATATCGGAATAAGTAGAACAAAATTAAATTGTATTTATCGTGCCTCTAACTCTTCTAAGTTAGCACAAGCTGGTTCTTGGTTCCTTTTAAAAAACTACCACACGGAAGTAAAGAGGTGTTTATATAAATTGTTGGCTTTTGTTCATAGAACACTCAACATTATTTTTTCCTCTCTACATGCATGTTGTATCCAATAGGCCAGAACCTGTTCTGTGGACAAAGGATGGTGCAGAGTTACCAGATCCTGATCGAATGGTCGTGAGTGGTCGAGAACTCAACATTCTTTTCCTCAACAAGACGGACAACGGCACATATAGATGTGAAGCCACGAATACCATTGGCCAAAGCAGCGCAGAGTATGTCCTCATTGTACATGGTGAGTTCTTTGGTAAACATTACATGGGATAGGAGGAAAACCACGGAGAAATGCTAAAATCTTCCAACATTATTAGAAAAATCAGGTAATAGGTCTTCTTTTTCTTTCAGAAGGACTTATCATGAGTGTGAATGTCTTCAAGATAGACATTTAATGTGTTTCAGGTTTGACTAATAAGAGAAAATTAAAGAATATATGAAAAATAAAATTATTTTGTGAAAAAACTTATTACAAATAATTTAATCTGGTATTTAGTAGTAACTTGTAAATTTTATTAGCGGTTATCTTTAAATTTACCAGATATGATTTTGAGTCATTATCCACAGTACTAGAAAACATTTTTCTTAAGCTAACTTCATTGTATTATCATTAAAATGTGCTTCCTAAACACTTAATTGCATCACACAAGAGATAATAATATGCCATTGGAGTATAGTAAAGTCAAAAGTTCACAATTAAAATGTTTAATTTCTTATAAGTAATAATTTGAAATTTTTTTTCTTGATTGCACTTAACTAAAAATTGGTTTGAATGCAAAAAGGGTAGAAATGGGTATGAATAAAGGGAATGAGTGTTTTACTTTCAAAACACCATAGCTTCTGCATAAGGAGGCTTTAGTGTATGACTAGAAGGGAATGCCTCATAAATACCATAATAAATACAGGTAATGTTCTTTATATACCTGCTTCTGGCAGTTTCTCATGTATGCCAGAATGCATTCTGAATCTCCAAAAGAAAGATTTACCAACAGCAATAATGCTTCCCTCATATGTTCCACCAGGAAAATATTTTACTGAGCTTACTATTTTATCTTTTGTAATATCACAAAATAATGACCCATCATTGTATAAAACAAAAAAGTAATAAATTTGGTGGACTTCAAGAATCATGGAAAGAATGTGTTTTGTGTTTTTTATCTGAATCCAACTATAAAATACTGCTAGAAATTTGGTTGAGTCAAATACCTTTCAATAAAAAAGGAAAACTATTGGAGGGATTAATTATAATTCTTAGAGAGATTTAATTTTCTGGAAAATATAATAGCCTTGTTTTGTCATATTTTCAGGTATTTATTTGTTATAATACAATAAGAATGAAGAAAATAATGTAATAACATATAGTTCTATTTTCAAAATTGTTGTAATATAAAGCAACTCTTCTTAAATACCTTGCTAACGTAAACAGTGAAGGCATATAATGCATAGATTTTTTTTCACAAATAACACACCAGGAATTGTAGAATTTGTGTTCCATTTCTAATATGTTGTGAAAATTTTTTTAAAAAAATCAATTTTGGGAAGCATCACTCATATAATTGGGTTAATTAGACTGGGTTAAAGGTGGTAAACTCATGTAGGTGAACATGCCACTTTCATTACCAGGCAGAGTATAAAAACTACCTCTTTAATTACAAAACTTCTTCAGAACTTATGAGCAGGATGCAAGGGTTCTTATGTGTGTTCAACATGCACTCTCACCTTAAGTCTGGGATATATGATCCATCTTAAATTGTCTAAGTAAGTGGGAATCCTGCCTGCATGTTGTGTAGCACCTTAAGACTGTGGAGAATTCAAAGAGAAGTGACTGAGAAATAATATACCCGGATACGTGACATTTTTTCTTTTAAAGAATTCTAGTAGGGGAAAATTCATGCTATCTCCGTGTTTACAAGCTGGCAATGTTTTTTTTTTTTTTTTTTTTTTTTTTTTTTTCCAATAAGCAAGCTGCCTTTAGGTTCTTGGCAGTTGACATATTTCTAATAAATATTTTTCTAAGCACTTTTTAAGAATCATTTTTGGCTTTGCTTTTGAACTCCAATTCATCCAAAGCACCCCATAGATTAATGCTTTTCATGCTGCTAGACAGATGCTGTGAAGTTCAACAGTAGTTTACCTAGTATTACTGCGAGAAGTAATGAGAGGCTCTGTGAAACAGTAAAACCATATTGCACTGTGTTTACAGGGGGCTCCAATTGGGTCCGTTACAAAATAAAGGGTAATTTTTTCCCTATGCACACTAGGTATAATGTTTCACTAGTCACTGGTTGTATGAATATAAAAGCTACACTCTTCTGTTAATGGTTTGGCTGTTTTGAAACCCCACTAAATGATAAAATCTGAGTGACATTTTGATCTACAATAAATGCTATGTGTGATAACTTTACCCTTTTACATTTTACTCCAAGGTTGATTTTTTTTTTTACATCTGCTTTGATGATTTAACTCTAGTTCAGAAAGGGTTTTATGACCTGAGACTCACATCTGAATCTATCAAAGCTGCCTGCATTTATTGATTCCCATCATGATGGAGGTTGGGATACTTGCTTATAAAATCACCAACCACACAGATGTCAGGCTCTGGTTAGATATTATCCTCTGCGTACAACGGTAGTACATGGTGACGTTTTATGGCATTTAATTATAATGACCGTTGATGTTTTGGGTGATACACACTACAGGTTTTCTTCAACTCCTCTCTCCCATTATATCTTTAAATTTTTCAGCTTTAGAACTACAGATGGTGACTTAAACTGCTGGTTTAACACGACTTCAATGAAAGGATCACTGAAAGTCAGTAAACAAGGAAGTATAACAAGGAATTCATTATACATAAATGAAGGCTGTGCCTTTTAAAGGTACAGTAAAGTAGATAGCACTTCTCATTAAAAAGCTCAGCAATAGAAAAATAAGTCTGTTAATAGCAAGAATTATTCTATTCAATTTATATAAGCATCATAGCTCATTATATTTATTTATAAAATCTTAATAATTCTCTGTT
The DNA here is from genome assembly GCF_014885135.2 of Alexandromys fortis. Taxonomy (NCBI): domain Eukaryota; kingdom Metazoa; phylum Chordata; class Mammalia; order Rodentia; family Cricetidae; genus Alexandromys; species Alexandromys fortis. The sequence continues at coordinate 14,668,705 of NW_026067944.1, forward strand.
ATTTTATCATTTTTAAGGAATTATTCATCCTTTTTAATGAAATCAATATATATATATATATTTGACATATTATAGCATTTTATTCCTTTTGTCTTTTTTGTATTTTGATAAATCTGACCAAAATAGCAATGCGTTTGCTCATCAATAATTTGGTATATATCCTCTAATTATAAAGATAATATGAAGCTAAAATTATTTGCATTCAACACAATGATAGCTTAACAGTGGCAAGAAGAAATAACATCAAATAAGCAGTACAAAAGTGAAGAATTAAGAAAGGATGGCCATGTAGATAAACATAATCTGTGACGGTGCAGAGCAAGTACCAATATTGTAAAAAAATTAAATGCAACACTAGAGTTCCATATTACTTTTAAATAATGGCATACATCAAAAGCAAAATCATTCAGTACACTATCAGTTACACAGATGTGCCCTGAATTGGACTAGTATTCTTCTATATCACTGTGAGCCTAAATAGATAATGACATATTTGACACCAGTGTTTACTCAACAGTCACATAGTAATGTTGTTTCCCCCTCCAAATCCTTCTAAAATGCAGTATACAGAATATTAATTCAGTACACATTCTTAAATACAAGAAATTTCAAAATTCTTGTGCAAAAGGTCCTAGGAAAATTTTGCAATATCCAACAGCATAAAAGCTAATGATATATTTGTCAGGATAACTTCAATAAACAAACTTGTTTCTCTAAGAAAACATTCATTTTTAAGAAACTTCATAAATTATTCTTCCCAAGCAGCAAGTACCCGGAACAACATCCAACTACTGAAGGCATCAAAGCAGATAGCTATGGCTATAAAGAATTACTGGCTACCTTAGTCATTTTATAGTGGAAAGAAATTAAAATATTTCATATTTTTCTCATCATCTGATTAAAATTGTTCTCTTGGGGTGAAAACAGTGAGTGAGATGGCTCACTGAGTAAGAGAACTTGTTGCCAAGCCTGAATGGTTAAGTTTGTTATTGGGACTCAGGTGGCAGAAGAAGAAGACCTACTCCAAATAGTTTCTCTTTTATCTACACCCCTGGGCCTATCACATCTGTTTTTCAAAAAAATAAATAAAACAACAGAAAATTTGGAGTCTTTATTCTTGAAAATATCACAACTGTATGAAATAGGAAGGTATGAGATGTAATATATATGAACAGTGATGAGTCCATATGTTCCCAGAGCTTAACATAGTTTACTCTTACACTTAACAGTGCATTTTAGTCAACTCACGTGAGAGTTATAAATTCTGCATCAAATATATAAACACACACATATGATGCTGTAAAGTACACAAAATACACACAATACACACATACATAGATGTATGTGTGTGAAGGTATGAGAGAAAGAGAAAGAGCAGAAAAAGTAAACTTATTAAACAATAAAAAGGGAATATTTTCTTCTAACTCCTTTTAAAACATGGTATACAAAGCATTAATTCAGCAGACATTCCAAGAAAGCAAGAAAATTCCAGCAGCATGCTTTCTGAGTTTTTTGAGCAGACCTGGAAAGGTAGGCAGAGAAAAAGACCAGTTGTCTCTACTACCAATAGATGCGCAATTGGGGAGGTACACATTATAAGCCAACATTGCACACATTGGTATGAAAACTTCAGTGGAGAAAGCAGGCCATCTGGTAATGAACACACATATTACAGAAAGTTCCCATGTTCTTCCTCTTGCTTATCCAAATTTAACACTTACATGTGAGTTAAAATTATTTTACCATTATCTGACTTGTTATACACTGTCCTTATTTTCTTCTATAAACTAAATCTAGATATTTTAAGCACTTCACTATCTTATACTGTGCTTCTTTGAATTAAATCACATGCTATAAACTTTTCCATGTTTTAACTTTACATATATATGTATTTATATATATACATTTATATGATATTTAATCTTTATAGCCATATAAAACATGCAAAATTCTCTACAACTATTATTTTGTTATCATGGATTAAAATATAATTGTAGTTTTCTTCTATTTTTATTCACCCAATCAAGTCTTACAGCCATTGATTTAATAGCTCCAAGATATTTTTAGTTTATTTGTTTCTTCAGGTGTTTATTGAAATAAACCCAGATAACAATGGCACTGCCATTGTTTATTGGCAAGGTAATTACATTAGTAATAACACATAACACACATACGTATACTTTGTGATCCATCATATTTTATTGTTAGTTGGTAAGAGCCATCATAAAAGTAGTTTAATATTTAAAAGAAATTAGTAGTAAGAGAGTATTTCTTCTAGAAATGTCTATGTGTTTTAGAAAGAAATGTATCACGTCACTAAATATGCCTTTCCAATGTTAAGAGTCAGCTACAATTGCTATTTTCCTTATATGTAGGATTAATAATAAATGTCAATAATGCCCAAAGACAAATTCTGTATAAATATATTATAGAACATAACATCAAAGCCAAACTTCTGAGGTGTGTAGTGCACGGTAGCTCTTCAGAGTGTAGGGGAGCAGCTATTTTTCACAGGGATGCAGAGTACTGAAAACAAATGACTTCTCACCAGGGTAGACAAACAACTGAGGCAGGGAAATGAGCTTTCTTCACTGGCTGTAAGAAAAGTTTCTAGGGTATCACTGTGGAAGGACGCTTAAAAGAAATTCCACCCTAGCTCAGAATTGAGAAATAGATGGTTATTTATTTAGGGGTAAACTTACAAATCAGAACCCAGCAACTGGAAAGAGAGAGGACACATGCTCTATATTGGCTTATGTAGTATAAGAGGCCGAACGTTAGTAGTCTCTTTTGACACATAATCATAATGATTTAGAGAATTTAGAAGATTATGTACTTATTATTTATGTATGCAGTTGTACTCCTAGATAGGTGGATTCTAATAGATCGTGATGGCACTGAGAGAGTAAATTGTGTATAGAATAGGAAAGAGAAGACTGGATTGTGAACAGATGCACAGCCTAGCAAACATTAAAGAGGGATTCAACTAAAATCTGTTCCCTCATATAAACACAGACCTGACCAGCTGGTAAATTAATTGTGTGCACTAATAATAAGCATGCTTCCTGCAGAAGCTTTTCTTTAGAAACAGAAATGGAAAATACACGGTATAGAATGAAAACTATAGGAAAGACACCCCTACGCAACAACGAACTTTGTGCCAATAATGGGGAGTCCCTTGGCTGCTGATCTCAACAATGCTGGCTGAGATTTTCCTACACGGCCACTGCTTGCATGATTCTTTAAAAACATCTCTTTAATCTTTGAGATAACACATCACTCTAGACATGAAAAAGTAGACAGAGCTTGATGCCTGTAGGAAAGCCATGCCTCTGACTGTTTTAATAAGCTGCCAAACTCTGCAGACACAAGTGTAGATGAGAGCCCTGCGTTTGTTTTATAACTCATTTAAAAGTGTATGTGGTGCATGCGTGCGTGTGTGTGTGTGTTGAATAGATCACTAAACAGAGTTGAATCAAATCCCTCTCTTTAAGATGAAAATGCAGGGGATAAACTGAGTTTTCAGTTGTCACAGTACAAAATCCATGCATATATACCTCACTGACATAAATGTTCTTCCAGATCCAGATGGATGTCTACCAAATGTCAAAAGAAAAATTTTATTAAGAATTTATCATTCAAAATTTTCAACATTAATAACATATTCTGTGTCTATATAACCTTTCTTCTATTTGCAGTATATAAAAAGGTAAACACAAGGATGGATTCATTTGCACTCAAGTATTCTTATTTTGTTAGGTATAAATCTACTTGGACTATAATTTTCCAAATATTTACAGAGTTCTGTTACCCAAACACATGGAGTTTAGTTAGCTCATTTGTCAAAGAATTCAAGCCATACGTCATGACCTTATGTGGATAATTGGGGTTCTGGTCTTCAGAAACTATGGACTTTACATAAAATATGTTTTGCAGCTTCTCACTTTATAGTTTCCACAAATATGTCATTTAATATATCAATACTATTTTAAAATATAAAAATAATCCTCATGTTTTTCTGTTCTTCTTGGAAAATGCCTCATTGCCTAGTGAGTCCAGAGCAGCCAGTGGAAAAAGATAAGAACAGATTGAGGGCCTCAATTGTAAGTTATGTTCATAGGACATTCCACTGGTTATATAACACCAAATAGTCAAAATTAAAAATGTACATGCCAGTAGCATTAGACTGAGTAGTGAATACTTATATATTTAGAAATACATAGACATGTACACACAAATGTATGTACAGCAAAAATTAAAGAAAAAGAGGCTTTTAATTTGCAAAAGAGCAAAGTGGGAATTAAATGGGAGTGTGTGAATGGAGAAAAATGAGGGGAAGAAATAATAATAATCTCCTCAAAAATTTTAAAAATGAAAAATTTTACAAAGGAACTTCCTATATGATTCAGTAACAGGAAGCTTATCAAGCATGTACAAGACTCTGAACTCAATCCCCAGTACTGCAACTAACAAAGCAAAAGCAAAAGAAAACATTAAAACAGATTAAAGAAAAAAATTAAGTTGAATGTGGGCCTGGCAAAACCCTGGGTTAATGCTTAAAATATTAAATAAATAAATAAATAAATAAATAAAATAAACAAACAAATAGGTAGATTGGTGAATTAATTAATTAATATGAAAATTAGTGTGATATATTCCTGTGGTCCAAGTGCCCAGGACGGAGGGGCAGCACATCACTAGTCCATACTCATCCTCTCTTCATGAGAATTCCAGGCCAGCCTGAACAATATAATACCTGGATTCAGAAAGAAAAACACAGGCAGACAAAAGCTAAAACAGACAAAAAACAATGAGCACCAAAACCAAACCAAGCAAACAAGCCCTATACCCTAGATTCCAAATTAAGGAACCTTTTTGTAATTTATTAAGTGACATGAATATACCACTTAACAGGAGCCAAGAGTGGAAAATACCACTCATTTAAAAAATTTAGAGATGTTTTGACCTCAGGCTTGTTATATGGAAACATGGGGGTCTTAGTAAGAGAGTGACTTTTCTACCCTAAAGGTATTAATTGGTAATAACATTTTCATCAGATTATTTTTTTTCAAATTCCCAAAACATTTTTGGTGAAAAGAATTATATAAATTACCATACCAAACAAATTTTAATGAAGTGATTACATGTGGTTAAGTTAAATAGTATGCAAAACACCTCTTGCCTCCTTTCATGACTGAACTCACATGGAAAAACAAATACCGATTTCTCAATAGTTTTCTGAATTCTTCCTTGTATCTCTTACTTCATGTACTTTTTGTTAAAAAATGGCTGTGATATCCTCTTATGCAATCACATGACATACTCAGGTTAAGGTGCTTCTAGGGAAGAACTCATACATTGAAGTCTGTAGAGCTTAATAGTACGGGATCATCCAAGCTGAAGGCATTGTTGATCCTGTTTTTTTTTAATGCATAAATATTTTTATTTTTTATTGATTTTTATCAAGCTCTACATTTTTCTCTGCTCCCCTCCCTGACAATAATGCAGTTTTTAAGTACTAAAATAGTTGTCAATAGTTGTACCTATTACTTTACAATGCAACATTTCTCTGCATTCTTCTCATTGGTACTTTTCAATTTAGAAGCATAAACTTTAGAAATTAGAATTTAAAAATGTAATGAATAGTTTTTTTTAATATAATTTTTTTATTGAAAAAAAAAAGATTTCCGCCTCCTCCCCGCCTCCCATTTCCCTCCCCGTCTCCCTTTTCCCCCCTCCTCCCTCTCCTCTCTCCCTCCTCCCCACTCCTCTCCCCCTCCCTCTCCAGTCTGAGGGGCAGTCAGGGTTCCCTGCCCTGTGGAAAGTCCAAAGCCCTCCCTGCTCCATCTTGGTCTAGGAAGGTGGACATCTAAACTGGCTAGGCTCCCACAAAGCCAGAACATGAAGTAGGATCAAAACCCAGTGGCATTGTCCTTGGCTTCTCAGCAGCCCTCATTGTCCGCCATATTCAGAGAGTCCGGTTTTATCCCATGGTTTTTCAGTCGTAGTCCAGCTGGCCTTGGTGAGCTCACAATAGATCAGCCCCACTGTCTCCGTGGGTGGGTGCACCCCTCGTGGTCCTGACTTCTTTGCTCATATTTTCCCTCCTTCTGCTCCTCCTGTTTTAAGCTTCAGTTTTACAGTGAGGTGGTGGTGGTGCATGCCTTGAATCTCAGCACTCGGGAGGCAGAGGCAGGCAGATCGCTGTGAGTTCAAGGCCAGCCTGGTCTACAAGAGCTAGTTTCCAGGACAGGCTCTACTTGTGTCCATTTAGAATCCCACACGTGGGTTTTAAAGAGAAAACACATAGTAATTTTTCTCTTCAAATAGTTCTTTTTCTCTTCAAATAAGACATCCATTCTATTCATAAATGTTCCCTGTAATTACCTAGGACTGTTGCCTACCACCTATAGTTCAAAACTGCAATTTGTTCCAATTTTCCAGAACAGCTTTTTGTGATCATCTTTGTATAAGGATATCACTTAGCAGGAGAAGCCGGTTGAAACTACCAGAAACGTTAAGAAATTTGTTCCAATCAAATTTTGAGAAGGGTCCCTTTTATGAAAACAGAAGGGGTTACAACAATTCTCCCAAATTGGAGAGTAAGTAACAGGGGTGAGTTGAAGTCTTGTCAGCCTGATGTCTGTCAAGTCATTAAAGGTTCTGGGGTTGTCTCCTCTTCATGCTATGATTTAAATAGGCTGCTACAGGTGCTGAATATAATGGATACAGATAAATGTCCATCTTTACAAAAACAAAACCAGTAAACATGCCCCTTGCCATTGCTCCCAATGGCAGCAGAATGTGCAATAAAATATTAAGGATCCATTATTTTTAAATCAGAGAAATTTGAATTCTTTCTAGCACAATACTAATTCTTGCCTTAATTCTATTACCTTCAGAATCCTGACCCTTTGTGTGCATATTCATAATTGCTCTTGAAGTGAAATGATTATTCTTTCTCCTCTAGAACGGGGAGTTTAGTATCATCAAGCAGGAAGGATGCAGATGTATGGATTCAAGACTAAATAGTAGCATTTTTTTTTCTCTCCTGATTTGGGCAATAGTCTTTGGAGAGAAACAAGCACTTTGGGCTTCTGGGGCTCTTCAGACTTAATTTTGTTTTCGAAAATCCATTCTGAATGCCATTTTTAAAAAGAGAAACTGCCACAAAACAAGTTGACAAGTTAGAAATTATACAGCACATTTATAGAAAACACAACATACCTTTAACCTGGAAAACTCATTATTAGGAAAAAAAATGTTGCAGTGCTCCGCAGTTTATTGTATGCTGCTCCTGTTGGAAGGGATTTCATTCTGACAGGGCTCCATAGGATCTGGTGGGCTCTAATAAGCGCCCTCTCCCCTGCAAGAAGGTCAGATTGCACGTTTTCTAATTTCTTCATTAACATGTGAAGGGAGGGACCCTTCCCCACTGTCTTGATTGGCGTTTATGACTTATTAGTCTAACAAATGCTGACACACTCATTCATAATTTAAAAAATTATTAGTAAGTACTGGTTACTAATTCATTAAAGACTAGACAGTGATAGAAGATTCTATATTTATTGTATGGGCACTTATAGAGATTAGATGGGTTCATTCAAGAATGCTTAGAAAAAAATGAACATACATAGGGTTCTCAAAAATCCAGAATTTCTATTATTGTGGAGGTTGGAAAAAGTGAAAATGAAATTCAATTAATACTGTATTTTGGATAAACCAGATGAAACAAATGAATATATATAAGCTTGTTATTTTGAACCAGCTTTTGTAATGAAATAATAAAGCTAATTTTGAAAGGCTGTTTTGTTTCCAGCATAAGGGTTAGGAGACTGTTATTCTAGGTCAATATTTGATAATAAAAATAATCGTAATCTGTGATAAAATTTGTAATATCAGATTCCATATATGGACTTTCAAGTATATTCTTTGTTTTTTAAAAATTCTAATACTAGAAGTTGTTTTGCATTTTTCACATAAATAATTGAGACTCCAAATAAACCAGTAATATTTCTGATAAAAATGTACTATTTTCTATTTTAGACTTAAAAAATACTAATTTTTTCATTGATTATGTTTCCATTTACTTCTATATTTAAAAGCTTACTAATCAATAAGAACACATAGTAAGAAATCAGAAGCCCATGAGCAGAAATGCTGAATTTTCATCCATTCGCGATGTTCCCTCTAAAGCTAGTGTCTCCTTATGATCATGATAAATTGCTCTCCAGGCAATGCCCATTTTCCCTAGTGATTAATGTAATACCATGGAATTTTCAGAGGTTGTTTTCTTAATTTGACTGGCCAGGAAGCATTTTCCCTGTTGAAAAACAGGTGTAAACATCAATACTCAAGATAAGAGAGTGATCTCTTGCTGGTTCCGGTGTCTCCAGTGAGAAGGATTCATTCAGCAGGTAGAGTCAGGCGAATTGAGTAGAGCTATTTATCAGAGTAGAGAACTAGAAAAATGTTTGGAGTACTCAAAAAGTTTTCCTGAAAGATTGACAAAAAAAAAAAAAAAAAAAAAAAAAAAAAAACCTTTCACCAGCAAAATAATCTGTGAAGCATTGCGACTACACTGGGACTTCATGACAAACACATGAAGTCAAACGCCAGTACAGTAATTACAGTAATTGGAGAAGTGTTTCTAATTTCCTTGCTGTGTAAATTATATCCCTATCTGCTGGGAAACAAATTTGTTTCTAAGGATTTTCCTGAGGTTTTTCATAGCTTGACACTGGCAGCATTGCTTGAGGTCTCTTTCTCCTCTCTAGATACTTGAGACTGGGTTTTATGAAGTGAAGGAATATTTGGGCCTTGCACACTCAGCCGTTCTTTTTGTTCCTTGTTATCCCTGGATTTCAATCAAATTTTAACTTATGACACCTTGACTAATTATGGATTGGAGACTGCCTGGTATAGTTCAAGCCCTTATTCAGTAACTTCTTTTGTGTCCTGTATTCAAATAAGTCATAAATTTGTCAGAACATCACATCGTGTTCCATGCTAGTTGACTCAATACTTGTTAAAGACTCCTAGGTACTGCAAATTTGTTAGAAGGCGTTACCAGCTAATTGGGGTAAGAATTGCAAGACTTTAAACTATACATTAACATCGTTTGTGAAAACAGGAGGAGCAAAATAACAATTATAATAACAATTGGCTTGTTTTGCTTGTTTGTTTGTTTCTAAAGATTGCTCTCATCCTATTTCCTTCCATTTTCCTATAAGGAAAGCCAAAGGCATTATTTAACATGCATATACACACTCATCGTTAACACTTCTTTAATCTTATATGGTGGTATTTGTGTTTATTTCCATATGTGTTGTTTCTTTGTTTATTTCCTTGACAAAGCATGTCATTTTTATTTTACATATGTGTATTTTGCTGCTGCATGTGAGATTTTCAAATGACTCAAACAACAAGTGAATTCTTGTCATTTTAAATTTCACTTTAAATATTGCCAATAATTTACTTATTCTCAAACATAGCTCCCAGATTTTTTTCTTTTTGTGGAGCATAAAAGGGAAGTGAAAGAAAAATGACAGAACCTGTGTGCTATAGTTGTTTTGTACCTGTTATTCTGTTTCAACTTATACAATTAAGCCTAAATAAGATGTGTGTATTTATAATTTGAATCATTTGTGTTTCTCTTTTGTTTGCATGATATGATTTTATTTTATATTTTGTTTCTTTCCACTCACCAGATGTTCCCACCACTTTGCTTCCCACTACTATCATCCCCTCCCTTACCACTGCACCAGTAACAACCACTGTAGCCATAACAACCAGCCCAAGTACATCTGCATCAAGCAGCAGCAGAAGAGGTACAGTATGCTTCTTTGTTATAGCCCCAGAAGCCCAGTCAATGGAGCTGTGCAAAAGGATCTTATTAAAATAGAATAACTGAGATCCAAATTACATATTTAAATTATCTTAATTATAAAATGTAATTGGGTCAACAAGATGAGTATAAAGTAGGATTACTAAAGTAGATTATAAGTCAAATGGTATATTTTATTTTTAGTGTCACTTGTGATTGGTATCAAAATATTAGGGGATGCCATTTAAAAAAATATCTTCACTACATTAAGCAAATTTGATATGTGAAGACAGGACACAGATTTTGATTTGCCTTGAAGTGTAAAGAAATAACATGCTCAGTGATTTGGAGATAGCATTTGGCCGTAAATATCCTACGTTAATGTTGCTGACTTGATATTCCTCTTCAAATTGAAGTGTTCATGGTGTTGAATTTGTTCTAAAATGAATAGCCATGTGTATTTCACTACGTGTAACTTTCAGGTAAATGCTCAAAATATATGTCATCATAAAGTAATTCCATTAATAGAATATTCTACACTGGAATATTCTAAAGTTTCCTATCCTACTGTGAATTTATACTTGGCTCTATGAATATGCTGTAATTAGTATTTGAGTAAGTATTTTTATTTTAAACCAAGGACCCCAGCCTTATTTATAAAAAATGAGAAATCCCCATATTCAAAAATCAGCAATTACAATAATTATAGAAAAATACTTTAAACTTAATATATTCACAACAATATACAGAAAGAATTTCTAATTTAATCCTTTCCCTTCCTTACTTACATGCATTTTGTGTCTTAAAGCTAAACTAACATAATAAGTGTGTAGCAAGTTAACTGGATGCTAATGAAGACTCAATCTTCCTAGCAAGTAACTGAATAATAACAAGAATGGTTTACTTTTACCTTTCCTATGTCTTACCTTATATGATTTTTCTACTACAGTATATGTTTCTTCTTGGATTTTACTCAGTATTGATAAGAAATTAAGTTATAGCCTTTCACAACAGTTTTAAAAGCCTGATTTCTTTTTATTGCAGAAAATTTGTGTCTGGTAACTGTTAATTTTTAGTAATCATAGCCAACTGTATTATAACATATCAATGACGGGTAACAAAATAATTTGATATTAGCAGCCTTAGAGTTTCTTAAAAATATCTTGGTTAATTTGTCTCACTGAATGAACATATTTTCAGTGGCATATGAATTTATGTTAGCAAGATTTAAGAAATTTCTTACATATATTTTAGTAAGGAAAAAGAAAATATAGAAAACTAAGAGGCAAAGTAAAAAGTACTTAAAGCATAAGAATAACAGGCATCTAAATTTCTCCTTTTCTTTGTATCAAATACTCTTCTGATATCATTACAGACTGTACTTTATGTATTTGTATTACCCTATGATGTTTTCTAAATTTTATGGTACTAAAAGTGAGAGAATGGCCGGGCAGTGGTGGCACACGCCTTTAATCCCAGCACTCGGGAGGCAGAGGCAGGCGGATCTCTGTGAGTTCTAGGCCAGCCTGGTCTACAAGAGCTAGTGCCAGGACAGGCTCCAAAGCTACAGAAAAACCCTGTCTCGAAAAACTAAAAAAAAAAAAAAAAAAAAAAAAAAATGAGAGAATGAATTCTTTTCTGGCACAAACGTTCCAATAAACATTAGAAGACATGCATAGGTGTTCATATTTGTGAGACTTTAGGGTTTTAGCAACATGACCACTCAAATGTGAGCAAGGGTGATAGCAATGGACATGCCAAACTACATATGTGAAAAAATCCTTCACAAAGACTTCAACCCTTCACAAAGATTCACAGGTAACTGAAGAAACTAAAAATGGGGTAGGTGCCCCCCTCGTTTTGCAGGAAGGATCACATCAATTCAGTACCAAACAATCAGTCCTGAAAACATACATACAAGTAACATTATATGAACTAAATAGATTCTATGTAAATACAATTTTTTTACACATGCAGTGGCAGTTGATACAAAAGGAGGCCACAAATCTGAAAGAGGATGGGGTGGGAGCATATGAGAGAATTTGGAAGAAAAGAAGCGAGGTGGTGAAATGTTATAATTAAAACAGTAAAAAAAAAGTCAAAAGGGAAAATTTAAAGCAGCACGCATCCACACAAACATAAAATAGCACCCTTCATTTTCTTATTTAAAGATAGAAATAAACATTTAGAATCCAGTAAGAGGCAAAGAAATAGAATACTTGCCTAACTGAGAATGTCATATTTTTGTGCATGTGGTAAAAATAGTAGGAGATGCAAAATGTTAGACTACTCTGCAGTTTTTCCCCTTTTCTCTCGAACTAACATCTGGAGATCAGAGAAGTAACCAAGGTCACCTACATCATTGATAGTCTAGTCCAGATTTGGGGGAGAAACATTCAGATAATTCCTGCAGTATGTAAGCAAGGCTGGGAGTGTTTTACTTAGTAAGTTTTGTGAAATGCAGTTCTTGCACACTGCCACTCAGATTTGAGTTTTTTGATATATACATTTGGGGATAATTTGTTATTTATGTCTTTATGTGATTAAAAGGATTGACAATAAAACTATATTGTCTGTGAAAAGATGAGAACCAAAGGGAAAGATTGTTCTATAAAATTCTTTTTTGTTTACCATTGCATTCTTTTCTCTAACTATAATTTAAAATAAAATGAATACATAAGGTTTTATTAGGATTAAAAATGATTTCTTAAAATTTCATAAACTTTAACATTTATCTTTATAAGTATAAGAAGCTATAGCAAGTGAACAACAGCTAGGATCTTTACATAATATTTCATAATTCTTATTATCTACTGTTCTATCCGGAAACAACATATATCCAGTGTGAAATGAACCATGGCTACATCTTGATTAGAAGCTAAAATGAAATGTGCAAAATAAACTGTCCCCAGGTCATCCAAGTCATGACCTTGAGATTTTGTTTATCTCCATTTTTGTCACAGAGATTCCTTGTAAGAAGATTGGCAGCCATTTTAATTACACTAAGCAAAATTTTTGTTAAATGAATTTTGTTTCATAAAAACCCTTATTTTGCTAGTACATGTAATAGAAAAGGCATTAAAATACAGAGAAATGAGAACCTGTGGGAAAGACAGGAAATAAATAAATATTCTAGTTATCTTGGCGGCTTAGTGGTGGGTCTTTCTCTGATGAGGATTTGGTTTTGAATGGAAAACAAAACCAAATTTTAACATTTTCATCAAGACAAACAAACACAAAACAAAACACTTATTTCAGTAGGTTAAAGAAAATATTTCTGATGAATTAATACTATGTTGCCTATACTCAGAAATTGGTAATATCCCACTCTGCCATATCTCATGTTATATTCATAACCAAAGCAAACGAGGTAACATACAGAAACAAGCATATTGGCAAAACATCACATACATTATATGGATGTGATGTGAGGACACATTTGGATTCTATTCTTCAGAGGGCAGCCTCACTTGAATTGAGTGTATGTAATTATTGCATAGGCTCATACTGTTGTCTGTTAGTAAAATATATTCAAGTGATCTTTTTTTAAATAATAACGTATGTTGTTGTGCACTTCTTACTTCTGGAAGGAACCTTTATCAAAAATCTGTCACCTTCTAAGGTCCATGACTTCATAGCTCTAGGTAGTTGTGTGGTTTCTGCTATTAGGCATAATTTCCCTTTGTTATAAGAATCTACCATAAAAATTTCACCAGTGTGACTGCCTTAAATATAAAATAGACATGCTAACATGCACATGGGACTGCCCAAGAGTTCTCAAATCCATAAAGCTAAAGGCAAGTAAGGAATGCAGAGAGGCAGACAACTATTGCTACACAGAGAAGAATTCACTGATTGGTTATCCAATACTAGTGGTCAGGCATGAAAACATACATGCAAGTTACATTACATAGACCATAGAGGTTGCATTTATAGATTTATGAGTACATAAACATGCATATATATACATATTTATATACACTTATATCATAATATACATATTGTGATATATATGTGTGTGTGTGTGATGTGTGTGTGTGTATGATGGTATGCAATATGCAGCAACTCCTGAAAGGCCACGGATTTGAAAGAGCAAGAGAGGTTTATGGTATGATTTAAATGAAGCAAAAAGGGGGATGACATTTCATTATGGTCTCAAAATTCAAAGAAATAATTTTAAAAGTTCTCTCACCTGAGGAAAGATATAGAGGCTTAGGCCAGATTTATCCATTTAATAGGTAATTATCAGAATAGGGTTTTGAAAAAGTGAATCAGCAATTTTGGAAAAATAAGAGGTCTATGTATAATTATACAGTTAATGAAATTGGAGATTTTACTTTCAGAGACACAATCACATTTTTTAAAATTTATTTATTCATTTATTTTTTTTAAAGTATCTTTTCTCATTTTGCATTCCAATCCCAGTTTCCACTTTCCCACTCCCTCTTCTCCTCCCACTCCCTTTACCTTCCCCCATCCCAGCTGCCATCCTCTCCTCAGAGAGGGTAAGGCTTCTCATGAGGCATCAACAAAGTCTAGCACATGGCTTTAAGGTAGGACAAAGTCCTTCCCCACTCTATCTAGGCTAAGCAAAGTATCCCACCAAAGAGAATTGGTTGCAAAAAGCCAGTGCATGCAATAGGCATAAATCCTGGTCTCATTGTCAGTGGCCCTACAGTCTTCCCAATTCATACAACTGAAACCCACATGAAGAGGACTTAGTTTAAACCTATGCCGTTTTCCCCTCTGTCAGCTCAGATTGGATGGATAACCATTAGCTCAGTTGAAGTGGTTCAGGGGGTGTACCCATCATAGTCTTGTCCTCTTTGCTCATATTCACACCCCTCCCACTATTCAACTGGCCTTTGGAAACTCAACCCAGTGCTCTGCTGTGGATCTCTGAATCTGCTTCCATTAGTTGCTGGATGAAGGTTCTATAATGACATTTAAGATAGTCATCAATTTGACTACAGAGCAAGGCCAGTTCAGACACCCTCTCGACTATTGCTTAGGGTCTTAGCTGGGGTCATCCTTGTGGATTCCTGGGAATTTCTCTGTTGCCTGGTTTCTTGTTATCCCCACAATGGCTCCCACAGTCAAAGTATCTCTTTTGATGTGGGATTCCCTCTGTATGCTGTGAATAGCATTGGTTAATAAGGAAACTTTCTTGGGCCTGCGCAAGGAATAGAAGTAGATGGAGAAAACTAAACTAAATGCTGGGAGAAAAGAGGAGTTAGTGAGAAGCTATGTAGCCTGCCAGAGACAGACACTAGAACTTTAGCCAGTAAGCCACTGCCACATGTCAATACACAGATTAATGGAGATAGGTTAAATTAATATGTAAGAGTAAGCCAATAAGAAGCTAGAGCTAATAGGCCAAGCAGTGATTTAAATAATATGGTTTCTCTGTGATTATTTCAGGTCTAAGTGGCTGGGAACCAACTAGCGGCCTCCTTACAACTTTTTTTTTTTTCTCTCATCTCTGCCCTTCGCCCATCTGGATCATCCCATTCCCTTAGCTTCTCCTCCTCCCTCCCCTTCTCCCCTCTGCCTTCCCTTCTGCCTTCCCTTCTCCCTCACCCCTGTGCTCCCCACAATTACATTTTCAATTCTTCTGGGAATTCTTTAATAAATGAAATAATTTTAAATTCTGCTAATTTATAAATTACTTTCTAATTTTGAATTACTTCTATTATGTCCTTGAACAAATAATATATAAAAATGATCTAGGGCATATGAACATTCTCAAGCTCTTCGTCATCTGTCTTTTTTTCTTTTGACACCTATCTTTTTTATTACATGTAAAGCAATAGTGATTTATAGTATATATGTGAAATCTGAAAGTTTTATAAATAAAACATTTCCATTAAAAAAGAAAATTTATATAGCACATTTTAAATTTTGCTTTTGGAGTTTATTTTTTTAAGAAAACATTTAAATTTTATTTTGTAACCAATACATATACTCACATATGTGTGCATGTGTGTGTAATATATTTATATTTTCCTTTATAAATCTTGCTTCTTTAATTTACTACACTAAGTTTCAGTGAGTTAAATATAATTATGAAGTGATTCTGAATGGTTTAAGGTGATTTTGAAATTAATATAAGCATTACTTTTTCATGACCTATTAAGTAAGAAAATTTTATCCATGTTTAAAACACATTTTCACATCATAATAACCTTGTCAGGCAGTTAGTATTAATGGTACTATTATATAGATGATGACTTAAACTTAATTAAAATTCAGTTTTTATATGAGCAAAATACCATATTATCAATTATGTATGTTTACTATGGTACTTTAAATGAAATCATAATTGACACTTCATATTTAAGATAAAAATATTCCTATATATTGATATCTTCTATAAAAATATTCTATCAGTTTGGAGATGACCTGTTCAGTATTAAAATGTTTATTTCATTGAGTCTGATCAAATAATCATGTATTTTAAAGGCAAAATGATAACAAAATTTTTGTGTATTCAATATAAATATCAAAATTATGGACTTGATTCTAATTAATTTATATCAAATTTGTAGTAGCAAATATGTAGTTTTTGGATACTAGAGAGTAGGATTGGAAGGATGGCTATGTGGTTAAAAGCACTTGCTTTTTCCCCCTGAGGACTGGTGTTCACCTCCCATGGGAGCAGCTAACTACTGCTTGAATGTGTACAAACTTACATATGGACACATATACATGAATAAATACTAAGGTTAAAATATAAGAAAGCTATTACTTTGGTAATACTCTCATCTAATTTATTGATTCTGACTCTAGCTTCAATACAAATTCTGTTGACAGTGCTGTTACAAAATGAAGAAACTTTTACTTTTCAAATAAGAAAGGAAGGAAAGACACAAACCAGGAATGTAGCTTAGCTCGCAAAGCTCTTGCCTCGCAGGCACAAACCCCTGGGTTCATCTCTAGCACTTCAGGAACCAGGCATAGTATAGCACAGCTACAAGATGGAAGTTAGAGGTAATGCTATCCCAGAATGCAATAGAATAAATTAGATGTTTCATGATCAATGTTTATTTCTTATATTTCTCAAGGTAAGGCCTCATCGAAGGCATACATTTGGTATAAGGCAAGGGGTTTCCTATTTAATGACTTTTCTGTTACCATATGGTAGAAGGGTGAAGACAGCATACATTACAGCCAAGGAGGAGTCACACTCAACTGATGTATTTATCTCAAGCATCTATCTCTAGACCTACCATGTCAATAGTTAGATTTGCAGCATAGGAATATGGATTGGACAAAATATTCAGATAAAATTTATACATGTGTATGCTATAGAATATATGAGTGTGTGGTGTATGTATATGTGTGTATGTATATATGCATATGCTGACCTTAGAATACGCTGACCTCAATACCCTGAGAAGTTTTAGACTGCGTTTATAATTAACGTATCATCAATATAGACATTTTAGACCCAAAAACTAAAACAATGTAGTTTCCAATCCTGAGAATTATAAAATAAAAACTTATTTATTAAATATAGATGAACGTAGAAAACTATGTAAACCCATTCTCCAAATATGAATTTTAAAAAGATTTTAATAAATGGCTACTTTTACTCTCTAAAGACACTGAAGCAATCATAATGAATCTTCTTTTTAACACACGTGAGATTTGTAATTTGAAAATAAAATTTACTTCAGTATTTCCTTTATACCAGAATAGAAAATTTGAAATGAATTATCTAATTCTACCAATATTCTCAGTCTGTGTCTCTTGACCCCTTTAAGTATCAAAAGACCCTTTAAAAGGGGTCACATAAGACCATCAGAAAACACAGATATTTGAATTAAAAGTCATAACAGTAGCAAAGCCCACAGGTATGAAGTATCAATGAAAGCAGTTTTATGATTGGCAATCACCAGCATTAAGAAAGTTGAGAATCATTGGTATAAACTGATTTAATAATCACTAGTTGTCTAAAATACATGTCCTAAAAGAGTATTGTCTGCCTGAACATCCTTTCATTTCAATTGTTTCCAAATACAAAAGTTCAGGTATGATAAAACAAATTGATATGTTCATTTGAAACTAATACCAAAAGCATTTATTAAATTAAAACAAGCTTAAATCAATGATTTTAATTGCTCTTTGCTATGTGTGTCCAGAATATGTGTTCATGTGTTACAAATCTTTTATAGCTTTAATATGTTTTTTATTTGTTTTTACAAGTATTTCTGCTCTTCCTTCTTTTATATAGATGACTTTAAGTAATAGAAGTAGTAGAAGAAATAACGATTTTTTTCAGAATAAGAGAAAAGAGGCTGAGTCATAACGAAGAATGGTCGTAGCATAATGGTGACTGTTCTGAATATGTCAGAATAAAATCATTCAAATAGAGTATTGAGTCAGGAATATATCATTCCGACATAGTTAAGTCCCAAAGTGTGCAAATCAAGAAGTTGTTTATGAGCTTTTATTATGAGTGCTTAGTTATTAAAATGTTTCTGGTTTACAGTACTAATGAAACATAATTTGTATGGTATTGTGGGCTTTGAAAAATTAAGTGTCAATATGTTGTATTTTAATTTTTTTACTTGATAAAAATTAAGTAATAATTTCTTGTCCAGACAGTCTGTATACAGAATGCTGTTTATTGGCAAAAAGATAGGTTTCAATGTAGAGCATAATATAAAAGATGATGTCTGTCTTACAATCTTTGGGAAAAAACTATATAATGTGAAATTATGTCTTTTTATAATTAATTATATGAAACATGGTTCATATTGAAAACGAAATGCCAGCTATATTTCTCTCCTGGAATGAACAAATAGTGGGTGTGTTCTATGGATGGGGTACTTTTACAAGACATAGTGCTACCTCAACTACTAATTGGATGCCTCAGAGTGCTGGCTGAGAGTTCAGGTGCTACAATCAGGTAATAACCAAACTTAGGAATCAGTGCAATGAGTCAGGTAATTCAAGGCAGGCTGGAGTAAAACGCTACAGCTCTCTAGCAGATCTCATTTGGAAGGGGAGGCACAGCATAGGTTTTCTATAGTCGTTTCTAGCATGAAATGAATTTACTTCTGAATCATGTGATCTTGTCCTCTGACACAGTCTGAAAGACTTTAAATATTTACTGGCTTTTACAACATAAAACACATGTATCAGAAAAATCTATGTCTAAATTTTTACCAGTAGCATTCTGTCAAAACAGTGGTACAAATACAATAAGTTATATCCTATTTTCTCATAGCTGCCCAAATGTAAGATAGCAAATGCTTTAAAAGGCATTTTATACCTTGCTTCTCTATTTGACTTATATCAACTTAAACCAATTTCTGTTACACGATTAATATATTTTAAGTTACTAGGGTTATCTCTTGTTTTCATTTTGTGAATTTAAGACTACCCTAAGTGATTATACAGCAAAACTCTTTAGGTTAATACAATCTAGTAATGCACAAGTATTTCTTGTGGTACAACCCTTGAGAAACAAAAGATGCCTTAATTAATTTTCTTATGTCCATTTATGTATATGCTTATTCATACAAATATTAAATTAAAACTATGCCACAATTATTTCAGAAAGCGCAATGCTTTTTAAAAACTGGGGCTAAAAAGACTTTCATATTTTAAATGCATGATTCATATATGAATAAATATTTCTAGAACATCTCTGAAATTGCTTTTGAAGTCATTAATAAACTACACTGACTGCATATTTCTTACTAACAGATGAATTAACTTAGGAGCACTGTCTTTGAAGCTAGAGAGATTGCCAGCATTGCCCTTGTTGCTTTGACACTCTGCATGAAACTCAGTTAATGACCTCAATGTGAGCCCAGTAAAATACTGGGTTGGTACTAATTACACCAACTTTGGGGTAGAAGATGACCTTGACTTCGTCTGGAACTTTTAGCCAGGACAACAAATAAATCCAAATGCCATAAAGCCTGACTTCTGAAAAGGGTCTAATAAAATCTATTAACTTTGGGGAGTTTATGGAATTGCAATAAGTACTCAGATAATTGTAGTACTTTAAAGTTCCTTTGCTTCAATAATACAGTATTTTTCTATTCCTCTAGTTCAAATAATCTCTTATTAGCTTTCAGTATTCATTTAAGTTAGTCCGTGGCTAGAAAAGTAAAGGTTTCTTGAGCTAGTTGATGTGAAGTGTGTGCAAGGTGATTACATGGGGACAAAACAGATTCTTGACTTCTGACATATGGAAATAATGTCTCATCAATACTTATGTAGAAATTCTGAAAATGCTGATTCTTACATAAATAAAAACCTTTACAAAATGATTAAAATATTTTACTAAATATATGTGGAGAAAGCAGAAAAGAATCTGCAAAGAAAGTAACTAAAATATTTAATAAACATTTAATAAATTATTTTTTAAATTGTGAGAATATAACTTAATTGATTACATTTCTCCCTTCCCTTTTCTACATCAAAACCGTCACACATACTCCTCTCCTTTAAATTCATTACCTCCATTCTGTTTTTACATGCATATAAGTATGTATATACATATATATGTGTGTGTATACATATATACTCTTATTTATAACCTGCTCAGTCCATATAATGTTGCTTATATTTGTATTTTCAGGGTTCAACCCTATACAAAGAACTATAGGCAACTGAAGAGAGCTGAGAGCATGAGGTGGTCTTCCCAGGAAAGAACACAACAATTGATTGTCTGGTGCCAAATATTCAGCTCGTAGCAAAGTAATGTAGTTTTAGCAGAAGTGTGTACGTAGTTTGGAGAAGTAGTATAGGCTGCACAAGTTCACAAACATACCAAGAGTGACATACTTTGAGAACTCAGTCTAAATGACCAAAGGAACTCACTCTGGTTGCTCTGAGAGGACTGGGGCCAGAAGAGTTCCAATTTGAATAAATAGTAATTGCCAAAGGGCAGAGGCAGCGTCAGAATCTTAACATGTTGGGGACTTTAAAAGAAGTGAGATCCAAATAAGACATTTTGCCCCACCTTCTAATGCCTTTACATTTAATGGAGCTCTGTGAATTTGGGTAGAACAATTTCCATGGGGAAAAAATGATGCAGCGTGGATTCGCAGATTCCACTAATTATCAAAAACAAAGTCATGTTCAGAACTATGTATCTGTTTATCAAGTGGTAAGATATCAACCTTTATTCTTTGTTTTATTTCATTCCAAATCATACCACTTTGTAATAGAAAATTAGTAATTGGCTAATAAAGTAAAAACTGTGTACACAATTAATCTAAATATGTTGTTTTCCTTTACACTGTATATTTGTAAAGATTCCAACACTTTAGATGGTGGTAGGTTATGACAAAAATTGAGGGGAGTGGCTTTGTTGTTAAACAAAGAGATGTTTATAAAACCGTGTTTTTTGTCATCTTAATACTTCACTTTCCAAGAGAAAAAGAATATGATTCTTGTTGCATAAATGATTCATTGAGAACAGAGAGTGTAGTGGTATTTCATTTGTATTTTAATAAATAATGCTCAACCTAAAGGTAAGAAAAAGCAAAACAGCCGGCCACTGGTCTTACTTCTACCTTAGTTCAAAATGGCGATTCTGCCTCCATGAATCTCAGAATGAGACTGTGTGTGAGAGCTGTCTCCTCCCATCTTATATTTCTCTCTAGTGCTGGGTTTAAAGGCATGCACCACTACTGCCCGGTTTCAATGCAAACTAGTGTCTATTGGGATTAAAGGTGTGTGTCACCACTGCCTGGTCTGTACTGATCAGTGTAACTGTTTTACTTTCTGAACTTCAGGTAAGCTTTGTTTATTAAAATACAAATGAAATATCACTACATTTCCCCATTTTCAATTCTAGTCTGTTCATTTCATTAATCTGAAAAGAAATATGAGATACAAATGACTAGGTCTGGAAAGTTAGATTAAGACAGATGATCTAAACTTATAATACAATGACCATACGTAATCTCTGTCATGTACATTGCCTAGCATGTAGAGACTCTCTCTCTCTCTCTCTCTCTCTCTCTCTCTCTCTCTCTCTCTCTCTCTCTCTCTCTCTCTCTTTCAGTGTGTGTGTGGTGTGTGTGTGCTTGTGTGTGTGTGTGTGAAAATGAATATAAATATGAACAGAGTCATTTCTATTCTGTATTGTTTGGATAATTTTAAGATATTAAAGTGGATAAAACCTAAAAGGTTAAAAAAAGTAAACATAAGTGTCTATTACTGGCCGGAGAAAGGCAAAAGAATCCATGTGGCATGAAAAGGAAAACCGCTGAGAGCCGTTACAACTGGGAATGGGTAGGCACAGTGAGAAATGCTATAAGAAAGAAAACTGTTTACTAAAGCAGAATTATTTGAAAAATCCCATAATGCCATCTAACTCTTTGTATGCTAATTTTAAAATGGTTAGAAAACATTTCTGTCACTTTAATAATCTGAGTGACTTTATAGAACTATGAAGCTCCATTTTGGCAAATGTATGTTGATGCTCTATCTTCATTCACCTTCAATAATTTGGGCTTTTAAAACAAGTGACTTGACCTCATTTTTATATTAAACCAATTTAATGATTTGCTGTTATTCCTAAGTACAATTCCATGTTCGTGTTTGATACACTCACCTGTGAAGCTGCCTAATGATCATAAAATTCATTTGACTAAAACAGATTTCAAAATCATCTGGTAAATTAAACAGCTGAGTGAAGCATTTGATATACTTCCTTAACACACTCAAAATAAGATCAACATCCATTATCGTGTGTCACTATCACAATAGTTACAAGTGCACATCTTTAGACTTATCCTGAGTTTAAATAATCTTCCTGAAAATATGAACAGGCTTTCCAATTTTATAAGCATGCTATTTCCACATTCACTATTATATATAGTGGCACAGTATAACATACTTATTTTATGTTTCCAACTGTGTATTTAAACACACAGATGGCAGGAGAAATTTGTTGTTGGCAGTTTATTGTACACCATG
Source organism: Alexandromys fortis (assembly GCF_014885135.2). Classification (NCBI taxonomy): domain Eukaryota; kingdom Metazoa; phylum Chordata; class Mammalia; order Rodentia; family Cricetidae; genus Alexandromys; species Alexandromys fortis. The sequence goes on from NW_026067944.1 coordinate 14,691,482, forward strand.
GCATTCTGTCACCTACGCTGGCATGGAAGTCACTATAGCCCACATTTCCCTGGAAGTCAGGGTGATCCTCCTGACTCAGCCTTGAACATGATTTTTTTTTAAGTTTAAAGAGAAATTAAAGCATATAATGATGGCATGCTGTATACTTAGTAAATTTAACCAGAATTTCACACAGAAAATATGCAAATTTGATTAATTTGTAGTGTGATAAAATATAATTATATTTGTTAAAGTCATTTCACCACTGACTTAACACTAAGTAGGTTTGCATAATAGCAATTAAGATGCAGGAAAATAAGGTGAAATTGATCTACACAATTTTAAAGTTTTTATCTTTCTCATTTTATTTATTTTTAAATAGATTCACTTCATACTAATGAACTTACTCATAAAAACATCATCCCACAGTTGGTTTAAGGAAACCACTTAAATGCCTGCCAGTGCCCAGAGTTCATAACCTCAGTGGATACCGATACAGCTAGATTTGCCATTCTGATGCCGTGGTACTTCACCAAGAGTTTTATACCTTCACAGTCAATTACATTTTTATTCACTTATCCATCACAAATAACTAAAAATAAACTACAATGACTTTTAAACTTAACAAAAGAACAGCATTATATGCTCTTTCATAACTCATGTTTCTTTCTACCAGAATATTATCTTCCTCTTCTTAAAATGCTATTCTCGATCAAATTACACTTAAAAATATATTAATGCATCCATCAAATGCTATTTTAATTTACTGCAATATGTTTGGTTTTTGCACTCTTTTTAGAATTTTACAATAATAGCAGAGTAGAATGATGAAAGAAAAAGTCTTAAGAACTGCGACCTACTTCTGACCCATGTTCCATGTGAGAACCCTGGATTCCAAAGGAAAGACCTGTTGTGCATATGACCATGAACACTTGTACAATAAGAAGACCTAAACACCCTGTTCTCATACATTCTTCTGAAAATCCATGGCAGGTGTTCTTTTCCTCTGTAAATAAATATCAGCTTGTAGTTTCTAATTTTGTACTAATTAAAATTACTTGACTCAGAAACAATAATGAGAAAAACAAAGTTTTCTTATGCAGCAGGAAGGCTGACTTTAAATGTAAATGTGTGGTCCTATTAAATCAGTCCTCCAAGTACTGGAAGGGATTAAAGGCTGGCAGGAATAATTTTAATCTGAAGGACAACTATGGTGTTTCACTTTTCTGATGACTTTTTCTGCGTATCTGATTTTAGCAATTCACTAGTTAAACCATAAGGCCAATGGTTCCCTAATTCTGCATCCTTGGAATCCTATTCTTATATGTGTCGATGATGCTTCCTTGTTTAGTAACTGTCTTACCTTCATAGACCCAGTGCTACAGCCTCATCATGTAACCAGAGTGCTGCATGATGCATGGCCAGTATGAAGCTCTGACAGCTTTGCCTTGCATAAACTGCTTCTCTGAGTTCATTCCAGGTCAAAGTTATCACTTATATCTTTCCATGCAGTGTGACTATAAAAATGAAACAGATTTGTTTAAGTTGCAGCTGGAGTCTTAAGTCTTCAAAAACTCAGAATCTGTGTGACTTCGAAAGCAATGAATCCAAATATGCAAAGCAACATAAACTCTATCACCTGACTATCGACATAATTTCACGTCCAGAAAGATATCTTAGTGAAAGTGCCTCGTATGGTTTGCATAAGTATAACATAATTTTGTTATGTTCTAACAAACATGAAGTTTAACATCATCCACTTAATCATTTGTTCTTAATCTGTAAACACAGAGATAACAACATATATGAGAACTGGGGAGAAAATGTAATAATTAGAAAAATTCCTCTCTCATTGATGTCTTATTTAAAAACTTCCCTTGAACTGGGAATCACTGATTATTTTTGATGTTTGAAATGAAAAACACCCAAGTTATAAAAATATGAAAATGAAAATAATCAATTCATGTAAAACCGTATTTTAAAATTTAGAGAACTGAGTTTTTAATGTGCATGAATCTAATTAATATTAGAGGTTATCTGTGTAACTGGGTTGAATAATGTTCAGTTCAGATGTGTTCAATACTTATTACATTTTTCTATCTAATGTTTTTTATTTTTGGTCTTCTGTACACTTTTTTTGAGAGATTTTTTTTTTTATTAGTAGATGACTTGAACTTGCCATTTAAGAAAGTGAGATAACATTGGAACAGAATCTTCCTAAAGACAGGATTATAGAATAGTCTCTAAATTTCATGATCTGACTTAACAGCTTCTCACATAGCTTAGGCAGGCCTTGACTTTGCTATACAGCCAAGGATGAACTTGAACTTCTGCTCCTTCCACCTCTATATACTGATTGCTAGTAGTGCCAAGTCTGCTTTCGACTTTCCTATTTAATGCAATGATGGATATTGAACTCAGATCTTCATGCATGGTAGGCAATCCCTCTACCAACTGAGGTACAGTCTCAGTCCTGCTCTATGCAAGTATTAACATTAGACACTAATCTACAGTCTGTAAAACAAAACAGACTATGAGACTAGGAATACAGTATTAGAGAACAAGTGAAAAATTAGCTGAGCTTTGACTAGACAGATTACATTATTTTTGTGGGAAGTAAATGGAAATATCTTCCCCGGATAGATGGCACAATCAAATAAAATGTGTTTCTATAAGGTTATGAAGCTTTTATATACTGCTATGCAAAAGGAACATGTTCTTGGGTACAAACTTGCATGTCTTAAAAATTAGCTTATTTGTTGCATTAATGATCACCAGGAACCATTATGGTAAATGCCATGTGATGCATAAGCAACACATGGGGGCAGTTAAAGACTTCAGGGGGACAGAAGTTAAAGTGGGTATGATCTTTGTCTCACAAAGTACATTATAAGGTGAAAGAATTGTTTGGAGAAGGGGAGGAATGTGGGAGAAGATGGAGCTTCCACTGAGAAGCAATGCAAAATGCATGGACGCTGAAGAGAAAGATTAGCTAGCTCAAACTCCTCAAAGAGTAAGATTGAGGCTAAAATCCCATTTCAAGAAAACTGTATGAGTGTGTAAAAGGAATTAGTGTTTTTACTCCTTCAGAACTCAATAATTTAAGAACTAGTGCTTTCATTATAAGAGCAGCTAAGTATGGAGCTAAGAGTAATAGTGTTTCTGACTAGTCATTTGGGGTCCATGCCAGCATATGTGCAAGATAAGGACAAATGGGAAAGCAGAAGAAGTAGTTCAAGAATTTACTGACACAGCCATGGTGATAAATGATACACAAAGTGATAGAAAACGTAAGAACGTAATGCTTACAAGAGCAGGGAGTGAACGAAGAGAAATGTAAGACAGCTGAGATTGTTGTCAAATAAAGGAAAATTGGGCAAAAAGGTTCAGGTCAGAAGATGTTCTGGTGAGGGAGAGGATGGACCTCAGCATATTTGATCCAAGTCAAAGTGGAAAGATTTTTAAGTGACCAAATGATAGTTAGTCTAGACTTTAATAATAACATTTTGGTGTATCATATAGGATTTAGGATTCAGAAGTCCAGATATGTGACAATAGATGTCATGGGTGTGTGAATATAGATGGCCTTATAATGTTTCCTGTAAATATTGTCATTTCCAAAGACCCAACCAGGACTTGATAAACATGATAGCAAATAGGTTGGAAACATATGAGTAGACAATAATAAGAGCCTCCAATAAGAGCTTAGATAAGGAATCACAAATATCCATCTTCCTTGGTTTCCTAAGTTCTCCTAACACAATTTCTTCATGATCTTAAAGAACCCAAAATAATAATTATTAATCACAAACCCCTGTATATAAAGGAAGGCAATATATAAATGTAAGTTATGTATGTCTCACCAAGTCTGTGTTAACCTGGAGAGAGTATGCCTTCCAAATGAAAAACTTAATCACATTTTTATGTCTTTCAAATGAGCAAACCCGTGAAGTCATAGAATCAATGTTGCTGTTTGTTAGGTTCTTAATTAACATACAGGTTTCTCATTCTTTGACCTACCCATCATTGAAACCTACTTAGCATCCCAGAATTTGTTAGTTCACCATATTTATGGGTTTAAAAGCTGTACTAAATTCATGCTTCCTTATTACAACTGCAATTCTTTTGTGCCCCCCAGAGGTATTATACAAGCTTTTTTATTTAAGTCTAGTTATTTGGAAAAGAATTGTCTACCTGCTTGAACACCCTCCTCAGATATGTGATCTCTATGTTGTTTTCACCAGAGAAAACCATCAGAGTCATTGGGAGCCATCTAGCATTCTTCATTGGCAAAGTGGTTCAGCAGGTAAATTGCCTGCCTCTAAATTTACAACCTAAATTCAATCCCAGGGATACGGTAGGAAGATAAAACTCATTCTTGCAAGTTGTCAGTGGGCCTCTACATATGCCCCGTCTCTCTGTCTCTGTCTCTGTTTGTCTTTCTGTCTCTCTGTCTCTCTCTCTGTCTCTCTCTCTGTCTCTGTCTCTGTCTCTCTCTCACACACACATATGTTTTATATATGTATAAAACATAATATATATAAAACATAATTGTTTTAAAAAGATAGATTTCCTTAACATGGATCCTACTCTCAGAGATTCATATATATCACTATGAGGCTGACTGACCTTAACTGCCTAAGCTACCAAGCTTTCTGAAACAGAAAGGCCTGAAAACCTTGTGCTCCAAGTTGGTAAGCAGTTTATTTTATAACTGCATCTCATTACCTTCTAATCTCTCCTCATAGTTAAAATGTTCATGGTATATCATACCTCACTATTAAAATTTTTATAAATTGTCTACAAATGGCCTTTCAATTAACATTTTCATAGAATTTATATTTATTGTAGCTGATCAAGTACCATTTGAAAACATAACACATGACCATGGGAAAACATGATCAAATTCTTCACAGCATCATCCCACACGCCAGTACCAACTTCTGCATGAGTTACCATCCTGTTGCTGTTATGAAATAAGAAAACCAAGACTTAAGGAAGAGTTTATTTGAATTTATTGTTCCAGTGGAAGAGTCCGCAATTGTGGGGGACACATGGCAGCAGTCGGTTGGAGAAGGTAGCAGAGACATCACATCTTCAACCACATATGGGAAGCAGAAGGAGTGGCAGGAAGGAATTTAAGGCTATGAACTCTCAATATCAACAATCTATGCTACACTCTCTTTGACAAAGCCACTTCTCCCCAAAATCCCACAACCTTTGCAAATAGCATCCCCAGCTGAAGATGAAGTATTCAAATATCTGAGCCTGCCAGGAGCATTTATCGTTTAAACTATCCAGTGGGTACTCTACCTGCAGCCACACATATCTGAGTTAAAGAACCCTCTCTCCTCCAGCAAATGTCAATTGTCCATATTTCTTCTGTTAATGGTTGAGTCTCACGAACCTATCCTCTCCATGGTGAATGTGGGCTGGCTTGACTTTGTGTAGGTAAATAGCAGCTGTAAATTCATAAATGCAGCATCCACATGACTGGACTACTACCATTATTACCATCTTCTCTCCATTTTTCTTCGGATGTTCCCTGTGCCTGCTGGGAGAATTGATATGTGTCCCATTTAGGGTGAACACTCAATAGTAACTAAACCTTTGCTTACATTAAATATGCTTTCTCATTCATTTTTTATTATTTTACATACCAAACAGTTTCGTCTCCTTTCTTCACATCCCCCAATCTCCTTTTTTATCCCTCCCCCCATTCACTCCTTGGAAAGGGTAAGATCTCCCATGGTAATCAACAGATCATGGCATATCAAGTTGACCTCTCTTTTCCCTCCAACTCCAAACAGTTACCATCTCAAACACCTCTCACGTCACACCACCGTCTCAAGCTAATAGCCTCTTTTACTTTGATTGTTCATGTTACATGTATGTATGTCTGTGTATGTTTATCTACAAATATATATAATATATTGAATCCTTTTTTATTGGTGGTGTGAATATGGTTTCATGACTGACCACTCTTCCTAGACACTAAGAAATGGAGCTCATCCTTTGGCGTGTAACGCTGCCCGGGTCTGCGCTCTATGCAGTTCGTGAGCTTGAGGGCAAAGGGCTGGATGGAGGTTGAGAATACACACGCAGAGACAGACCGACACACAGACCTTTTAACACTGATACCAAAGCCCCTCTTTATTAGCACCATGCAGGCTTAAATACACTGCCGTCAATGGCCAACAGGTGAACATCCCATCCTCTGATCCTCTAAGCTAGGCACAGCTTAGTAACTTCTATTAGAAGGTTCTAGGAGGGAAGAGCAGCTGAAGGCCAGGACTCATTAGTCCCAACAATCCTTGGGAGAGATGCTTTTCATTATTCAAGGTGCTGCCTTGGTTGAAGATTTAATGTCTGGTTCAATGACAAGTCATACAATTTCTCCTTCCAAGAAACATGAAAGCTCTCCTAGAAATAGCTTCACAAGCAGAACCAAAACAATAGTGAAACTAATGGTCATGTTACCATGGGAGGGAGAAAGTTTTCTGGGGTCCCACACATACACAAAAAATAAAAACTGCATGCAACTAATGTTTCTACCTCGATCAATTTTGAGTCTCTACGTTAGGAACTGCCCACTACAAAAAAGATGCTCTCGGACCAGGGTTCATTGTAATACTGATTATATTTCTTGGTATTTTAGCATCAAAACTCTATATCTGTGAAAATCCACCTATGTAGTTAACTATTTTAACATGTCTGTTGGCTTGTAAATATGTATGCCTTAAGATATTAAGCACATATTTGAAATCTGATATTTTCATTCATTTAAGATAATATTAATAATATGCAAGAATATATAAAGTAGAGGCATTATCCATTATTAGTGACAACATTTTGGAAATCTACACATGAGAATTCTTGGCATGGGCAGAGAGGTAGATACCAAATTTATTTTAAATTAAAAATGAAGTAAAAAAAAATGAAAGAAACAAAGAAATGGGTGGATATAAGAGAAGAGAAAAGGATGAACTGGATCAGAGGTTTGGATTATACCCAATCTGTAAACTCTATTAACAGCCAACAATATTGTAAAAGAGGTAAATCTTTTTGGATGATAGGATTGCATACCATGATGTCTAAGGAAATTTTCTTAAATTTCCCCAGAAAATGAAAATCCATATGTTAATATTACAAGCAAAAATTCAAGAGTTAAGAGCTTGGTAACATAGGAAAGAGGTTATAGTTTGACTTGTAACAAAATCTACATATGACATTTTAAAAGAAACATGGTAAAGTACATATATCACTCAAAACATGCAATTAAATAAATAAGGAAGTACATGGTAGTGAATATTATCAAATATATAAATCAATATTATCAAATATATAAACATACCTAAATTTTTGCCATCTGAAGTCAATGCTTAGAAGTCAGTCTCAGAACAATATATATTCTCTTAATATTCATACATATATACATATATGAATATGATATGATAAATGTAGCTTTACATAGTTTATTTGGTGAATCAATCAATTAAATAAATACCGATTCTGATATAATATATATGAAAGTGTTCTCCGTGTCATTACAAAAGTATGCTAAAGTTTAATTCTAGTTCATGCTCATGGTATCCTCATGTTGCTATGGTTACACATACTTTGGCAATTTTTAAGACAGTTTACCATTTTAGTCCGAATATAAAAAGAAATGTGAAAGTATTCTATAATACCATTGCCATCCTATAGGCCTACATTGCTTCTTAAGTTTTTTAAATTTAAAACATTATATTGAGTTGAAGCAGGAATATAACATAAACTATGCTATTCTTTTCTTACATACATTTATGAAACACATTTATGAAATATGTCTCATTTTATTTTAATATCCATTTAGTCAAATTAATTATTACTTATAAGGAACTAGGAGGTTAACTGCTGAAATTTTTTATGTAGTGATATATCGTTTTAGAACATGAGTAAGAGAAAATATTTTTTTTCCTCATCTAGGTTTTCCTTTAGAGGTTAATGACAGAAAAGGAGAGGATTGTACTGCAACAGAAAGAAATAGAACTAAATGGTAGCAGAGTAATATATGCTATCATTTGTAACGCTCACCCCTTCCTTTCCTTTAACCATGATAACCAGCCACAGTCTTGTCAATCACAGCCCAGCCCATCATCCTTCTCATCCGGAGTGTTGAAGGTTCAGGCAGAGAAAAGCTTTTATACCTTTCACTGCCTCGTGAATCCAGTCTCTTAATATCAAGCATCTAAGTCCCGGGAAATCTCAGTATTTCCCTGTGCTGTCCCTATTCTGTGAAGCCAATGTGGGTTTCACTGCTCTCAAGAAACAATGAAAGTTACTTTGTAATTTTTAACTTCATAGAACCTAGTATTCAGTTTGGAGTGGCAAATGCAGATGGCTGGCATCCTATAACATAAAAGTTTTATAATAACATGAAACACAATCTAGAAAATCTGTTTTAATGTCTAACATTTCTATAATTTGATCAAATAGATACTATCTGCATACTCCATTTTTAACTATGTTTTTCTAAATAATTTGCATGACCAAATTTTGTATGGCTATCTGAAAAACCACTGTAATCTATTTTAATTATCTTCTTGGGATCTCTCATTGTACTTGTTAGAAGAAAGAGCTACAAACCTTAATCACTCTTTTTAAAGCATGTTATTTAAGAAAATGTCCCTTTAATTTTCCAGCATTTTCCTGCCATTTTGTGCTAATTTTGACATTCCACTGCTCACTACAGGGTTTTACTAGCTTATGCTTTCTTTAGTAACTCATTATTACCTTTACCCATTGAAATCCAAGCATCTACCTGGAACGACCTGACACAAATCAGAAAACAATAATATTTGCAGTGTTATAATATTTCAAACAAAGGTAGAGCAACAGTTACAAACGAAGTCCTAGTCACACTAGAGACAAAAAAAAAGATGATATTAAAAATATCTATCCTTTTTTGTGTAGCTCCCTCTGAATCATTGTAGGACATACTTTTTCACTGCCTAGCTGCTGTTAATTAGATCAGTATAGTCACAGGAAGTTTGGTTTTCCTTTTGAGTGTTGCCACCAGCTACAAAACATTCATTTCCTCATAATTGATTCTCAAGTTGATTTGCAATGTTCCATGAGGCATAGCCTCCTGAAATGACTCATCATGTTTATGGAAACATCATAAGGATAAAAGTTATGTTTGAATGATTTTGCTATATTAAATTTAGAATAAAAACATAGTCCCTTGCAAGTTATTTTAAGCCAGCTTTTAAATATACAAATTTAATTATATTTCAATTTTTAAATCACTTTTCTTTATGAGAAAGAAGTACCTAATTCCAAACTTTTTAAAAGGAGGACGTACTTAAGTAAAATACTGGTCTAGACCTTAGGACTACAAAAACAAATTTAACTGTACCTTCATTCTCTAGAACATCTCAAAAAGTATGATTCTGAGACTTGACGTATGTGCCTCTATCTTTGTTAATGTGGATGTATATTGAACTCAGTTTTAGAAGCAGAATGATATTTTATGGCTGGCCTTTGTAGATGTATGCTTAGAAACATACTACCATGTTTAGAAACAAAAGACTACTATGCAGATCTTCTAAAGAACTAGAATGCTGATGTCCACTTGTAACCTGTTTTAGAAAATCACACAATACCATTCCTTGGTCACTCATTTATGGAACATTAACACTTAACTGCCAAATTTTATATTTATTTATTTATTTGTGTAGGATGAAGGCATGTATGTGTATATGTGTATGCATACATTTGTATGAATTTATGCACTGAATGAAGGAAAATGTCAGATGTCATTCTCTATTATGCTTCACCTTTTTCCCTTGAGACAAGGTTTCTCATTAAAACTGGTGCTCACCTTTGTAACTACAGTGAGTGCCCCATATGTCTCTGGGCTCTGTCTGTCTCTGAAGTAACAAACAGTTAGCCAAACTTCATGTGGAACCTTAGCGGAGATTCTCACCCTTTGGCATTGATGTGCTTATTCATTGGGCAATCTCCCCGGCTCCTTAACTGCCATGTTTTAGTACAGAGAATTTCTTTCCTGATATTGTGTAGTTAAAAAGTTGACATCTATGTCTTTAACTTTTTAAAATAAAGTTTATTTTGTCTTCAATTTGATCAACAGAATACTATTTTATGATTGACATTAGTAAATCCATGTTGAGACACGAACTACAGAATCACGTGTGAAAATAAAGGAATATGATGCTCGGGCTTACATATACCCCTCATATGACTTTATATACTCACATAGAGAAGCAAACTCATCCAAGAAAAATTTGATAGCAAACATTTTGAACAGTTTGAAAACAGCCACTCTAAGTGAAGTGTAATACACATATCAAGTTTAAATTTCTAGATATATTAGGATCTTCAGTTTTATTATCTATATGAATCAGTTATGTAAATCTATTACTCCTCAGTTATTGTACATATAAATAATCTTTCTGAAATATTTATACTTGCTTTATTGTATATCATGTTATCTAATGAGTAGTTATATCCTAACAAAATGTCCCAATATGTCAACATGTCCTTTTGCCATTTCATAACATTCTTTCCACATGCAGAAATGAGGAATTGAGTAATGATACATTTACAAGTACATCTGGACTAGATTCAAATGGAAGATTAGAGATACAATGAGTGGCGGATATTTATGGTGACAGTCAGAAGAACAAAGAATATAGTAAAGACTTCATGTCAGTGTTTAACTATAAGACAGAAGTAGAGATAATTGAGGAAAACACAGACAGTAAGCAATTTTTAGTACATTCCTGAGATAGGCCTAAATGACAAAATGTATTTGAGTCGCCAAAAACTGATGTACATTTTAGATGGAGTAGTGCCTTGAGAATAAGTGTCCTTTTAAAATATTAAAGTATAGTTGGTCTTTGGATGAAAAATGGTAAAGACATTCTTGCATGTGTCTGAATTTAATTGATGGACAGCCAAGTCAAAGGCAATGAAGATTTTATGCAGACTAAGAAATTCCAGAGAAAGCAAAGGAAAAGGTGGGACTATGCCAGAAGATGTAGTAAGCTATCTATTGGGGAGTGCAAAGGAAAGTAATAGGTTTGGTAAGGGAACATGTTTGAAGAAAGAGGTGAGAGCCAGGGGAATATGTGTTAGACAGAAATTTATTTTGGAAAAAAAAAAACATAGTAATTTATGCTTTTGAACATTTTCATCTCATTTACTGGCCATTGGAAAGAAGACTGGAGAATATTCTTCATATTAATTTTTAATTCAATTGTAAATTCATGAAGGTTAAAAATGAGTGAATTACCAATGTTATTTCAACTAGGAACATAAATTTAAATTTCTGGCTCCTAGATTACAATTCTATTAGTTACACTGTTTGGATATTTGAATTTTTAGAGAGGATCTTGGAAGATACCCAAATTTACTATGTTTGAAAATAGTATTGGGACAATAGAGAGGTAAACCCTTGTGCAATCAGCAACCTTGAAATCATAATGACGAAGAGAAAAGTGATTTAAAGTTTGACTCTCCTGAAAGAAGTGTGTACCTCCAGATAATCAAGAGTATCAGGGCCCAACCTCGGTGGGTTCGTATGTTCCGGTGTAGAGACATGTGTATTAGAAATGTTAGCAGAAAAAGCAGGGATACAAAAGGAATAGACAGAGACACAGAAAAGTTAGGAGGGAAACTCAGTGAATACTGAATTTGCCCATGTTTATTTTCCATATGCTTATGTACCCCAATCCAAAAAGGGAAGAAAAAGTCGAGTCTGTTTTCACCATGATAAAAGAACAAACAGCAATTGCCCCTTCAATGCCTGAGACATCAAGTAACTTTATCCTGAGTTATGTATTCTGTTGTTTAAGCAGGAAATACAGCAGTCACACCTTAGGACAAGCATCCTGTAGGCAGCCACATCCTGTGTCAAACCTCCAGCCATAACGTTGGAGGAGCAAGAAGCCTAAATTCTCTGACTTTTGGTCAAAGTGGTATGGATCCATATCCATGTGCTCTGACATATTCTCCGTTTTTATTTATTAAAGCCTGTGCTTCTACTATAGAACAGACAACTGTGCCTGACTTAGATTGTCCTCTTCCTCCATCCAGACTTACCCGTCATTGGTACATGCATTCCTTTATTCATGTCCTATCTAAGATTGCCAGGAGGAAAAAAAAAATCTTACCCATCATTGACTACAAGCCTCTGTTTATGACTGATTAAGGGAGGGTGCATACCTAAACAACATGCAAATCTGAGCCAACTTTCCATTGAGAGAGTTCACAAATGACTAGATCATCATGGGCAAATAGATAATGTTTTGTGATATATGTGCTCCTCATGGCCACAAAACCTCCTAATAAAGGAGTAGAGGATGACCAAGATGGGATGGCCTTTTTAAGTTGATCTAGGATGTCTTTAGCAATTTTAACTACATTGAAGCCTATCTTGTCTTAGTAAATACACCAAACCTAAGGATTCATTTGCATCATGCCAATTTTTAATAGGTTTATTTTTTTAAGCAGTAACATCTTCATAGAGAACCAAAGTAGTTATAAACATTAACAGGTCCATATTACAATTCTAATATGAAAATTAACAATAAACACACAATTTTCTAAATTACAAAATTACAATTCTGTTAATTTCATTCTAATAAAAAAAAGAAAAATAAGAAAAAGTTTCTGTGATGGGTGAGCTATGAGTCTTTTTCCTCTCCTATATTCCAAGTGCATTTTTGCTTCTAACATTCTAAGAAAAGTTTGAGCTAATACAGTCTCATCAGCAAAGCTTTTGTCTTATTTTTGTCACCAAAATCTGTGGGGGTCTCTTCAGTGCCTCCAGTGGGGTTTATTGTACTGAAGAAGGGCTTTAGCCACACACTGCCTCGACAATAGTGTTCAATTGTTTCAGTGAGTCTTTTTTTTCCACAGAGGGAAGTCTCTGAGGCCCTTGTTTTCCAGGCTTTCCATTTCAACAGCAGACAAATATTATATTGGTAAAAAGTGAGTTCTGTGTCCCAAGGTAGAGTATGGATGGATTGCCAAATATTCAATCAGCGTTCCTAGGCTGGCTTCAGAGTAAACAGGACTCACTAACGTGTGGAAATCTGTGCAGCAGGTCTATCAGGAAGGCAGGAATCACTAACCATCACCACAATCTCCTTTCACAATCAGATTGCAGCATGATGACATCAGAGGTTGCAGAACACAGGTTCAGCAATTTCTCACTCCAGCTTTCCTGGGAGGGTCTCTGACGCTATGATGTCATTAGATCTGGTACTCCTCTGTCCCGCACACCAGACCAGATGTTTTACAAGCCATTAAGTTTCATTTTCCTCCCGTGGTGGTGGGGGGGGGGACACAAGCATGCCCTAGATCCCATATTAAAACAGGATCAGGTCCTTTCCATAATAGACTGAGGCTACGACTCCCCCTTATTTGTTTTTTGAAGTTGTGTTTCCAAAGCTCTATGGGCGTGTTAATTGCAAGCTTCATTAGAGCTAGCAATTTGCTTAGCTGCTTTCATGAGCTGCCTGGGGGAACCAGGATTGTTACTCCCCTTAAGAATCTCACTGAAGGTTCAGTGTCCCTCATAGGGAATTTTAAATAGGGTTTCAGGCACTGAATATCTTTTAACAATTTCTCAAAATCATTCAGAGTCTGTCAGCTATCTTTCTAATCCAAGCTACAAGGCTCTCACTAGCTGTCAGGCATAATTTGAAATTTCACAGGCATGGGCAGAGCTAGAGCTGTGCTCTTCACAACGGTGATAACTCTGCCATCCCTCCGGGAATGGGGACTAGGAGGCGCCTGGACCTGGTAGGTCCCATCGGAGGCCAGCAGTGGCTAGCAAATTTAGCTGCAGCACAGGCTTGGGTGGCTGGGAGCTTAGGTGGGCAGAGCCACGCCATTTTCACTACTTCCGTTTTCCTTTCTTAAATCTTGTATCTTCATTTTCCATATTTCTTTTTAATCGCAAAATTGGGAGAATTTAAGCATTCTCTCCCCTGGTGTTGTTTTTTTGAGTTCATGGACCATGTAGCCTCTAGCCATTCCCGACCTAACAATTTCAGGTGGAGGCACAGCCCTCCAAACTTTCCTGTTTCCTGTGTTCCCAGCTCAGTGGTGTAGCATGAGCCAGACTTTTTTAAGTATAAAATTTAAAAAGAAAAGAAATAAAAGTCCTGATGTGTAATTATGAGATAAGGAAACTTCAAAAATGACACTGAATTCCCTTACATTCGTTCTGCCTTCTCTTCTTCAGGGTTCCCTGAGACCTCCCATTTAGGGCCAAGTGTTCCAAAGTCTCTCTGCATCTTTTCTGGTGTAGGTCTCTACGTTTGTTCCCCTCTGCTGCTGGAGGAAGCATTCCTGATGATAGCTGCGCAAGGCACAGATCTATGAGTGCAAATAAAAGTCATTAGGAATCATTTCAGAAACTGAATTCTTTTTTAGGCCCAGAACCTCAATTTTATTCTATCTTTAGTGACTGATGAAATGAAATATACACAATAAACAATATGTAGTTGATTTATAATGTTGATATTGAACCCACTACAGGTTGTTCAGATTAGTGGGGATTCATGATTAAAGTACTAAATAGTTGCATGACTATATGCTAACTTAGAACCCAATGCACAAAAATAATTTATTTAGATGTTATTATTAATTCAAAATTAATTTATTTTTATCTGGAAAGTTGTATTAAGAAAGTAATTATTATTATTTCCTACTTGGAAAAATATTTTTTTGAGTGCATTGGCTTGGTCTTTTGAAAGTGTGTAGTTAAAATGTATAAAAGAGATGAATATAAGTCTGGTTAGATTTAAATTTTCTTAAAAGGATTTAATGATTTACAAATTATTCTAGTGTTTGCTTAGTTTATAGCTTTGATCATTTGGGAGATTTGAAATTTGAAATGAAACCACTCTGTGATTAGCCTGTGGAAATGACTAACTACTGAAGCACACAGCTAGCTAGCACTTTTGTGTGTTTATTTTGGTTTCTGGAAAAAGAACATTGTGTTTTGCAAAGGCTAATCTTGAACTTATAATATTCCTCTGCAATGTAATGCACTGTTAGAATTACAGACATGAGGTACCCTGCCTGGTATTTTTACAAACAAAAAAGATCATCAATTACATTATATAAATACCATGTATTCAAGATGTTAGCACCCTGAATCCTATGATAAAGAGATACAAGCGCCTTGATCTCTTATATAAGAGATATACCAGTTAAAATTATTTGAATGACAGTGAAAGACCCTAGTCGTTTCTTGTTCAAATATGTTAGGGCTCTGAAGCAAACCACATCATTACCTAATGCTCAATTAATTGAAAATTAAGAATGAACAATATGAGAGAATTTTTCAATACTCATGCTACATTGACAGGGGATGTGTGTGTGTGTGTGTGTGTGTGTGTGGTGTGTTTTAGAGTTAGGCATTACTTATCCTAATACAGGTGTTAATATAAGAAGTTCGTTATGTGTGTTGTTTGTTGTTTTTTTTTTTGTGGTGGTGGTGGTTTTGTGTGGTATTAAAGCAAAGGGAAATACAAAAATATCCTAATATGTTGAATTTTAAACTCTGAAATAGTAAAATAAATTGGTGATTTGATCAATAGATATTGGAGTCAACACTATCAAAAAAGTATCACACTATGGGTGTAAATGTAATAGCAGAGACTGTTCAATTTCCACGAGTTTGTAGGCTTTCTGGGGGTAGCATTGTTGTTGAATTATAACTTTAATCCATGATGATCTGATAAGACACAGGAGGTTACGGATATTTTTTTGTAACTGGGGAAGTTTGCTTTGTTACCGAGTATGTGGTCAATTTTTGAGAAGGTTCCATGCGCTGCAGAGAAGAAGGTATATTCTTTCCTATTTGTGTGAAATGTTCTATAGATGTCTGTTAA
>NW_026067944.1:14710351-14752248 GCF_014885135.2 Alexandromys fortis
CTCATTGGGACCTTGGGAGCTCAGTCCAGTGCTCCAGTGTGGGTCTCTGTCTCTATCTCCATCCATCACCAGATGAAGGTTCTATGGTGATATGAAAGATATTCGTCAGTAATGCTATAGGATAGGGTCAGTTCAGGTTCCCTATCACTCCAGTTGTTTTTATTTTTGATTGCAGCCAAAATTTTTAGATGAAAGCTAACAAAATCTACCAACAAATTAGTCGACATATAGGCCTACTACATTACAGTTCTCATGAATTCCATCAAGAAAGCTGAAATACCCTTTAACCCAATTATGACATTCAAGCTGGCATTTAAAACTCCTTGTAATCTTCTGCCAGTTATCACAGATATGTGAAGATTAGGAGGAGCTGCTGTTTCAAAGAGTGTTTGTGTTAGAACTAGAATAGACTATACATTTAATAAACAAACTGTTAAATATAAAATAGACTAACAAAGAATAAAGGGTTCTTTGTCTTACAATAACAATAATAAGTATATACAAGAGCAGTAGCTAAAAATAAATGTTTTAATAGATTTTATTAAAATTTATTGCTCATGTGACAGCATATATTAATAGCTTTAAAGAAATTAAAGTCAGCAAATTAGTTATATATACTTATAATAAAAGGATAAGGTGCAATTGTCTCAACTCTGTACCTGTATATATAAAAACAAATTTTTCTTATCAGATAACTCTGGTGTGATTACTATTTGGAGCTACAATTTGAAATGAAATCCTGGTGCAACTTGGTTTAAACAGTTACAACTTAGAATTTGACAGAAAACTAACAGAGGAACTAAAGTCATTTAAATATTTGTTGAATCATGTGTGTGGAGCTACCTAATTTCAAAGCAACAGACATTTCTGCCCTCAGTTTCCCCTTAAAACTAGCCCTGACTTTCTGATTCTCTCCGGATGACTTTATTTTTCTGAAAATATCTTAACTTTAATTTTCTTTCTATTTTAAAAACCATTCTATATCAGCATCTCTTTATTTATTTGACTTGTGCCTTTTTGGAATATGAGCATGTCTTCCACAATCATCGGTTCTCGTTCACTCAATGTCTGTATGATGCTGCTACCTATGTATGTCAACTTCATAGTCAACTTCACTTCATCTCAGTTGCTGTGCACTTGTTCCGGAAGTCAGATGGTGACAGGCAGCCCTGCCACACCAGAAAGCCACTTCACTAGTCAAATTCCCCAAGTCACCCACGGTGCTGAATGTTAGGGTCTTTACACTAATGATACTTACCTTTCTCTAAAAATGTACAAGCTTCTGTTGAGTTCGGATACAGATTAAACCTTCTCTAAGAACATAAATATGTTTATTACTATAGTGCATGTTCCCTATTTATGGTGATCTGTGTTTTAAAAATGCTTTCAGTTGGGTATATATTATATGTTGAGAAAATTCTCTCTGTATTTGCTGCTCTGGCCTTTCTCGCCTTTGCTCTTCTGTTAGTTCTCTTTATTTCCGGTATATTTTGCTTTACTGCTATATATCTATTTGTACCAATTTTAGAGATCCTGAGAAAGTTTTTAAACACAAATGAGGGAAAACATACACAAATTGTCTGTCTACGTCTAGCTTAACTCAATATGACTGTGTTCAGATGTATACGTTTTCAAAGAAGAAACATGTACTTGCCAGACACTGAATCTTGCCTCCCCTTGATTTCTCAGCTTCCAGACTCCAGACTCTTAGAAACAAATGTTAGCTATTTCTAAGTTGCTAAAGACATTGCATCATGTCTATCAGTAAATAGTGGCACAATTTTCTTAATTTCTTTCTCTCACTTATTTAACCATCTTTATCTTTGTCCAGTGTGTGTGTGTGTGTTGTCATACAAATGTCATATATGTCATACACATGTATACCTGAACACACTCTACATATGTGTGGATACATGTGTCCAGGTATACATGTGTATGAGTGTCCATACAGGGAAGAGACTGATGTGAGAATCTCTCCTGATTGTGCTTCTATCTATTCCCTGAAGTAGATTTCTCAGGCAAGTGTAAAGGTCTCTCTAACCAACAGCGATCCTCTGTCTCTGCCTTTCTTACTCTGGAATTACAAGATGACTACCATGCTTTCATGACGTTTTCCAGGGTTCTGGAAACCAGAGCTGCAATCTTCACACTTACAGGGCAAATGATCTAACCACTGAGAAATCTCTCAAGCCTCTCACTGTTGGGGGAGCTGTGGGCCTGCTTTTCGTCCCACCCGGCTCCTGCAGGGCTAGCTTTACACCAGAAATAACAACACGCAAACTGTATTCTTTTAAACACTGCTTGGCCCATTAACTCTAGCCCTTACAGGCTAATTCTCATATCCCAATCAACCCATCTCTAATAATCTGTGTAGCATCAGTCTTACCCGGAAAGATTCAGCATGTCTGACCTGGCTTCATCGTGTGCATCTGCCTCAGAGAGCAGAGCTATCGCGTCTGCCTGGGAGAGGGGAGCATGGCGTCTCTGAGCTCACTTCCTCTTCCTCCCAGCATTCTGTTCTGTTTACTCCACCCACCTATGTTCTAACCTATTAGGGCAAGCAGTTTCTTTATTTAATTAACCAATGACCTTCCTCCATCATCTCACTCTTTTATCTGGGCCAGTCTTTGAACACTCCACATGCCCTGCTGTAGTAGGAGGCTTCTTGTTCATTTCTGGCTGTTGAGCCCCAAAATAACCACACAGAAACTGTATTATTTAAAATCACTGCTTCGCCTATTAGCTCTAGCTTCTTATAGGCTAACTATCAGATCTTACTTTAACCCTTTTCTATTAATCTGTGTATCTCCATGTGGCTGTGGCTTACTGGCAAGGTTCTGTTCAACATCTGTCTCCAGTGGGACTACATGGTTTCTCCTTGAATCCTCTTTCTTTCTCCCAGCATTCAGTTTAGTTTTTCCCACCTAACTCTCTTCTGCCTTGCACAGGCAAAAAAACAACTTATTTATTAATAGACCAATAAAAGCAGCAGATATACAGAAAGACCTTGCACACAACCCTGCCATTGTTTACTTCTGAATTGAGTATTGAATAGTTTATCTTCTCTAATAAGGATTCCTTCAAAGCCAATTTATTTCTTTCAGTTTAGAACAAATACTAGTTAGATTATAATTATTAACATTTCATTGCCCTGAAATAAAATACAAATACTTTAGCATGGCGTAAAAGTACATTTTCACTCTGCCTTCTGCTCGGCTCTTCGGAAACTAAATCCATGGGTTTTGTGCTGTAGGTATTTTAGGATGCACAGTTTCTGCCACTTTTCTTAAATGATCATTTTGATGCTGGTCATAATACCCTCTATAGTTCATCTATTTTCTTTCCTTTTTTCCTTCAAAATTCCAATTCAAATATAAGTGACCTGTCTTGATGACATTAATATGAATTATTCTCTTCTTTACCTCACAGCCATTCCTTGCTTGCTTCACTCTCTCTGCATGGTTATCAGGCTTGAGTTCAAATGTTTACCTGTGAAATAAATATAACTAAACCTTCTTATTTTCAAAAAAAAATAATTTAATGTGCCTTTATGTGTGCCCATATGAGTGTATGCCAAATGTGTGTGGGTGCACAAATGACCACAGAGGGCATCATGCTTCAGAGCTGGAGTTAGAGTTGGTGTGAAAACAGCTAACAGGTACCCAGAAATGCTTACCCTTCTCCTCTCCCTTCTCCTAAGCCTAGCTATTAACATAAATATTCTATAAACATGTAGAATATTATTCATATTGTTTGTCAAATATTTTTCTAACTCTTAAGCCTAATTTCTTGTAGCATCTCATTGAAAATTCTCTTTCACACACACACATTAACCACACCTTTTATTGTTATGTCTTCCAGGTTTCATGATGTTTAGATAAATTGTTAACAACTAACAGTCTCAAATTACCTTTTGATTTCTCCTGCTACAAAACATATCCTATGTGAATCAACTCAAAATATTAGACTTAAATTCTGTATAGTAGTTGCTTAAACTGCAGGGACTAATTTCTTGTAGCCACGAGGTTGGAAAGTTCAAGATGAATGTCCTTACAGGTTCAGTTTTTGGTGAACACTCTCTTCTGCCCTGCAGCAGACAAACTTCTCTCTGTAACCTCACATTCAAAGAGAAAGCTGTGATATCTATTCTGATCCTAATGAGGGTTCTAATCTCAGTCTTGTACTTCTGCCTTCACTATCAGAAACTTGATTTCCTACTAGAAACATTGCCATTGAACATGATGTTATCATGGGTTAGGATTTCAACATATAAATCTGGGGTGGAGCTAGCACATTCAGTATTTAACACATTCTCTATTTGCTCTGTCCTTGATAACCATCAATATTAAATAATGGTTAAATTCTATTGTCACTTTGCCTGGACTTAAAAAGCCTCAACAGACAGTACAGTTTAACTCTGAATGTATCTGTGGTTTTATTTCCAGTCATGAGCAGATCGTGAGGACTAGGAGCTAATGACTATTTTAATAGAGTCTGAATATGATAACATTTTGACAAGTGCTGAAAGGTAAGGAGTTAAGCCCAATGGAAGAGGTATATTACAGAGAAACATATTATCCAACCCCCAACCCCTGCATTTTATCTAACTTTTCATGTTTCCCAGATGTTATTAACTGAACATATCTTCTCCAAAATGTACCCTTGATCACAATGTCCCACACATCTGAAACTAAGCCAAAATAAATATTTTAGTCTTTAAAATGCTTTCTGTGGCTATTGTCCAAAGGACACAAAAGCATGACTGTTGTAGAATTCTAATGCTTGGTTTAGGATTATTGCACTAAGTGAATATGACGATGTGGTTTTTAAGGATAGGGTAATATGAATTCGGAAAAGGAGTGCAGGTGTGGGCTTCAGAAGCCTGCTATAAGATGGACCTTGTTGACAATTCTGGAGGGTGTGTGGAAGACTAGACTGCTGTTTGGGTCATCATGATAGATTTAGGTGATAGAAATTTCATGATATAGACTATATACCACACATGTTACATTCAGGCAAGTAATTTGTACACTTTCTCTACAGAGTGAGATTTTCAATAATATTTAGTTAAAAGGTGAAAGACATATTTTGTGGAGAAAATTGTAAAGCAGCATAGCGTTTGAGCCATGGCTTGTTTGTTGTTTGCTGTATTTAAACAGATTCACAGGGAGACTTACAAGGAGATAGTTGAAAAGAGGTTCAAAACACATGGTATCTCGCTTCAAAAGCCACAAGTTTCGTGGAAGCCTAGGCAGTTTCGTGGATGCTCACCTTACTAGACCTGGATGGAGGTGGGTGGTCCTTGGACTTCCCACCNGCGGTGGGGAAGAGACAGAAATCTTTAATAAATAAATAAATAAATTAAAAAAAAAGAGCTGCAAGGTTTTACAGCTAAAAAAAAAAGCCACAAGTTGAAAATTCAAGAGAAGACAATTACATAAAAATAAAAATGGAACAATTAAAAGAAGGACCAATAGGAAAGATGCCTTGAGTGCATTTTAAGAATCATCATTAGCCAGGATGGTGACTCACATCTTTATTCCCACCACTCGGAAGGCAGAGGCAGGCAGATCTCTGTGAGTGATTTCAAGACCAAAAGAGCTAGTTAAAAATGCTCAGGTATAATATATGCTGCCTGATGCAATATAGTTTCTGAGATCCGGTCACCCATACACTCATTCCCATCCACTGCTGCAGCCAAGGGAACATGAGCTGTGCCTGAATTGATGGCCAATTTTGATATTGCACATAGGAGCAAAGAGACTTCCTCTAAGATTTTGAAGGAAAGCATAGGAGACCAATTCACATGTGGTTGGGTCAGTTTCTCATCAAGCACCTGGGATCAGCCCATTACCTAGGAAGCCAGTGAGGCACTAGAAACCACATCCCATCCACAATTCTCTACAGCATCCACTAGATCTTTATATTCTTTGACAGTGTTTCTGTTCTGGTTTGTGCCACTCAATTGCATTCTAAACCACACCACGAGTGTGAATGCAAGGTTCCTATTTACCTTCTTCTTTTTTTTTTTTTGTTTTTCATTTTTTGTTTTGCGAGACATGGTCTGTCTGTAGCTTTGAAGCCTGTCCTGGAACTAGCTCTTGTAAACCAGAGTGGCCTCAAACTCACGGAGATCCACCCGCCTCTGCCTCCCAAGTGCTGGGATTAAAGGCATGCGCCACCACTGCCCAGCCTCCTATTCATCTTCTTAATCCCCTTAGTAGAATGTCATTTCCTTTCTTTTCTATGATTTTATTTAGTTATGACTATTAAAAATAATTAACTTTTATTGATATTAATTATCTCTCCAAGAAGTTAAAATAATTTCCTAAAATTGGATAAATAACCCTAAAACTCCAAATTTCGAGTTGGTAAATTGTGTAGGTAATATTCACATCTACATTATCTTTTTCATAGTTTTCTAACTCTGGTAACAGATATTTAAGGGTCAGTGTTGTGAATTACATTTAGATTAAGAATCTAGAAGATAGAATAGTTGAATTATCCTTTTCTTTGTCTCCATCATTTCCAAACTCTTTGAAGACTATCATTGTATAAAGATAGTGCAAACAAGGATGTAAGTGTTGCAAATGTACTAAGTTCCATAGAGGCATCATTACAGGCAGAGGAAGCAAGGAGGCTAGCTAGTTAGCCTTGCTGTTTTCTTGGTGGCGTAAAATGCTTACTGTACTTGTTCCAACAGTCTTCCTGGAAGCTGAAGGGAGTTATATTGATTGGTCTGGAGTCTCTAGGATCATACCATTTCTTTACTCTTTATAGAGATTGGCATTGCCCAGCTTCCTTACAACTAAGCTACTTCAGCACTTACTGATTATACTATTAACCAACCCCCAAACCCTCTGGAACCATTCCGTGTGTGCTGTTAAACTGGACAACATTGGAAAATGAACATTTAAACCAAATGTTTCTCTTTTATTCATTAAAACTTGTTTTTACTTACACCTTTTCTCCAGAAAATAAATGTTTTGGCCTTCTGTTTTTGTTATATCTAAGAATAATTCTTTGCTACGCAAGCTTTTTCTAGTTTTGACCAATATTTAATTTCAAGTATTTTCCCTCCAATAACAATAGCAGCAAACAAAAAATATTGTCATTATAATGTGATTTACCTGTGTTAAGCCCTTTAAACTCTTCCATCAAGCCAGTAGAGTAAATACTATTCTCATTTTCATTTTTTTTTTTTCAGAGGGAGCAAGATCTTTACTGTCAGTTGCATTTTAAGTCTGGGCTGGCAAAATAGCTCAGCAGGTAAAGGCACTTGGTGTTCTCACAAGCTGAGTTCAATCCCCATAACCTATATGGTCTAAGCAGAGAAATGATTTCTAAAAGCTGTCCACTGACATCCATATACACACTGTGGTACTCATGACACTGCCAAAATAGCAAATAAATAAATAAGTACAAATAAAAATCTAAGTCCAAATATTATATTCTCAACAGCACTGTTCCCTCCAGATTGATTTTCTTTTTCAAAGTCCAATTTGTTACACAGGATGGAATTCAGCTCAATACTGAGCAGAAATTGAGCAAAACTGAAATGAAAACCGTTTTGTAAAGAATGTTTATTAGAGGTCATTATGTTAAAAACTTTGAAGAATCCAGTTTCGCTGCATAATATCATTTGTTTTACAAGCTAGTTAAACAAGACAGCCTATTTCTTTTGTCTTCTAAACTCCTATACATGTACTTAAAGGAGCTTGCATCTGGCCTCTGTAGGTATATTTTTCTAAATTTGAATAAGGTTTTCAACTGTAATCATTCAATTTTAGTGAGCATAAACACTATTGAATTTTACCATTATATTTTCAAACAAATGTACCATGCAATATTGTTTTTATTTTCCCTGCTCACTTTTCCTTTTCCAACCTCCCCCATTCTTACTGGTACCTTTCTATCCCCTAAGTAATCTCTCCTTACGATTTCTTTTCACAAACATTCTATTCCCATTCCTTGCTCTGCTACCCATCTATTTAGACTTTTCCTCCTCTCCGAGTCTCCTTCCTTCTTTCCTGTAATATATGCACATGCATAAATATAAATCCACCATATGAGATACAACATAGAATATTTGTCTTTTGTGTCAAAAAATATCTAACATATGCCACATTATACAAGCTTTTTTATTCCTATCCACAATGAATCCTCTACCATTAAGCAGATGTATTTGGATGAATGATAGTGAGCAGACAATGAATTGAATTCCTGGGGGATATAACACTTTCGGAAAGTATTTTCTCATGATTCACTATAAGAGAGTTGGTCTGTTGGCAGGTCATGAATCAGAGATGCAATTAAACCACCTGCATGCATGGGACAACACTCAGGACAAAACATTTCCCACCTAAAGATGTGTTAATCCTCTCAAGGGAGCAAGATTCCCTTGCTTGGTATCCTTAGGTGACATTAAATTGCATGAAAGTGACCGCTGTGCTGTTTTTCTTGATAGCAGAGCAAAATGGTTTTGTTTGACTTTATTACTTTCCCATTACACTCCTTTCGACCATACTGATTATCATTAAAAGCAGAAATTGATATATTTAGTTTATTTATCCTTTAAATTCTAAAAATATGCTAATGGCAGTGACTGAGGGAACACTTGGGAAATGTTGAACCAAATGTTTCTTAGTTTTCAATGTTCCGTTTATACTGTTGACATTCTCTGTAAATATCCAGCCTTCATTTATCCTAGTTTGACTATTGTATAATGTAATAAAACATCTATCTGGTATCTTAATACCCATTCTCTTTAGATGCAGTTTTCTGTCATCAAGAACATCAAGAACAACTTACTGACTGATATGAAATTGAGTTTGCCTTCTTCAAACACTTTGAGCACAATTGTCATTTAGTAAAATAAACTCGGCTCCATTATTTCTTAATGTCTTCCATAGCACGAATAAGATTAGACTTCATCTCCCACATTCCCATTGGGCAGCACTTAAGAAGTGAGTGATATTTCCGTCTGCCTAAGTCAAGTAATCCCAAATGTAAGTAATTTACAAGATGGCATCAGGGACTGTTAGAATAGACATATTGCAATATGTCACTGGAAATCAGCATCTCTCCACATGTTTGATCAACAGCCAGATGGAAGCTTTTATCACATTTATTTAATCTGAAATACACATGGTAATTACTGTGGACCTTTGATTCAAGGCCTTATTATTGTCTCAGGAGAAGTCAGAAAACGAGTTCGTCAGTTGCAGACTGTTGTAGTTATGACCCTCTGGGTAGAATTTACATCTATCACTGTCTAGACCAAAGTGCTGCAGCAAATGACTTGTACCTCTGGGATGGAGGGTAAAAGAGAAGCTTAGTTAGCTTGTATGAGAAGAGAAGGACCCCAGTAGAGTGTTGATGCTATTCCAGAAGTGACCTCTCCTGTGCATAGCAAATTAGGAGATTGAAATCATAAGTGCATGCACAAAATGTCTGAAAAACTAAATGTAGACAAAACAAACACCTTAGTGAAAGAAAATATTCATAACTTTCTGGCATCCAACAAGGTTTTCTGATCTGCTCTACTTTTATTAGTGGAAATTAATGGAAACAATTCCCTGCGTCAGTGACGTCAGCAGGACGGTATTGTGAAGTCCGTTCTTCAGAGTTTTCTAATTATGAAAATAATAGACAATAAAGTTTTGCTTAACATTAGATATTTAAATTCCAGCTCCTCAACCACATTTTTATGTAAAGCTAAAATATCAGTAAGCAACATTGAAATATATTGGTACACATAGAAATATTGAAATTATATGCTTATAATAAATGCACATGAATGTTTAATAAAGCTAATAGAGAAGGGGAAGATTTAATGCATGTGTGCAGATGCAGAATGTTTATCTACCAAATTTATCTATTATATAAATGATGTTTTATATGAACAATAAACAAAGGGATACAGACATATGTGTGCACACATCAGTATGTAACTGAAATATATATATATATTCCTGAAAGTAAGCATTTTATAATATATTGTACTGAATAATAAGTATAACAGGTTTCTATATCTTAATTGAGCTTAATAATAATTCTATGGTACAGAGATGAGTTAGTAATTACTCTTAGTATTCACTAAGAGAGTATATACTGCTCTTGTAGAGGACACATCTTAGCCTCAGTTCTGGAAGGGTCACAATCTCCTGTAACTCCATCACTAAGGCGTGTGACTTATTATGACCTCTGTGGACAAAAGTCCTCCACAAGCGCGTACACAGATACACACATAATTAAAAAGAAAATAAATGCAAGATAATTTTACTAATGAGAAATAGTCAAGTAATAATATGTTCTGAAATGATTTAGAATGTTATTGCCTGATTAAAATTGTGTTAGTCGCTATTAATATTGCCCTAGTAGAATCACTTAGCATTTTACTCTATTACTTAAAATCATAAATTAATTAGTCAAAATCATATCCATTCGATTGAATTATATTAAAATTGAAATACTCTTTCAAGAGCATGAAATATTCTGCCACTAGTACACATTAATTCATTCGTTTCTTGGTTTATTTTAGTGCATCTGTATTTGAGAGCGAACACGAACAAAACAGAGTAGTCACAAGCATCTCATCGTACATCTGGAGGTCAGAGGACAGCTCACTTAGTCTTTTGTCTTCTGAAACCTTGCGTAAATTTCAGATTGAAAAAGTGACTGCTTGTGTATGAATGTAAGGAAAAAATAAAAAAAAGGATGACAAATACTTAATATAGAGATAGGAATAAATAAGCATGCTAAATGCGGAAGGATGAAAATGATAAAACAAGGTACTCAGTCACCACTTTTGGGTGACTTTGAAGGTGTTTTTACTAAGTTTAGTATCTTGTGGGTGGGAGGAACTGCTCTTCAAAGCATGTATGTGGGAGGTAAGAGGACAACTTTCAGGAATCAGGGATCTTTCTTTCTGGGTTCTGGATACAAAACCGAGATCATCAGGCTTGTTAATCAGTATATTCACTTACCTAGGAGCCATCTTGTAGGCCCTACCAAGGGGTTGATCCAGGTTATAGATTTGGTAACCTTTATCTCGCACAAAGCTTCCAGCTCTAAACTGCTTTTGTTTTGCTTAAGCACTGTCAGGGTCCAGCCTCAACAGAGCTTGTATGTTACAGGGTAGAAACTTGTGGGTTAGAAATTTTAGGCAGAAGAAACAGAGATACAGAGATTGTAATAGTGTCTGAAGAGCAATCCAGTGAATCCCAAATTCATCCGCATTTATTGTCCTTATGCATATATGCCCAAATCCAAAAACAAAGGGTGGGGACAAAGGCAAAAGTCTGCATCTATGTAATGTGACACAAAGAACAAACGAGGCAATTACCTCGTCAATACCTGAGACATCAAGCAAGTATATCCTGAGTTAAGTATTCTGTTTGTTTAGGCAGGATGCGCAGCGACAATACCTTAGGCCAAGTATTCTGTAGGCAGCCACTTCCTGGGTCAATCCTCTGTCATCTCTTTGAAGGAAGAAGAATATGCCTGACCTCCATGACTTTTGGTCAAGGTGGAACAGACCCACCTATGTGAGCCATCTTATACTCAAACACCAAGTAACCATACCCCAGGTCAAGATATTTTATTAGTAGCCACACCTTAAGCCAAATCTCTTGTCAAAAGCCTTGAAGGAGCAAGAATAGGCCTGAACACTCAGACCTCCAGTCAAGGTGGAACTGATCCACTTCTGTGGGCTCCACAAAGTACGTAAAAGATAAAGATTTTATCATGAACATTCTGCACCCTACTTAAATATTAGGTGTGACATTGTAAAGACTTTACAGCCCTAATACCATACTGAGAATATAGTTATGGATATAATGTAGATATATCTTAATGTTGTCAGTTAACATTTCGCTTGGGTATTTTAAATGGTCTTACTCAATATGACCTTTAATTTCGATGTTCGTTCTATAAAATTCTGGGTAACAAACATTACAAACTGCATTATTAAATTTCTTGTATATTGAGAATTTATATCTTGTGCTGTGTAATAGTGATATAAAACAAAATATTAGATATATACTTTATAGAAACATGTAAAGGCAGAATTAATTTTTGGTATGTCTACCATATCAATATTTAATGTTTTCCTACTGAGAAAGAATTTGTTGCAGAGTTAAATAACTATTTTGTATTCTTCATTCTTTTTAAAATTTTGTTTAGTTTTCATTTCTTACCTATGAGTGTTCTACCTGGGTACGCACATGCAGTAGGTTCCTGCCTGGTACTCAGCAAGGCCAGGAGGAAGAATTATATTCTTTGGAACTGAGTTACAGATGATCATGCAATCCAAAGTGGGTGCTGGGAAACCAAACCAGCATCCTCTCTTTCAGTCATCTCTTCAGCCCCCACATTCTCTCTTGTTACATATGTAATCATGTCACACACTATCAATTTATGAAGGATACAAATTTATTTATACTTAAATAGAAAGCATTGTCATAATTTAAGTATAATTCATTTTTATGAACTTTCATTTGTTTATACAGTTATGGAGATTATTATACTCTCAGAGATGTGTGTACAGCTATTGTGCTGAGCTATGTCACTGGAATAAATGCCCAGTTACTAAATTTTTAATGTTAAAGACATTGTAGCTTCTAACATTGAATATATAAGATAATAAACAACTCAATAATGCAAGTGCAGGCAATAAGAACCTTATCTGGGATAACTTTACTGTCAACAGATTCACATGCTATCACAGAGTATCGCATGGCAAAAACTGTGAGCTCATACTGGCACGAGATATGTCCGGTCTCTGTCCCTTTTCTCTACAAAGTTGGTGATATCCAATAATAGAGATCTTGCTTTATGGATCTTATCTAACCTTCAGCATTTTCCAAAGACTCTACTTCTAAACACGTCCATTAGATGAAATTCTATCTTTCACTAACAACTGAATCTAGGGAATGAGCTAGCATGTGAGTAACAATGCCCAATCCATATCAATAATTTTTGAAATTGTGAATGATTTTGGGAATTCATAAGATAATATAAGTAGTTGATTTTCTAGTAAAAGGTGAAATTCAGACAAACTTGCTATTTGGTGTGCTGTTGTAACTTCTGTAAATCTCAAAGGAGCACACTGCTGAGATGGGCTCACAATCCATTGAGGGAAATCTTTCTTGTAATATTTCTTTTTGTTATCTGTTTGTCTAGAAGCTTTGTTTAAATTCACAGTAAACACTGTGTATCCTGTTAATAACATTTCCTCTCATGACAAATATGCTTACTTTGGTTTAATTCAGCTTGAGTAAGGTTTGTGTTTTGTGTTTTGTTTTGTTTTGTTTTGAGGCATGGTCTCAATATGTAGCTCTGGCTGGCCTGAAACTCACTATATAAACAGACCTGTTAGATATCAAACTCAGAGCCTGCCTCTGCCCCTGCCTTCTGAGTGCTATAATCAAAGGTCTGTTCTATCACACTGGCCAACTTCAAATATTAATGTGAGAATTTGTGAGCAATTTGCTATTTACGCACACACACACACATATAGCCATGCTATTATTATAACTATATATGTATATATATGCATAAATATACCAATAAACATCTTCATGGCCATTCATAATAATTTAAATTTTTAAAGAAGCCAATATGAGTTTCTATCAAAACAGACTGTTTAACTTAATTTAACAAATTATTAGTATACATTTATAAGGAGGCTGGTGTTAAAGGGCTGCCATTTTAATTTAAATGGTTGTTTCTTTTTCTGTTATTACTAACCATGACCCCTCCCCCCTCTTCTCCCATCCACTCCTGTTTCCTAACTAGCCCACTCCATCCACTCCTCTTTCATTGCCATTCAGAATAAGCCTCCCTTGGGCTTGCCCTAAGTATGGACCATCAAGTTGAGGTAGGACCAAGCTTTTCCACTTACGTTGAGATGAGGCCAAGTAATCCAGCAATGGAAAAGGTTACCAAAAGCAAGCTAAGCTCTAGAGAGAGGTCTTGCCTTCACTGTTAGAAACCTGAAAAAAAAAGAAAAAAAAAAAAAAAAAGAAAAAAAAAAAAAAAAACACGACTTTCACATACATGTAGAAGGCCGCACAGGCTCCATGACTGTTGGGTTTGTGTCCATGAGCTCCAGGGTGCTCAGGTTAGCTGTCTCTGAGGGTTCCCCATCATAACATCCACCCCCCCACCCCACCCCCACCCCCCCGCTGATACAATCCCTCCTCTCTTTCTTTTGCTAGCATGGGGCTTGTCTGTGGATCTCTGCTTCTGTTACTATCAGTTACTGGATAGTGTATCTCTGATGGCAGTTATAGAAGTCACCAATCTATTTAGAATAGATGGCCAGTTCAGGCATCCTCTTCCCCATTGCTAGGAGTCTTAGTTGGCATCATCCTTGTGGGTTCCTGGAGATTCCCTGGCATCAGGTATCAGAGCCTGTTCTGGCAGGAATCATCAAGGGTTACCTCGGAGGGGGCATGAGGTTATAGGAAATGACAGATTAAGAGAAAAAAAAAACATAGGATAGAGCAGGAGGACTGAAAGTAAATGCCAAACTGCCCCGAGTCCATTTCACAGCCAGTATATATATATATATATATATATATATATATATATATATTACAGGTAAACGGCAGAACAAAGTACAGTCAGCTAGAGTCCTCATTACACTTGAAAGGACACTCAATCTGGTGTATAATCTCAGTACAAGAATTCAGCTGGTAGCAAGCAGCTACCAATCACTACGGAGGAGTGTCTACAGTTGGCATACATCAGTCCAAACTTTAATAGATAATGTATTTTTTCTCATGGGCAAAAATGTTCTTTCCCATGCACTTAATTGGAACTTTCTCACAGCCCTTGAGGCTACTGGAAAAAGCAGAACAGGGAAGCTTGAACTCAAATGACTTCTTTAAGTCAGATGGAAACTCCATATGGAAACTGAATCACGTGTGGGTTCCCACAACCAGGTTTCTCCCTAACTACAAAATATCCCCCTGATCAAGACATCTCTTTTGTTAGTCTAGCATCCTGCCTCCAACCCACCTCCAGCATTGAGCCCGCTCAACTTGCTCCCTCTAGTTCCCATCCCTCCATCATCAAACATCACCCATAATTTAGCCAGGAGATCTTTTCTACCTCCTGTTCCCAGGGAAATGCATGCACCCCTCCCTGTTTGGTCCTTCCTTGTTATCTAGCCTCTCTGGGGTTGTGGATTGTAAGTTGGTTATCCTATACTCTACTGTTAATAACCACCTATGAATGAGTGCATACCATGTTTATTGGAATAGTTGGGTCTTGAGGTATACTGATTCCCAGATTTTTAAGAAACCACCATATGTAATTCTAAAGTGACTGTACAAGTTTACACTCCCACCAGCATCCTCTCCAACATTATCTACCATCAGTGTTTTTGATCTTAGCCACCTGACAGGCATGAGAGGGTATCTCAAAGTTGTTTTATTTGCATTTCCTTGATGACTAATGATTTTGAGGAATTCTTTACGTTTCTTTTGAACATTTGAGATTCTTTCGTTGAGAATTCTAAGTATAGATCTGTACCCCCTTGTTAATTTGGGTCATTTGGTATTTTGATGTTTAGCTTCTTCAATTCTTTATATATATATATTGGATATCAGCCCTCTGTCAGATATAGGGATTGTCAGGATCTTTTCCCCACTCTGTAGGCTGCTGTAAATAGTTGTTCCTAATTTATTAATCCATTAAAATGAATGTTTCCAATTGGTGACCTTTTCCTGCATTTCAGTGATTTAGTTTTCAAGCACATTCGTTTCTGCCAATGAATAGACATGGAAATCCAATGGCACAGACTAAAGCTATGCGGTAATGTAGGGTCTGTAAAATTTTTCTCATCTAAACATTTACATTCTTGTCATCATTTCTAAACACTTTTTAATTCAGCCTTTGTTGTTACTGTTTACTTGGAAAGCTTTCTTAGTTTAATTATAATTATTCATGTATCCTTTGTGTATTTTTGTTGTGCTTCAGAAATGTACTTTGTCCCACATTGTATGGCTTTTAGAAATATTGCATTCAATTTATTTAACCACTGCTTTGCTTACAACAACATTCATTAATCTATTTAAACTTGCATAGAATACATTGCCAAAACAGACATATGCCAATGCCATTTATTTGTCATTTGTCTTCCCTCTCAATGGTTGTTTGCATTTATTCATTCTGTGTGTTGTGAGCTGAACCTAGTAATATATAACACATAAGCTCCGTTTACTTCAAAGGCAGAAAAGTTTCTAGTTAAAAAGAAAAGGGAGGAAACACAGTAAATATATGTTTTAAAATGTCCAAACAACTCTTTAAAGTAAAAGAAATTATTAATGTAGAAAATTTATTTGAATATTGTCTTTTTTTCATAAAGCAAGTAATGTTGCTAAATACAGGTATGTCAACAATGTCTAGTAGAAGAAAGATCATTCTGTTATCCATGCTAATCACTGAGTTTCTATGAGATAATGCATGTATAGATATTGTCTAAGTCCATTCATACTCCAATAACAGAATATAGTACTTTAGTTGGTGTGGGAGTATTGTCTGTATTCTGTCAATCATGTTATAAATAAATGATGATTGTCCAGGCAGGAAATATAGGTGGGAAAACCAGACAGGAAGTAAAAATGTTGTAATGAGAACAGTAGAATTCTGGGAAGGAGGAAGTTGATTCCTCCCACTTCTGCCCAGACCATCGAAGCAGCAGGATGTGATCTGCCCCACTGAAAAAAGGTACTGAGCCACATGGCTAACATAGATCAGAAAAATGGGTTACTCAAGATGTGAGAGTTAGCCAATGAGAGACTAGAGCTAATGAGCCAACCAGCTTATAATTTATGGAGACCTATGTGTGTGATTTTCTTTGGGGCTAAACAGTTGTGGGGTATCTGGCAGGACAAAAACCCCAACAACAAGCCAGCCTGCTCATGTTACATTTAGTTGTATTAATCAAAGTACAAACATATTCCCAGAGCTATAGAGCTTGGTAGGAAGGCTGGAAAGAAGGCACTGGAAGAATTCATGCCTGGTTATGGTGCTCTTTCTGTTTCATAACTGGGATGTTCTCGCTGGGTTCTCATGTTCCAGTGCTCAGGGAGATCTGCGGAGTTGCTTTTATAAGGGCACTAATTCCACTAACAAAGCAATAGCCCTTATGAAATAACCACCTACAAAATTCTCCACCTTCTGATGTCATCATAAGAATTGCTTAAAATTTCAACACAAGTTTTAAGAAAAGACAGACATTCATATTCTAGCAGATTCCACATAAACTATTTTTAACCAAACTCTTTTGGGAAAGGCATAGCAGATATGTCCTCATTCACAGGTAGAGAAAGTGAAAGAAATGTCAGATTTAAACTGGAACTTTTATATTACAGTTCCGAGTGAGGTGTCTTTTGAGATCTTCATTGATTTTTTTTTTAAGAGTACTAGTATTTAATTCAGGAAAATTAGACTTGGGTCAGGTGCTTAAAGGGTATTTTATCTGCCTTCTCCAAGCAGCCAAAGGCTTTTTCCCCTGATCACCTTGATAACCTGCAATGCATTCCTTTCTTTTGCTCTCTTGCCCTTATCACATGGGTAATCTTCTGCAGGTTTTCTCCCTTTCTGGATGAAGGTACTAAAGGAGGCGAGACATTCTATGAAGGGCTCTTGGCACTAATGGCTGCACTACTCTACAGGTTGAGAGTCCTTGCTGGAGTTGTACAGTTCTTCAAAGTTGAGATATTTCCTCCTTAAAGAAGTCACATAAAAAAAAAAAGAAAAGAAATACTTGCTAGAGTTCACCAGAGAAAAAGAGCAGGAAAATGACAGACATGATGATGGAACATTGGTTTTGTAAAGATACAAATAGTATATGATGAAACAAGTCTCATTAAAATTTTCATACTCATGGACAAATAGAGTCTACATTTTATTCATGCCCAGAATATTATTGTATCTTTATAAGTGAAAGTTAATTAAGTCAATAGTTATGTAATTAAGATGATAACTCATAGGAAATAATGTTAAAAAGTGCCATTCTTAGAAGTGGAAATGGATACCTAAGTATTTAAAATTAGTGTAGGTGGTAATAACATTATTTTTGCATTTCCTTAGCATAAAAATATAAACTATATTATATAAAAGTTAATCAGTATGGCATTCTATAATTCAATAAAGTAATCATTATTATAACAATAAATTTATAATAACTGATAAAATCCTTATGGATAGGAAGTCCAATACAGAGAAACGCATACATATGCAAAAGTTTGTGTGTCGAGTGCATCAGACTGTCTTTATGTAAACTTGCTGTGCAGGGAGGCAATACCCAGAAGTGCTGGGCCTTTTCCTGTGTGAAGCCTCCTTAAGTGAAGGGCTCTTTTTCCACCCATACATTCTGCCATTGCCACCTGGCACCACAGCACTGAGCAATGATTCTGGCCCAACATGGACTGGGTATTTAAAGTCATGCTCTAAAATTAACCTCTTCTCTTTAGAAACTAATGATCTCAGTTATTTTCTAATAGTGATGGAATAATAGCACTGGATGTTTGACGCATAATGACACCTTTAAAATGAGGGCTAGTGTTTCTATTCCTAAGATTTACCTTGCTTAATGCTGAAAACCTGTTGTGTGATGTAGTCTTAATATAGAACTCATAAATGTAAAGTCATATATAGTTTTGTTTCACTGGTTTTGTTTTTGAAATAGGCTCTTGCTTTTGTAGCCCAGCTAAACCTCATGCTCCAGTTTCTAGCTACTAAAATTATAACATATGGTGTGGCACCTGACTCTCAAATATGCTATATCTGAATATAAGTGTAAACCACATACACAAAAATTGTTTTCTTATGTTTTCTTCTTTAGAAGTTGATCTCAAGGGCTTCATCAGAAAGCCCAACTGTACCTTAAACTAGAAGATGGCCCTTTGGTAAAAGTTTTATATAGTTCCCTTTAGGGATTTTACAAATGCCATATAATGCCAAATAACAATGTATTCTATCCAATAAAATATAATAACTCCTTATTTTTGGCATTATTAGCCTCTTTGTGAAGCATTATTATTTTAAGAAATGGGAACATAGGATTGTAAGTTCATAGTAAAATGCAAATTTAATATTAGATCAAAACTATTATGAACAGTAATTAAGTGAAAAGTCAGATAAGTCATGCTTACTTAACAGTAATTTCTGAATCAGTTTAAATAGAAGAAGTATTATTATGACTTAACATCAGGAAAGGGCAATATTTCAGTGTTCAGTGCACCCTGGTGTATACAACATCAATTGGAACGGAACAAAAAAATATTATTCCCCCCTCCCATTCACTTAATTTGCTTGGTTCTTGTAGGTGAAAAGAAGTGTTGAGCTTGCATTACAAATGTATAATACAAACTTTATACTCACGAAGATTTATACCTTTAAAGATGATCATGCTTAAGTGTGGGAATTAGAACCTGGGGATAAGCTCTTGAGCTAAATAATTTTGTTAAAGTTGTCATGGCAGAAGTAATCACTGAGTTTTGGAATTTGTATATAGAGCAGGAATGATAATGTGATATGGGGTAAAGCAACATAAGCAGTGGTTACTGAAGATGGATACAAAAAGCCTTTGCTGGAGAGGTTGTGGAGAAAGGGGTACATTCATCCATTGCTGGTGGGAATGCAAACTTGTGCAACCACTCTGGAAAGCAGTGTGGAAGTTTCTCAGGAAATTCGGGATCAACCTACCCATGGACCCAGCAATACCACTCTTGGGAATATACCCAAGAGAGGCCTTATCACACAACAAAAGTATATGCTCTACTATGTTTATAGCAGCATTGTTTGTAATAGCCAGAACCTGGAAACAACCTAGATGCCCTTCAATTGAAGA
Source organism: Alexandromys fortis (assembly GCF_014885135.2). Classification (NCBI taxonomy): domain Eukaryota; kingdom Metazoa; phylum Chordata; class Mammalia; order Rodentia; family Cricetidae; genus Alexandromys; species Alexandromys fortis. The sequence goes on from NW_026067944.1 coordinate 14,730,222, forward strand.
ATGGATGAAGAAAGTATGGAATATATACATATTAGAGTACTACTCAGCAGTAAAAAACAAGGACTTCTTGAAGTTTGCAGGCAAATGGATGGAAATAGAAAACACCATCCTGAGTGAGGTAAGCCAGACCCAAAAAGAGGAACATGGGATGTTCTCACTCATATTTGGTTTCTAGCCATAAATAAAGGACATTGAACCTATAATTCGGGTTCTTAGAGAAGCTAAATAAGAAGGAGAACCCAAAGAAAATCATATAGGCATCCTCCTGAATATTAAACTTCATCAGGCGATGAAAGGAGACAGAGACAGAGACCCACATTGGAGCACCGGACTGAAATCTCAAGGTCCAAATCAGGAGCAGAAGGAGAGAGAGCACAAGCAAGGAACTCAGGACCGCGAGGGGTGCACCCATACACTGAGACAATGGGGATGTTCTATCAGGAACTCACCAAGGCCAGCTGGCCTGGGTCTGAAAAAGCCTGGGTCAAAACTGGTCTCGCTGAACATAGCGGACAAGGAGGACTACTGAGACCTCAAGAACAATGGCAACGGGTTTTTGATTCTACTGGACCTATTGGTTTCGTGGGAGCCTAGGCAGTTTCGTGGATGCTCACCTTACTAGACCTGGATGGAGGTGGGTGGTCCTTGGACTTCCCACAGGGCAGAGAACCCTGATTGCTTTTTGGGCTGACGAGGGAGGGGGACTTGATTGGGGGAGGGGGAGGGAAAGGGGAGGCGGCGGTGGGGAAGAGACAGAAATCTTTAATAAATAAATAAATAAACAAACAAACAAACAAAAAATATCTCATTGTTTCCAGGTCTTGTTTTTAAAATGAGCAGAATCTGAGCTGTCTGGGAAACTCAAATTAATCATTACTTGTGTACTTTCCAAACACTATTTCATAAATATATTCCACACTTTATTCATCTTTTTATCCAGAATTATTATGAGTATATGAGTCAACATCTTATATGCAATGAACAAAACATACCTGTATAACCTAAGACCTGGAAGACTTAAAGCTCAACAAAATGTCGTCTTGTTTAATCCTAATTCATCAAAGTTCCATGTGTTGTTTTTAACAACCTCACAATAATAAAATTATTAGTACTTTCCCCATCTTTCTAGTTAGACATTTACCATGGTTCTCAGTAGCCATCCACACACTGTAAGTCAAAGATGTTAAGAGTTTCTTTTTTTGAGACAAGAAAAGGAAAGCTAATATTCTACTCTGCATCTTATTCCATCGTTTTTGTAACATAGTTTTAACATTTAGTTAATGTTTATTTTTGAGATACTTTTATGGTGTTTCATGGCAGTCATGCATTTTTCTTTGTTAATCTTATATGATTAGAATTATTCATATTCTAAGGATGAGATTGAAAATCTGGCAAAAGTAGAAAAATCACAATTTATCAAAGTACAGAGAATATTGTCCCTGGAAAGCTGCATCAAGATACGTCCTCATTACTTGACCCCACAGCTTGGGAATCATCACTGATGAAGTAGCAGAAAGACTGTAAGTGCCAGCAGCCTTGGCTGGCATAAGTGAAACAGTGCATCTCAGCATAATAGGACCACTATACTCATGAAGTCATAGAATTTTTGGTTGCTTACCTAAGAACTGCACACTATCAAGTCATAGAGAATTCTAATATAGACAGGCAAAACGTTCAAAGTCTCCTCTCCTAACTCAGACATTTGATGACTTCTAGGATGAGGAGAAAGAGGTTTTCTTAAGGATATATAATCCCTGGTAAGTTGATCACACTTCAGTGGTTATCCCCACATCTAAGAATATAAAGTCAACACAAGTTGGATTCAGTTTGCTATTAAAAATTAAAAAGAAGACATGGATTTGGGGGAGGATGAGGAGGAAGACCTAGGAATACTTAGGAAGAGATACAAAAGATGAATATAACAACATTTTTTGTATGAATTCTCAAAAAAGTATTAGATATTTGAACAGAGACACACAGAGAATAGTAAATGGCTTAATAATTAGAATGAGTAGTTTCTATTTCTTTCCTTTCGTTAACAGTATTATCCATGTAAAAAATTACTAAGCTTTTGCTAATCAAAAATTTCTCTTAAAAGTTAGTTTTTATTTTAAATAATGTTTTATTTTTTATAAAAATAATAATGTAGCCTAACTTTAGATTAGTTTGTATAAGGACATAAAATTTTAATCCTTAGTGTTTTTTCAGACTGAAAATATATAAAAATGCAATTAAATTTGTTTGTAAAGTAATAGTAACAATTGACAGATAAATTACATAGTACTAATATTTCCCTGAACCTTTAAGAGAAACTGATACCAAAAAAAAAAATTAGAAACAAAGAGACATTATTTACACTGTATAGAAGAATTTCAACCTGGAAATTATGGCTGATTTGAACAGGGCTTTCCAAGATCTTAGGGATTTCAAACAGGTTTTAAAAACCACAAGCGGAGGCAGGAATTGTATTGTCCCTTGTATGTCAAGAATTTATACTGACATAGGTAAGGCATCAAATATCCTGTAATTAGGTGACGGGACTGATTCCTATAAGAACTTAGAAAGACCAGTTCTCAGAAGGGCAGGGAGGAAAAGGCAGCTTCAAAACTTGCTAGAGTAAGGAGGAAGAGGACCTTCTATGCCGATCTCACAAGGGAACTAATTCACCTTAGTTAGACTGGCTTGCGAGCCACAGGAAGTACGTCACTGCATCTGGGAGGATTCAATGTATCCTGCACAGGACTTAATCCTGTCTGAAGTAGAGAGGCATGAATCCTGGTCACCCTGACTCTCTGACTTATGCTTTAGAGGAGCCTCACACTGCTCTGCCATTTCACATGTTTTTATACATGTGGTAGATTTACAGACTCATACATGTTTATGGTATTATTTGTATTGGTTTTAAAGACCTGTGAAACCAAGCAATCATGCCCCAGCCATGATTTTGTAGATAGGGTTTTACAGTTTGTGACTTGCTCACACTGAAATTTCAAATCAATTTACAGTGTGATGTTATCTTTGACATTTTAAATATCAAGAATTACTAATTCTAAATAACATTGACGTAAGTTTCTCTTTAGAACATTTTATCAAGCACCAAAAAAATAATAAAAAAAGAAAAACACTTTAGCTGAAAGACGTTAAGCTCAAAAGAGTTTAAATGTATTACTTCCATTTTCCTGTCACAGAGAATGCCAGCACCACCTGGCAAAGCTTGCTTTCTCCCATGCCCACAGACTAACTGCCAAAAGTCACGCGCTAACACTTGAGAATAAATAATGATCTTTTAAGATAGATGATGCATCTCTTTGAATAATAATGCAAATTTAGCTATCTGTAAAGACCTTCAGAAGGCCACACTTCATCTTTTACTTTTCTGACAGTAGGAGATGAATGGAAGGCTCTATATAAGATATTCTTGCATATCATATTATGCATCATCCCTCATCCCTGCATTGTTCACATGGTACTTAACTGATCCTCCATTACTTATTGTAGTTGCTAAGAATAGTAATTAAGGAGAGACTTTTAGCTATAACAGATGACAGTGAAATAAAAAGCATATCCAACAATACATAGTGAACGTCAATTTTTACAAAGCTATTTTTACCACGAGAGATGTAAAGAAGCTGTGCATCTAAGCTATCATTAAAACATTAAAAGCACCAAGAACATCTGTATTTATACTCTTGATGAAGTGAAAGCTGTAATGTTTTGCATAAATTATAAAGATGATTAAGGTAAAATAATTATTAGTGCTATGGAAGACTTTACCCAAAAGTTATAAGGTATCCATAACTGACAAGAAGCTAAGCAAAACTATAAATTCAATGATTAACATTACAAATTTAAACTAAGGTTTCTATGAAAATTTGCAAATACTATACAAAAGAACTGTGAGTTTGATCTCTACAAAGTCCACATGGGGTGATTCCCAAGACACAGATTCCTTCACAGCTTTTCTTTCTTATTTGGGCTTCATTTGTACAGAATGGCACCTCTGGGCATAGTGAACTTGACAAGATTGCCTAGTTGAGAGATGTAACATCTGGGCCAGAGTAACCCAGCAGGTTTACTTGCCCCCAGATTGGTGGCCTGGTGGACTCTGATGCCCACCTGTCTTATAATACCAGCCAAAAGTGCAGGTCTCTCATCTTGCAATACTCCCCCCCCCATTTGTCCCCTATTCCATTTTGTCACCCCCTCAACTTTTTCCTGATGTGTAGGTTGGGCACTGGAGCAATCCATGTTCTGGCAGGATAACCGAGATCCCGAGAGGCCCCACTTGTTAAGGGCCACCTTGTAGGTGACCAAGTCTGTTGCCTGGTTCTCTTGTGCCTCTTTGGATTTTCATTTTTGATGTCCTTTGCCGTGGATAATTCATACATTTCTTGGCAGTCAAATGGCTGCTAGTAGAATCAGGATCTCTTCTTTGTTTTGATCTTTCCTGCTGAGGTGGGGAATCCCCACTCTATATAGTTCCTAGCTCTATGGACATGAGCTAGGGACAATGCATATAGACAGTCCATGTGCACAGTGATAGTTTTTCTTTTACTGAAGTAACATGCTGAGTTGATGCCAGAAGATCAGTGCTTTGTGCTAAAGTCTCTTGCTGAGAGACTGGACCCACACTGTCTTGTCTAAGGTGACAACTGTGGCTCTGTCATATGTGATTCAATCTTGAAAAATATTGATCCTATCAGTACTCTTCAACGTCTTGTAACGGGACATCCATTAGGTCAGGTTTGAGAGATTGAACTGTGTCAGTCACTTCCGGGCTATAGTGGAGAGGCTGCACTGGGTTAAAATACAGCACAGTATTGCCTCGGTTCACGAAATTTTAGAGTCATATAGAGGAGACTGTTCTGGAAGTGTCTTATAATGTGTTATTTGTGTGTTAGATACCCACCTTTGTAGGCCCCCTTGGAAGGGCCTCTACAGAGTGAAGGGTGGCTAGGAAAAGTTCCTTCTATTTTAGATCTGTTTTCCTGAGCAAAAGAACTGACGGAAACACAGAAAGGCAGGTGTGACACATAGTAATTACAGTAAAGGCCACGATACAGACTTAAACTAGGGGGTCCAGTGACAATTCACATGGACCCAAAACACCAGCTTTTGGGTTGTATCCTGTTGCAAGGAGAGCAGGGGCCTTTTGTCCCAGCACCTGGCTAGCTTACACCCAAAATAATCACACAGAAATTGTATTAATTAAATTACTGTTTGGCTCATTATTACTGTTATTAGCCCACTCTCACATCTTGATTTAACCCATTTCTATTAATCTGTATTCCCACGTGGCAGTGGCCTACCGGGAGTCAGTGCATCTGTCTGTGGCTGCTCCGTGGTGTCTCTCCCTGACTTTGCTTTCTTCTTAGAATTCAGTTCTATCTTCTCCGCCTACCTAAGTTCTGCCCTATCAGGTCAAGCAGTTTCTTTATTGATTAACCAATAAAATCAACACATAAACAGAAGGACCTCCTACAAGTGTCCAGCATTTCCTAAGTGTCTTATGCAGAAGGCCTATAAAAGACTCACCTCTAAAGGGTACAGATCTAGGTGACATTCCGTAGTTTCCTGTTTTTAGAGGAGGGTTCAGGGAGACTCCGAATTGACAGAAGCAAAGGCAGGAGACCAGCCGGGGCCCTGCAACATCTCTGGGTACATACTCCCATGCAACTATCCATTCCATAAGTTATTGGCCCTGGGATATGCCACCCTTGTCCTTGGTATCCCTTGGAGTCTTACTGGAACCTACAAAATGTTACAAGCTATCTTCTTCAGAGATGATACATACATTTAAATTCATTAGAAAGTCTATTTGTTAACTGGTAAGTTACACAGGGAACTTGACCAAATTGTGCCACCTTGCCATACTTTACCTTAAATGCACAAAACACACATCCTGGTTGAGACACTTTAGTTAGCAGGACACATTAGGGAGAAACCAAATTACAAAATCCAAAAGGCAAAGGTTAGTACATTTAATAACTTTTCTAGATCTTGAAATTATGGACTAAGTCTTTGATGGATCAGGTCTTTGTTCCCATTTTGCCAACTATTGGGGTCTACATGCTGGTTCTAAAACTGGTGCCTCTAACATTGCATCAGATGTACTAGTATCTCTGGGTCTACTAAGGGCCTGTTACAAAAATTTTCAATAAATTAGCACAGATTACACAAAAATAATATTATACATATGATTCGTGCAATTTTAAATAATAATAGAAATCATTATGGATATTCTGTTATGACATAGTATTTCACATTGTTACCCATAAACCTCTGTGTCTTGATGTAAAATTAGACTTGATTGCATAAAATTTTTAAACTTGCGTGTGTTTGAGAAGACCACAAATGAAAGACAACTGAAAGAAAACCATTTTAAAACTATAATACTGTTTATAAAGTGAGCTAAAACAGAAAATCTGAGGGCTAAAGGCCTTGCTGGTGTTGACTGCAACTGAGAGTAGTGTCTTCAAGGCTTCAGTTTTGAGCTCACCACAGTCAAAGTCAAGCAACTACCCAGATGGCACCTTATTGTTCATTTAAATGAAACCTAGATATTCTCCACTAAAAGGTACTTCATAAAATAAGATGAGTCACCCACTAATATAAGTGATGTAAATGTCTACAAAGTGACATGCAGAAAATAAATGAAAAGTGAAGGATGAGATAGACTCACAAGGGAAAGAAACGAAAATATAAAAAAAAATCTTAAGGTGATGAGTAACATGCCTGAAAAGATTTCAAAGAATGATTGTTAGGTAACTTGAGGATGCAAGACAAAGTACAATAATGCGAGAAGAGCAATTCATGAAGGAAAATTTCAAGAAGGAAATCCTAAACAAAAAAAAATCCAATGAGATACCTTGAAGTTCAAAAGTTCTAACAGAGAAATACAGAATGCAGCTTTGTGAACTTTGATGTAAGGGAAGACAACAAAGAAAGCATCGTGCCTCTTTCTCGTCTTTCTTTTCCTTTTGAGATGCACAAACTTGGCTACAAATATACAGAAACTCAAATCCATATAAAATTCTAAGGGTAGCTGTTATAGCAGATTGACTTTTTATTTTCCTTATTTTAAAAAGTGATTTTTTTCTACCTCTATGTCTCCCACACTGTGATATACTGTGGCTGGGATTTTAATCCCAAGCAAACTTAGTCTCAAAAAAAAAAAAAAAAAAAGGAAGCATTTTTAGCATGTATATATGTCCTTTCAAGCACTTTAAGGCAGATGGTCTTTTTAATGATATTTATCCTTTTGTGTATTTATTTTATTCATTTTTATGAAAGAGCTATAGTTTATAAGACATTGTTGAAATGGCTACTGTTTTTCTTTTCATTCTTTAGGTGACATTACTCATGACAATAGATTTCTCGAATTTAATATAACTCATTAGTTCACCTGGGTAGATAATTAAGGGAACCTTATATTTTCTAATCTTTTATTCCTTATTTAAAATGTATCTCATGATTCTGTCCAACATTAGGAAAGCCTAGACAACATTTAGTTCTATGCATTAAAAGCAATAGGAAATGTGTGTTGTCAGAAATCACTGCCTTAGTGTGACCTTCTGATTACCAATATACTTGTAATCTTTGTTTTCTTACAAAAAAAGTATGCTATCTCTTCACATAGACAACCTATAATCACATAAAGCTAGTCTTCTCAACTGAAACTCTAAGATATTTAAGTATGCACAGTGTTGTCATGCTGGCTGTGTTATCCAGAGGGGTGGCCTGACTAAGACAAGCTATGCATGAATACCCTTTCTGGTCCATGCACAAGAGTGCACAAATACTCTTCTCTTTTCCATGTAGAGTCATTGTATCCCTTCTTAATTAACACTCCTCACACTTGAAAATAAGAGGAAAATGGAAAGTTCTTACAAAGCATGACAGAATAGTATCAGAATACACTTTAGCTTTGATGGTGGTGTTTCTTCTTTGCTTTCCACCTGTAAGGCTCTCTTCCATGATGTCACTTGCAGTAGGTGCTGGGAAATATGAACTCCGTCAGGCCTACACAGCTTTTACATTCCATTTCTTCCTTTCATAAGGTTTAGGGATCTGTAGGTTGTTTGAAGTTTTAAACACAGGTTGTTATTTTGTCTGGATATGATTCTTTGACAGGACACTGGTTCCATTAAATATCACATGTCTAAATCTATTTGTCAGATACACGTTTCTCCCCTACTCTTAGAGTTTTTATTTATTTATTTTAAAGCATTAGTGCTACCCAAAAGTTTTTTGTTGTCTTTCTCCTACCTCTGGATCCTGCCTCTAAAAAACCACAAGACGATCTTGGCAAGAAGCCAGCTGTGGAAGGAGAAGCACATGCTTATTTGATCTTTGCCATAAAGCTGAACCTTCAAGCAGTTTCTTACTCAGAGTTTCATTGAGTTTTGTTCTTTGTTGCATGAATTTCATAACTGGCAATTTTAAACATTTGAGTGCACAAACATCTAGATTTGTTTTTCTTTTTTTTTGATCTTTTTATCCTTTACTGGTTGATTTCTTTCCAGCATACCCCTATTAAGAGCATAATGTAAAAGGTTCCTGTTAATTTTTTTCCTAGTCACTTTTTCTAAAACCACAAATCCAATGAACACTTAATCCTCACTGGTGTTTATTCGCCTTTCGCCATCTGTCAGCATGTGACAGGAGTGTAACCCTGTCACCAAAGCTTAACACTCTCTTTCATCAAGCTCACAGTGTCTTCTCCCAGATCTTTCTTCTCATTCCTCCTCAGTTTTCTCTGATGAAATTATTTGTTATGACTGTCTGGATTTTGAAAGTTGAGTTCCCCAAAGTATTATTGTTGGATTTCTTTTAAGACTTCTTTAGAGAAAGTATCAATTTTCAGAGCTTTAAATATTATATGTATCATGAGAAATATCAAATTATTAATCCCCAGATTTTAATCTCATTTTAAAATGGTACATTTGGATTGTCCTCATCTATATAGAAATTGACATATACATATTTAGTAATAAATGTGACTATCAAGTAAAAAAAATATATAACTGAACAAGCTTGTAAGTGTATATTTGATTCATACTGTCTTTTTCCTTAAAATATAAGGTCGATGGTAAACTTATTAATTTGTCCAGTCTTATTTCCCCAGGTGATTCATAGGCTGTAGCTGCACAAACAGTATTTGTTGATGAAATGATTGAAATAATATACAGTAATACAACTTCATTTTAATAGAAACACGCTATTTCAAAATGACTGATTCTAGTTCTATATGTGTGTTTAAGGAGAAAGCAACAGACGGCCTAAACAGTGTTCCATGCTCTCTTCTAGATCCTAATTCCCTGGCTGGCCAGAACGGCCCTGATCATGCTCTCATAGGAGGAATAGTGGCTGTAGTTGTGTTTGTCACGCTCTGTTCCATTTTTCTGCTTGGGCGATATCTGGCAAGACATAAAGGTGAGTAATAGTCAAAGAAGGCTCTCTTAGCTTTAATTTAAAAAGACTTGGAAACTAATATCTTTCTGAAATCTATAGCCACATATGTTTATGACATGAGTGGAGGCAAGAATACAGAAAGAAGGAGGGATTTGGAGACATAAATCCTAAATCATTTCAGTGAAGTGATGATAATTGATATTTCAAATAGTTTAATCTTATTAATATTAATTGTATCACTAGTAAATGCTGTGCTACCTTTAACAGTAGAAAATCAATTAATTTAAACATTTCCATAAACAAGACCATCAGACATTTTTAGTCATATTTCAGTGATAGAGAAAACTACGCACTTTATGTTCTTCCCCTTGAACCAGTGGCTCACTCTGGAAACTCTGGTCATTTCTAAATGTTAATTCACTGCACCAATCTAATTCTGAGTTTAAAAAAAAATGAACAAAACTTGAAGGAAGGTAGTAAATTTGTAGAGATAAAATTTAACTCCTAAATATTTGGTTAAAAGATTTGTTTATAAGTGTATGGGACTACATGTAGCCTTATTAGTCAGAAAATTGTGTTTAGTACAAAGTATTCTAATTAAAATATTATACATTTTATTTTTATTTGTATAATCATCCAATCTAAACTTTATTGACATAGTTCAGTATGATTTTTCATGCCCAGGAGTATTTGGACAATTCAAAACAGTTTTTGTTATTTTTCTGAGCTTTTTTGTTTGTTTGTTTCGTTTTGTTATTTTTCAACTTTTGAGTTTTTTTATGTTTATTTTTAGTTTGTCTGTTTTGGTAGCTCAGTTCTGAATAAACAAAAATAAATGTAAACATTTAAGATGACCATTGACTACATACGTCTTAGTAAGTGGTACTGATTGTTTTAGCTGAGCTTCCTTTACGGTTTTATCAATCATTAAGAATGATTGCTCTTTGGGCTGACGAGGGAGGGGGACTTGATTGGGGGGGGGGGAGGGAAAGGGGAGGCGACGGTGGGGAAGAGACAGAAATCTTTAATTAATTAATAAAGAAATAAATAAATTAAAAAAAGAAAAAAGATTCAAAATCAAATATTAATCATTGAAGACTCCCTCTTGCCTTTAAACAACTGCACTGCAGTTTTGCTTGCAACACTTCTCTTAAGAAATGAGAAAAAGAAACATGATAGAGGTTTAGAAGTTGAAATTGTGCGGCTTTTTACTTGTAAGTAAATATATCTTTGATGCTGGTTATTTTATTAGACCTCCGGAACTAACATCATTTTCTTTCCATTTCCACAGGAACATATCTAACAAACGAAGCTAAAGGAGCTGAAGATGCCCCAGATGCCGACACGGCCATTATCAATGCTGAAGGCAGCCAAGTCAACGCTGAAGAGAAAAAAGAGTATTTCATTTAAAATTCGGGCCACATGCTCTGAGTTTTACCTACCAGGCTGACTGCTGGAGAAAACTGGCAAACCATCTTTCAGAAACCATTCCAAGCACCCTCTACTACTTTATTAACACCCATACTGTACTGCTCTCAGTAGCCAGTGTACACCAACAATCAGCAGTTGAAAGCATCATCTTTTAATTACTGTACCATCCATAATGCAGGACATTTCTTATTGCCTAAATTTTACACCATTGCTCTTTTAACATACAGTGCTTGAATATACAGCCTTAACAATGTTAATCATCTCGCTGGATCATGATATTGAGTTGTTTTTATACACTGAAGAAATGTATGCAGAGCCCCACCCCTACATTTGTTTTTCTTGAAGTCATAGAATTTATGGAACAGTTTTCACAAGTCACAGGATTAGGTAATGGCCTAACGTGCTTACGTTTAATCAAAGATTAGAGGTTTACAAACTATGTTTTCTACTTGTCTATCTTCAAAGATAACATGTTGTGGAAACATATGCCCTAGAAAACACAAAATGAAGACAGTGTAGTGTAGTTTCTGGAATGTTTGAGATTATACTGGTAATACTGTATCAAGTTGCTATTTTAAAATTTAGTGTTTGATACAGGCGCCATGTGTATGGACTATAATCATGACATGACACCTTATATTATTATATAGATCCTACCATTAGGTTATTGTAGCTTCATTTACCAATAAATTATTACAAACATTTAACTGCTTTGGGAATCATAAAGATTTCATTCATTTCTCTATTTGATTTTATAATTTATTTGCTCCATAAGGATTCACCTGCCTAAACAAAACTGAAATAGGGCACAATTTTGAGACATTTTAGTATCTGTATATAGTGCATATAATAAATCCAATTAAACATTATTTGATACATATTTAACTTTTTTGGCTGTAGGTTATTCGGTCATAAGTACGCATTTTCTAATGTCCATTATATCCCTTTAGATATTACTTAAACTGATATTATAAGTAGATAACATATTAGTATTTTTGTCTGTATGTCCTAGCACTGTCAACAACAAATTTTTCTAGTTCTTGTTAATTTTTATTTGTTATACAATGGAAGCACAATGTTACAAGGAAAGGTAATTTTAAGCTAACAACCAGTGCACAGCCTCAGGTTTTAAATCACAACCACAGTTGAATAATAACCTAAAAACAAACTCTTAGTTTGATAAAAAAAAATAAAACTTACACATTTTAATTTGGCAGTTTAATGGCTGCTTAACTATGTTGATTTGCCAAAAAGGAAGTATTTAGGATATGTTTTCTGTATAAATGAACTAATTCTTTATATTAAATTCCTGTCTATGCATTCTGTGAGGTACAAACTTATGAAACAGTGAGTGATAGAAAATCCCTGCCATGCTCTTAACTCCAAGGTGAAAGTCTCTTTCTCTGGATTATTTTGAAATTTTGGTGTATTGAACTATTATGAAATTCTGTAATCTTAAATATGACACAGAGTCAATATAAAGTCTAATTTCTTTGGGTGAAATATAATATTGCTAGAATAGTTTTCATTATATTTATTAGCAGCTAAAGAATAAAATCCAGTTAGATTAAAAAATTACTTTCCCATTTACAAACATTGCACCTTTAAGAAGAAAACAAATATTACAATATGGTAGCTGTACTTGTGATGTCTGACAGCGTGACGGCCTAGAGTTTTAACAATACCTTGGAATTTATTTGGAGGGAACAAGAATGACTGAATACAACATCCTGTGTTAATATCTAATAGAAGACAAGGGTGCTGTATGTTAGACTATTTATCAGAAAAGTATCAAACTTTCAAGGAAAATGTTAGAAAATCCAAGATTTTTTTAATTGTGTAGCATTTATCTTGTTGATTTATTACAAAAGAAAAAGGACGATGTCAGTCAAGCAGCACTTTTTCAAAATATACAGAACATAAATAATATGATGTGGTTGAGTGTTAACATAATAAATCATATACAGTATGACATTTTAAGGAAATAAGTCTGCATTGATGTGATTGCATGCTTGTTTTTACAGTTCACTCCATACCATCTGTGGAAAAATGCAATAATATGTTAATATAGTATGGTAGTTTGAGAGAATCAGGTAGGTGCCTCTAGACACATTGAAACTAGAATAGGTCTATAAACTGCTCATATCTTTCAATGCATAATCTTTAGAAAGACTCCACACAGCAAAATTCATCCTGTTAGTACAAAATGGAAAGGTTCTTATTGCTAAGTACGTTGTATAACTGCATCATCAATTACTATTTAAAGCCTAATTTCAGGATACATTTGCAAAATTGCTACTCTTCATCGATGCTGTATTTACATCCTTCTTCATCTGTATTCTACTTGGCTCCAACTGCTAAAATCGTTACCTAAATAACACAATCATTATTTATAGCACTGTAAAATTAGAAATCCAAAATTGTTTGCCTTTTAAGACATTTGACTCTTTTAACCCTTCCAAGAAATATACCGATTAGAATTTGTAAAAAGAAAACCACTGGCAGATAAAATTTCTGGGATCTTATCAAATGGTTTTCCATTAAATATAGCTAGTTTTGATTCAATATCATTTCCTGTCCTGGAAAAAAGTGATGGAGTTATACTTTTCTATATTGAAAGGTTATTTGCTTTTCACTAAAGGAAATAAGTTACAAGAATTCTGGGCATTCCCCATTCCAGCAAATAAAATATTGAGATAGGATTTCTAAATTGAACTCATGTCAGCTGAGAAGCCTGAAATATGCACAGTCGCATGCACATGGAGCTGCTTTCTGTCTCTGTTAAGGGAGTTCAGTAGGTAGGGGACATGGTAGAAGAACTGTGTGCACATACTCCTCAAAGACTCAGAGCATCATTCGTTAAAAAAGAAGTTCCTCTCTGCCAGAAATGTTTACAGTGTGCATTGATTTTCCTCCATCAGAAATATTGAACCAACATTCTTCTTGTCTTCTTTTCCTTTTTCAATGTCCTGGGAAGAATGGTGACCAAAACTGGGGGTGAGGGGGAGGGAGGGGAAGGAAAAGTTTCTGGCTGCAATAGTAAAGACAAAATACCCCATTGGAAGATTGATGTTTGTGTGCGCGTGTGTGCACACGTGGGTGCATGTGTTTGTGTGTGTGTGTGTGTGTGAGTGTGTGTGAATGTATGTGTGTGTGTATTCAAGAGAAGAGATATTAAAACAAACACAGAGAAAGAGATTCCAACTTCTTTTCTTTTACCAGAAATTACAAGAAGCAATTTAAGAAACCTGATATTGGGATTTAATCTAGAAACTGGATGATTTCATTAAAGATGTTTAGTCTTTCATAGAAAGTCTACAATTAAGCCAACAAATAGAGAAAGAAAAGCAACTTTCCTGATTTTGGCAAAGAAGCTAACACCTCATTTATTTTTTTGTTGCTGTTGTTGTTCGTTTTTTGTAAAAAAAAATATATATATATAAATATTCAATTAAAAAGACAGGTTCACTTGTCATTACGCCCTCATGACTGTACCAGCATTGAGATTCCATATAGGCACATGTACAGCAGCTGTTTGACAGTAATGGCTCTTCCATGTAACATAGCAGTTATTGTGTGATTTAGTGCCACTTATTGCCAAGGGTTACCAGTGGGCACATTGAAAACGCTTTTCCTTCTGCTCCTTTTGGACATAAACAAACAAAATTTTAAAAAACCAAAATATAAAATCCCACAGTTTTCCAATTGTGGAAACAAAAAACAAGAATCTCCCTTTTGTACTACAACCTTTCCATGGTGTTTTAGTCCCAGAAAGCTTTTGGAAATGCCCAATTTTATTTCCTTTAGCAAATGGTAATCTACGATGAATACAAAAAAAAAAAAAAGAAATGAAATGGTTAATCAGTGATCGCAACGGAAGTAGGTAAAAACCCTAAAGAAAATTCTTGATGAGTAATGCTTGTTGTTAAGTGGCACAAAGTACACACTAAAAACTATGCAAAATATAGGTAACTACAGTGTATGTACATGTAAGTATCTTGTACTAGCTGTGTATGGATGTCGGAAACCCATGTAATTATAATATGCATTTTGAATTCTGGGAAAGAGGAAATCTTAGTGTAGATAATATAATTTGTTTTGAAATACACATTGGCAATATTGAAATATACTCAGTGCAATATCTGTAATTCTATTGCTGGATATTTAAGGCAAAGGGATTTTAAAGACTTTAAATAAGATCCAAGAGTTTTCTAATTCACCTGTAAAGTATTAAAGCACTAACAACAGCAAGTTATATTTTTCCTACATAATTATTGAGTTAACAAAGGAAATTTGTTTGCTTTAGTGTTTGACATTAATGCAGAGATTGAAATGACATGGATTTTAGTCTTTAATTCATTTCTAATCGAATTTGACATTCTTGAGCTTTCTTTGAAATGTATGTGCTTTAATAGATTGAAGTACTTTGTTTATTAGTACAAATTTATTCAAAGAACATAGGATATATTTAGAAGTTAAAGTCACTATATTTTAATGGGGAAATTCTCTCTTTAATACTCTCCTTTGTTCCTTATCACAACCCAAACAAGCCCTTTGCACTTCTTTATACCCTTCCAAAGGCAGTGGATTGAAAGTAGCATGATCATAAAGAGAGTTAAAGGGGACAGTCTATATGAATGGGTTCTAAAATCATCAGCATTTTTGTGTATTAAGATTACTACTGAATGCAATAGTTATTGGATATAGCTGGTAATTTCTCTGCCATGCATACTTAACAATAATTCTTCTACCTCTCGCTTTTAACATGGGCTATGATACTTCAATATAAATAGAGGAAGTAAATATTTACAAGATATCCCAGGAAGAATCATTTTGGGACTCTCATAACAATGCACTCCCCACTCCCTGGGAAATCTCAAAAGCCAACTTCTTGTAGTGTATTCTATGGTGTATGGATATGTGTTTGTTTAACCTCTCTATCATTAAGTTAATATAAGTAAAATATGAAAACTTGGTGAGGACAGTTCTTTCCATGCCTAGCTACTATTTTGCTGTTATGTGATTGTAACTTTTTAAAAGTGATTTGATGGCAACAATTTGCAATCCAATATGATATTTGATTTTATTTTTAAAGTGCAACAATTTATTGAAATTCAATGCTGTGTTTTAAGTATAAATCATGTAGATGATTTAATTTCCAGAGAAGTGTTCTCTTTATAAACAAAAAAAATATTTTAAAACTGCCTCTTTATGAACAAATAACCCCAAATAATTAAAAATATTGCCTCAAAAGCCCACTCACTTTTCCTGCCTAGGCATGACATGAACTTTTCAATGGTGTAATTTAAATATGTTAAAATAAAATGCCATTTTATGAGCGTATTTTCCTTTAGGAAAAATAGATTACATAAATTTATGAAATTATGATGGTGAATCTATAAATTCGCTTGAAGTTAAAGTAAGATGTTTCTATGTTATGTGGTTATGTTATGAATAATGTTTGGTTTAATCTTTATCATCTTTTCCATATATATGTATATATACATATATATGTATATATATATGAAATGTGTGATTATTTTGGAGAAAATGGGCCCAAATGTGAAAAAGATGTAAAGAAAACACTATACCCCCTTGGAAATATGCTGTATATTTCAAAGATGTTAAGTTAAAAGACAAGTGACCATTGCAGGGGCACAAGAAAAATCTACCAGGGCTCAGCACTTAAGCACTTTTTCCACATCCAGGGTCAAAGCAGTAGCGATTCCTACATGGACTTTTAAGTGCAGCATGAAATGCAGCATTACACAAACACACAGTACTGTCAAACCTCAAATGCTTTCTTTCTTTAGATGCTTTCCCTTGTACATGATCCCAGTAGACACGTTTTTATATTTGCTGATAGTGAGTCATGCACAATAAATATAATGGTTGAAAGCAGTAGTCACTAATCGGTTAAGGACAAGTACAAAATGTAAACAGAGCTGTTATATTTCTCCTCTTTGTTTTTCTCTGTGATTCTGATGTGTTGACTGAATCTCATAAATAGGACGGAAAGCAATCTAGACTTTTTCAACGCTAGTAATATTGCTCCTTATAAATATGTAACATTTTGATCTTTTTACAAACTTATTTCTCTGTACTCACTGTACGTGGTGTAGATTCAATGATGCAATTGAGTAGTGACCCAAGGATTTCTGTGTTTGGAATGACATCTCTTTTCTTCATTTTGAGTTCTTATCAATAGTTGTGAATTGGTTGTTTAGCTTTTCATTCTACCATAAATATTCCTTAAAGAAAGCTCCATTCTTATCATAACTATTTCGGTGTCAACAACTTTGCAACAAGTTTACCATATTAAAAAAAAATTTAAAGACTTATCTCTGAAAACAGTGTCCAGAAATGCAGGTGTTCCCAGAAATGTAGCTTCCAAGCTTCTATGTATATGACATGAAACCCATATCTTTTGGAAGGGTATACTTATGACAGCATTAAAACATATTCTGCGCTGTAAAGAAGATCCACCAAAATGAAACATATCACACAGAAAACAAACACAATTATTGAATCTACTCTAATCATGAACATTTTCACAAAACAAAATGCATATTGTAATATTAAGTACATGACACTTGCATGTTGATATGCCTATATACTTACAAAGTCTTCAATGTGTACTGAGTGGCGCTTCAAATACGTCATGTACAACTCTTATAAACATGCCTACAGGGTTCCCATTTACACTCCATCCTTTCAGTAACGTCTCCTCAGAAAAAGTTGTCTGATAAATATGGAAAAAAATAAAAGTTGAATTTTAGTTATCTGTTGGACATTACTGAACTGTTTCTTCTTTAAGTGCATCTTAGTCTTGAAAGCAGACATTGAGAAAACGGACTCTCTTTTCTCCAGTGAAAGGTGACAAGAGATGTGGAGCATACTCTGTTATGCTAAATACATTATTTTGAATACTTTTATTGATTGCATATCATATCCATTTATTTTTAAGTTTCCTCAATGACATACAACTTGTAAATTTCTAAAAGGAACTTTCTTTCAAAAAATGAGAGCCACTTATAAATAAGTGTTATCTTGCTGATATAGCATTTAATCATTACTCCTTGAAATGTATGAACCTTGTAATATGCTGGCTAAGGGTTAAAAAAAGTGTCACTGACATAAAGAATTTTGCTTGAGATTGCCAACATTCAAAATTTTGTAAAGGTAATTTTACATCCACTTATTTGTGTTTATTAATGTTGACTAGGAACAGAAACAAAAATATATAAAACAATTTCTTTTTAATTCCACACTCTAACCAATATATTTCAACTACCTAAGATAATGCAATTAACCTTATATACATCCTAAGCTTATAACAATAAGAATTTGAGATAAGCTTTTAAATTTATGGAAGATTTTCTTTGTGTCTTTGGAAGTTCACTTACCATGAGGTATTTTGTAGTCTACTTTAAATAACAGATTTTGTTATACAGGGTAAGCCAAAGGCTGTACAAGAATTAGTGCCATTGGGTCTGATATTTGTGTTGGACCATGAAATATTCCATTAAAATTTGTCTGTAAATACAAGGCAAGATTTTCGTATCTGTTTATTTTAATTAAATGACATGTCATATTATTCTTCTTTATATTTTTTCCAGCAAAAGAAGGCATGAAATATATGGAAATTTGAAACTTTCTTAAAGATCATATACCGTATATCTGAAAGAAAATAAGGCGATTTACAAGGAAATATTCATAAAAGTAATTTTTAGTGATGCCTAGCATAACCATCCATGTAAGCTCCACACCCATAAGGCATATGATATCTAAGTTTCCCAACTGGATAAACTTGTCATAATGGCAAATTTATTCTTAAAGTTTTCATAGCATTACGAATTCAAATTTTCAAACTAGTAATTTACAATACAGTTCACAAAGAATATTTGTCAATTCACATTTTCTTAGTTCCATAATGGTTTTGGTACATGAGAAGCTTTGCTATATGACAAATTCAAAAAAATGTTAATGTATATGAGATGATGTGCTTTGAAACTGAAACATTCTAGGAAGAGTTACATTCTAAAAACTATTTCAACCATATTGCTTGGTAAAGTTTTAGATATTTACATGTCCCTAGTTTTTGGAAATTGAAGGAAGTTAAAGGGGAAAACAATTCTACACTTGCATTTAAATACCATTCAATACTACTGTAGGCTGCATATTATTTAATCGAAAGATTACCTAAGAACACTTCCTATAGGTCAAATTAGTCTACACCATGAACTACACCAAAAAGCCGAACAGAATACTGTATGCTTTGACCTTCAAAACTCACTAATGCAATAAGTTTATCCTCCCAAACAATACTTATTTTTTACATTTTTGATATTATTATGTTGGAGGTAAAAAATAGATGAATCCAGTAGTTTAAAAAACAGTACATTTTAAACAATTTTTAAAGTTGAAGAAAACTAAAAACAAAAACATAAACTCATCTTCCAAACACTGTGTATAATCTTAAACACACTTAATATTTTTCTGTTTGTTTTTTAAGCTTTCTTTTTTTTTGTTGTATTCATTTATTTTTTTTAATTTATTTATTAAAGATTTCTGCCTCCTCCCCACCACCGCCTCCCATTTCCCTCCCCATCCCCCGATCAAGTCCCCCTCCCTCATCAGCATGAAGAGTAATCAGGGTTC
Organism: Alexandromys fortis; assembly: GCF_014885135.2. Lineage (NCBI taxonomy): Eukaryota > Metazoa > Chordata > Mammalia > Rodentia > Cricetidae > Alexandromys > Alexandromys fortis. Next base: position 14,749,728 of record NW_026067944.1, read on the forward strand.
CCTGCCCTGTGGGAAGTCCAAGGACCACCTACCTCCATCCAGGTCTAGTAAGGTGAGCATCCAAACTGTCTAGGCTCCCACAAAGCCAGTATGTGCAGTAGGATCAAAAACCCATTGCCATCGTTCTTGAGTTCTCAGTAGTCCTCATTGTCCACTTTTTAAATAGATCATGTGCATAAGGCTTCATTAGGTAATAGACTCATCTTCTAAGGAGTGTTCATCACAACAATTAGGTTAAAGATATTATTGAAAGTCGGAAAACACATACCTGAACATAACTAACTACCAAAATTTCAAATTGTTTTAATTGTATTCATATAAATCTTCACACATGAGGCCCATATCTCAAACGGATGAAAGACTTCAGAAATACAATGTTATCTTATGGAGTGGTGCATACCTCTTTTAAAGACTGAGAACGGGGAGTCTAGACATTAACTACAGCCCAGGCAGCACACTGAAGCCAGGCATGCCATGCCATGCCATGACAATCAGAGGTGGCACACAGTAGTAAATGCTCCAGGTGCTGTTAACTCTATGAAAAGACAAGACCAGGTATTGTGGAACTCAGAGGTGACACACAATAGCAAATGCTCCAGGCACTGTGGACTCTATGAAACATTGCTGATGACATGATGCTGAAATTCAAGAATCACTCTAAGACCTATGAAACATAACTAAGGAACTGGATAGGTGAAGAATTTATGCCTTTTTAGCTGCGAATTGAGAGATGAATGTTGTCTTAATATGTTTAGAAATAAAAAGAGGATTAGAAAGCATATAAAGCTAAGTTATACTTATTTGGTAATTTTGCCAAAAAAAAAATAGGAATACATTTCAGCATGTTTCTATGTGAAATTTGACCTCGCAATGTCAGAGATCCTGCATGCCCGTATCCACAAGACTAGGATGTAGTCATCTAAAGACTTCATGCTGTACTAAGCAAGCAAAGAACTGAATGTTTGTTTGCTTCTAAATGTATCCTTAGGTCTTAGACTTCTCCATCAAAGCATAAAACTTTCAATTATGTAGCTTGTGTTGTATACAATCTCTAATCTCTTCTCTCAAGGTATGTCTAGTTCCTAAACACTAAGTAACACAGAAATTGTTCCGTGGACTGTTTATTTTTTCTAGAGAAAGAGAAAGAAGCTGTTTTAGATCCTATCTTTTTTTTTATTAAAGATTTCTGTCTCTTCCCCGCTTCCGCCTCCCATTTCCCTCCCCCTCCCCCAAACAAGTCCTCCTCCCTCATCAGCCCAAAGAGCAATCAGGGTTCCCTGCCCTGTGGGAAGTCCAAGGACCACCCACCTCCATCCAGGTCTAATAAGGTGAGCATCCAAACTGCCTAGGCTCCCACAAAGCCAGTACGTGCAGTAGAATAAAAAACCCATTGCCATCGTTCTTGAGTTCTCAGTAGTCCTCATTATTTGCAGGTTTCCTTGCTAAGCTAATGGAGGAAAAGAAAGTAGACATTACTATACATGAAACTAAAACACACTCGTGTCTGACCAGAAACTCCAGGCTGAGACTCCTCCTTAGCTTTTCACCAAACATAAAGTCCCCAGCTCTGAAAACATTTTTTTTTTAATCTCCCTCTACCTGGCTGCCATCTTGATCAGCACACTGGGTACTGATTTCCGACTCCCTCAAATATCTACTGCTTTCCAAGTGACAAATTAGAAATATAATTTTCCTATTAGGAGATAATTTTGAAAAGATTCTTGAAGTTAATATTTCGTCTTACAAAAGAGCAAACTTCAGTTAAAGGTCAAAAGGCTATTTTATGGGAATTGGAGGGTTAGAATATGAATCCAGCTGTTTGAGTGCATTGCTTCTGGACTGTGTAATTTGTACTGCTAAAAGCACACAAATTCTTTGTCATCTTCCCCGCTGTTGTTTATATAGAATATTCTTAGCAGCACCCATCAGACATGGGATTAATCTATATTGCAGGAATTTGAGATGACAAATTTTAAAACTTTTATGATTCTGCGGGGAACTCTCCTCACTAATAAATGATTAAAATACCATAGTGATACACTTTCAATAAGACTGTGGATTAGATAAAGGGGCATTTGGAGAGAAGGATAATTAAAGTGATAACAGATTGACTGAGCTTAGAAAAGCTTTAGATAATGTTAAGTTAAAATCTTCAGGAGGGCTCTTTGTGTTTATGACCTTGAGACAGGGTATCACTAAGTTGCCCAGGATAGTCTTGAACTCATTATCTAAGGCTTCAGCTTCAAATACCTGTGAATATAAAGCTGCTCTGGTAGGCCCTTCTGAAGGTTTAGTTTTAACTGTAGAAATACTCATTAACTGAGCCTATGATTCAGTACGTACCATCTGAGTTGATCTCATTGTCAGTGATCAGGAATATTCATAGGGTTCCAGGCTCTAATGGAGAGAGACGCCATGCATGGACTTAATGCCTGTCAGTGGCCATCTTTTTTTTTTCCTTTCTTTTTTTTAATTTATTTATTTATTTATTAAAGATTTCTGTCTCTTCCCCACCGACGCC
>NW_026067944.1:14752776-14766207 GCF_014885135.2 Alexandromys fortis
ATATATTGTCCCTGGAAGTCACAAAATAGGGCTTGGATTTTGTGAAGTTCTTTACTTACATTGTAATATTATATCCATAATAATACAATTTTAACTAATAAAAAGAAACAAACAAAAATTCAGGGAAACAACAATAAGAAAAATGAAATGGTGAGAGAAAATAAAAGAATTACCTGGAAGAAAAGAAAGGTATTTTTTTTCTGATTTTTCAAGAAAGTATGTAACAGTTTCACTGAGCATTATTCTCACAAATCTGTTTAAGGTTATGTTTCCCAGTGGTAGGTACAATAGTCTGTTACTGTAACAGTTAAGGCAAGCATGTACTGCTTTAAAATTGCATTCAAATAGCTACCTATGGGTGCCTTTATTTAGTGCATGTGAAATAGGATATGAAATAATATCTTTCTCTTTTTCTTCTTCCCCTCCTCCTGCTCCTTTTCTTCCTCCTCCTCTTCCTCCTCTTCTTCTCCCTTTTTCTCCATATTTGTTTCTCTGTTGTTGGCTTACTCGTCATTTTGTTAATCTTTCTTCTTTTGATTTATCAAGTGTCACCCAAAGCACATTACTGATTCAAGGCCTCAAGGCAAGAGTTGCTTGAACACTTCAACTTTGATTTACTTCTTCTGTGGTGTAATCCCAGTGTGAACAGCAAAACAGCTGAAGAGAGAAGCAGTGGAAAATACAGTCTCTCTTTTAAAAATAAATTATCAAAATTGCCCATAAAAAGTCAAATGCTATTTAATCCTATTCATATAAGTGGCTGTTTGAAATTTCATAACATCCTGAGAAAAATCAGATTAATGTATCATTGTTGACAAGGCTAACTAATAAGATGGCAATATAGGAATAACAAAATTTTAAATTAAGGTTTAGGACAGCAATATGTCTTAATAGGAAGGGCATCTGACACCAAGCTTGACAAACCAAGTACAATCCACAAGGCATTACCAGATCAAGTGGAAAAGAAACTCCAGCCACTTATTCTCTGAACTGCACACAAAAACTTCACACACACACATATACACATATACACAAACCAATAAATAAGTAAAAATTTAATACTTTATAAAAGACATGCTATAATCCTGATGAAACCTTTAAAATAAATACATAAATAATAAATAGAGCTGTAGTTAGCTTTACACCTTAGCAAGAAGACAACTCTGGTCTGGACCTTGTCACTGACTGAAAATATAACAGCAATGAAATGCAGTTTTAAAAATAAACAAATGAATAACAAATGATTGTTTTCCTCTATGGTTGAAGTCAGGTGAAACTTCACTTTACTTTGAAATACAACTTTGCACACTTAGGAAATTCCCATGGTATCATTAAAATTTATTTTAAAGAAATGCTAACAAGATTATATTCATTTCAATGTAACATGCTAAAATAGTCCTTAGTATTGTCAAAAGAAGCACATGCATGTATCTTGGTAATTTGCACAGCCTTTCAATTCACACATGCTATTTATTCCTTTTCTAGCATATCATACAGTACTCTTAAAATATTGCATTCCATAAATACTTCCAAAAATTGCCTTCTTTTCCTCATGTTAAAGTATTAAAATATACCAGGTCAGTTTCTTAGCACTTAATACAATGACCATTAAGTAAAGACATTTACTCTCCCATGTTTTATAAAGTATAGGAAGATAACAGAAAAGAAAACCCGCAACGGTTTGTATATAATTACCAATTCTTGTATAAGTTCTGAGGCCACTTATACGAGAAAAGGAAAGACAAAAATAGAACTACCTGCCCTTTGGGGGTAGCATGTTCTTTGGTGGAAATATTTGTGAAGCTATTTTAATGAATTGACAGCTATTAGCCCAGTGAGAATAGAGAAAAACACAGCTGAAGCTAAGGAGACAACAAATGCCAGGGGCTGAGGCCAACTATCAGCAATAAACAGCAAAAACGATGCCAGGCAAAGGGACTTCGACGTTTATCAAAATTTGTTTTATCACAGGCATAACTCACTGAGTACTAGCAAAGTGTATGTAAGAAACTGTAAAGCAGAATCTTGGCACAAAAAGACAAGTCAGACTGAATCTTGAGGGAGTAGATAGATATCCAGGTGAGAAACCCAACTGAGTGGTGAGACAATGCCGGTATTACCAGTTTCATGAAGCTTCAGCTCCCACATTCTGACTTGAAGGAACCCAGGGCTCTGGCTTGTTCACTTGGCACATTGAGTACATCCTGCTCACTTGCCAGAGCAGTGTCGAGAACTCAGTGACAGTCTTGTGGTGAGCAACCCTTCTAGACACTTTCAATGTGTGTTGAAGCTACTGTGAAGCCCCCTACAGGATCTGGCCCTGAGAGTAAAGGAACCGCAACTGTTGGGCTTCTGTGTAAGGAAAGAGATGAAGGCACCCCTGAAAAGAAGTACTGTAGTCTGTTCAGTTCAGAGTAACGACGTATTTTTGATGGGGAATTGTGCAAATTGTGTATTTACTACTCGCAGTCTGGAGAGCGTGAAGTTCAAATGAAAGCTTCAGCAGATTCACTGTGGGATGTGGGCTCACACTGCTTCACACCACATGCCACACCGGTGCTCTGTTTTCACACAAAGCAGGAAGAGGTGGAGCTGCTCTTTCTGGCAGCCTTGACAAGGGCACTAATCCCATTCCTAGGGGATCTGCCTTTGTGGTTTGTGTGCTTCTCCAAGAGATCCTTTTCCTAATGCTGTTTAAAGGAAGTGCTGGATACAAAGAAAAGAGCCATCATAGTCCCCAACCATCTGCTTCCTCTGTAGCATTTGGGACACAAAATGTCAATATGCCCACATCCTCTGGCATAAATGTCACAATTAGTGGCCAGTTAACACCTTTCTGAAGTAGACTGTGGGTACTTTTCCTGTGCAGGTAAGATTGGGAAATAGCCTTAGAGATAAGAGTCTTCTTGCATTAAAGAGGAAATCGGTTTCACAACTGAAAGAAGCCCAACCTAAGCCAAAATGCAGAAAGAAATATGATACACATGAACCAAGGTAAGGAAATGGGGCAACAAATGTCCCCACAAGGACAGAAGGACTGTGGTATCAATAGGGGTCCTGCAGATTCTCCTGCTTTCTCAGAACAATTCCCACATATTCACTACTGTGTCTGCATATTCTGTGACTTCTGACTCACGAGGTATCATTGATGCTCCTTCTGTTTTCCATTCTTTCCTCCTCAGTGGTATTAGCATTGTAAGCTTGCCTTCCCTTTCAGTTTACATTCTCTCCCTGGCTCCAATAAACTGCTCCCGAGTTCCCTTTCTGTTTTGTTTTTAGATTTCTTTATGCATAAAGCAAAGAATCATGAAAGAGACTCCATTCCTCTAGCTCCCAGCCACGCTATTGGAATAGGGAATCAGTTTGAACATATTAACTCGAGGGCATACTCGCCATCAGATTATAGCAAATGGAAATAGCTTGGTTTCTCTCACCCTCTGTCTTCTGGTATACTGGACCCAGAGAGCAAGAAAGCATAATAACATAGCAAAGAAGTGCTTATAGCAGAATAGGAATTCTCTAGCACTGCACCTCCTGTGCTTGAGATTTACTAGTCAGTCAGTATGGTCATTTTTTGCCAGTGGGAAACGGATAACACAAATATGCTTAAACTAAGTTCTTGTGGTATATGCATAGATTTGAATCAACCTTCACACTATAAAGTATTAAAGTATAATAAATTTCAAGCTAGTAGATACTTTAGATTGCATAGAATACATTTTGAAAGCTCTGGTTTTTACTTTAATAATTTTGAGAAACTGAAATTTTTGTCCAAATTAACTATGACTACTTTAATGAGTCCTCATACAACCTTTTAATGAGACTTTGATTATTTTTGTTTATATGTATGGCTGCTTTGCCTTCATTCATGCCTGTTTGACAAATCAGTATATTATCTGGAGAGGCCAGAGAGGTAAGGAACAAAGTTCCAGTCTTGTCAGTTTCCATGTGAGTGCTAAGAATCCAACAGGTCCCCGGGAAGACAAGAGCAAGTAGTGCTTTTAACTGCTGAGCCATCTCTCCAAGCCATTATTTAAACTGTATTCAGAAAATAAACTGTTATGTAGCTAAACATTTCCACGGACTGAACAATATGTTTTAAAAAACAAAATTAGAATTCTTGTTAGGAGATATACCTTTTAGCCAAACCATGACCTATCTCACTGTCTATAGAATTCTCAAGAAATCATTGGTCAATAACTATGAAAAATATAATTGTGATTTAATTATGTTTCTAGAAAATAAGATAAAGCAATCACAAGATATTCCAGAGCAAATAAGAGTATAACAAAAAAGAAAGAAAAATTGTTTTCAGGCAAAAGAAAAGGCAAACACAGAGAGACTCATGATTCTGTCATGATTTACTGGCAAACAGAAGAGATTGCATCATATTTCTGTAAAGTACTTAAAGAAACTAAATCAAGGAAGGTACTCTGGATTCACTCTTTACAACAACCAACACCTGAATTTTAATGAACAGAACAATGAAACTGCTGCTGCTTTGGATATGGAACAGGCAGGGAGTGCTTTTCCTTATTCATATCGCTCTCTCTCTCCTACCTTCAAGTTCATAGGATCTATTAGAATGCTATTGACATGTTTTATTGCATCATTAGATATATATTAAATGGAAAATTTCATAACATTTTAACACAGAAACATTCCATAGCAGCAAAAAAAGTTAGAGAAAATGAGAAAGAGGTAATTTGTTAGCTTATTTTATATGCATTGTAATTTGCACTTAGAGGAAAAAAATCTGTATCATGAGCTCCATCATGATGTGGGAGTCCTCTCTGTGTGCAGTGATTATCATTAATGAATAAAGAAACTGCTTTGGACCTATAGCAAGACATAACTAAGGTAGGCAGGGAAAGCTAGGCTGAATGCTGGGAGAAAGAAGGGAGGAATCAGAGCGATGCCATGGAGCCACCACCATACTCAGACATGCTGAAACTTTGCCAGTAAGCCACTGCCACGTGGCGATACACAGATTAATGGAGATGGATTAAATTAATATGTAAGAGTTAGCCATTAAGAAGCTAGAGTTAATGGGCCAAGCTGTGATTTAAATAATACAGTTTCTGTGTGATTAATTTGGGGCTAAGCAGCGGGGAACCAACAAGCAGTACACTCCCTCCAACACCATCAAGAGTTTAAAAGACAGAAAAAGACATAATAATTTCTTTTTTTTTTCTACAGTGACATAGCTTAGAGATTACAACATGTAAAACTTAGAATTATGATCCCTAAAGTTTTGTTATTTTTAAACACATTGAAGGCTACTGTTTGAGGACTTAGATGTGTGTGCACACGTGTGTGTGTGTGTGTGTGTGTGTGTGTGTGTGTGTGTAGCAGTGTGTACAGCTGACTTCATGCCTTTGGAGGTAGAAAGAGGAATTGGGATACCCTGGAACTGAAGTTATTATTCTTTTAAAACGCGGGTGAGGTGTGTAGACGAACACAGGATAGACAAGACACGTGCAAAAGGAGGAGACAAGACACGCGGCTCCCACGTGGGTGCACTTTAATGGGGGGAGGGGGACACGATAAGGGATGGGTGTGTGAGACACACAGGGGTAAAAAGGGCTAGAGAGACACCGTGGAAGCTCGCTTTTTAATGGGAAGCGCAAGGTTATCTGGGAGAAATGACCTGCACCTGTGCATGCCGCGTGCGCAGGTGTCCGTAATCCAGGAGGAGTCTGGGAGCTGTAGTTTCCAAAGGAACAACAGAAGTTAATAGGCAGTTCTTTGTGAGCCCCATGACACTGTTCAGAGACCAAATTTACTGGGAACTTCTGCAAAACCAATACATTCTTAGCTGATGACTCTGCAGCCCCAGCTCTGGATTTCTAGGGATAAGGTTCAACTCTGTAGCTTAGAAATGCTTAGAACCTGAGGTCTCTCTGCCTCTTTCTTTCCAAGTCTGCTCTTGCAGGTATGTGGTAATGCATCTGGCTCCACATTTCATCAAGAACATTATTTGATAAAGGAAAGTATAAACTAAGGTGAAATCCACAGAAAGCAAAGACATCGATGTGTCCACTCCTTCTGCAACTCTATTTGCCTGACGTTTATGAAGATATTATTACCTCCAGAACTGCAGTCCTTATAACTTAGTCATCTATTAGTTGTTAAGTGAATTACTTCCCAAAACCTATAGCCCTCCTCAGTGGAACTTCTGCTACCCTCATTTGAATATAATGCTATTTTTCTTAATTTTCAGTGTACTTTCCTTCTCACTATGGAAACACCTGAAAATTCCATTAAATATGAAACTATTTACATGAAACAGAGTGGATTTTGAGGCAAGAGTGTAGCATACACTCAATTTCTAACCTCAAAGCAGAAATTGAGTATCTAAAAATGTGGGAAATGCTCAATAGATATTTTTAAATTGATAAAGGACCTTGAAAATTATTTTCTGTAGTTTTTGTTAATAAAGTGTTAATAATCTGTGAATTCAGTATTCTGAGTATCTGCTACTTGTCAAATACTCCTGTACATTTATAGTGCCTTTATAATTGTTTTTAGAAGATAACACTTACTTTCATTGTGTTTTCTATTAATGTCAAGATAAATAATATATAACACAAAATATACTTTCTTCATATTGTAATCACATACATATACAGAGGAAAAAATTGCAATGTATTTCTTTGAGTGATATGCAGGGTTGGAGGGGTTTATCAAAAGTTAAAAAATACAGGCATACATTAAATAATACATACAAAATATACTGATACAATCAAATCAATAACAATCAAAAATAAATAATAATTTATTGATATTGTCTAAGATTAATAGATACATATTACAAGCTTTTATTATGTATAAGGGGCTTTAAATATATAATTTGGATTTTGCAATTCCTTTGAGTGAAGTTACAAAAACAGTGACAGAAAGCACATTATGAAAGATAAAATACAGTGATCCAAACACAATCAATGTGTTCTCAGGAATAAAATGAGGAGGATAAATGAAAAATTATAAAAGAAAAAAATCTGGGATAATCTATGTAGCCTATACTATACTATTTTGTGAAAGTTACATGGATAAATGAATCTGAAAATACAATTTAAATGTAAAATTAATGAATTCTGTCATTACATATCTCCATAATACTGATCAAAGTGTCAGTCAGTAGATGATTTTATAAGTTGTTACAATATTTGTCTGTCTGGGAAAACAATTCTTAAATTTCTAATATCAACAAAAAAAGTACATTAGAAAGGAAAAGATAGTGGAACTCGGGAAGAACCCTAAAATTTTGATTGAAAGAAAAATGAATAACAGAAAGGACAGGAAATAACAAAAGTACATTTCAGATGTGCCAACATCCATCACAAAAGATACACCTTAAGCTTTTGGAATTTCTTTGCTTGCAAACATGAAAACTGGATAACAGCCTTACAGAGTAATAAAGAGAGCCAGAGGTTCAAGTGCACAGAAACTTGAAAAATAATGGTAATATGGTAATTATGATTATTACCATAATAATCATAATGGTAACTATGATTAACTAAAAGAACATTGATAATCAAAGACAAAGAAGAATATTAGCCCTCTATCCTAAATGTTCCTTCTTGATGGATAATTATAGAACAGTAGTCCAGTTTCATTTGCCTTTGTCCAGAAGAGTATGACGCCAACATAAGTGTACCAGGAAAGACTGTCTTCAGAGGAAGTGGCCCATCTTTCTAGTGAAGCTATACTATACATGGAAAAGTGAGCTGTTTCTTTCTTTGAATCTGGAAGGAAGCCCAGGACTGCTCCACTCTACATAACGTGATGCTAATTCAGTATGTGCGTTCCAGAGATGATCCACATGAAGCCCATACATTTGGCTGACGGTTTCCCCTAGAAACACTGGAGCTTGAATCTCTGTGTGGTGCATCCAACTACCTTGAAGCCGCTGTGCTGGAAAGCCATCTCACATAGACATAAAAAGAGATTCATAAAGAGTTCTGGCTGCTTCTCATTTCAGCCAAAGCTTTTAAGTCCAAGCACTAACATATGAATCAATGATATTTTCTATGCCTCAAACCACAAGTTCCAGCATCCCTAGCTGTTTGACTGGAGGAAAATAAAATTGTTAGTGGTGAGGTAGAAGATCTAATATCAGATCTAAAGGCAGAATAAATGTTTTACATAATCAAATTTTAGGTTTATATTTGCATGGTGAAATATTAACAATATTTGCCTAAAAGTATAAAAGGGAGAATAACTTTTCAAATGGGTACATTGATACACCTGACTTGATTTCATAAGGTAGTCAATATTTGACTAATGTATATTTAAACAATAAGTACATTCTAAACACCTGCTAGAAAAAAGATCTAGACTCTGTAGCTTTTGGAAGTACTCACTCAAGATGTATTTGTCTTATGGAAGCAAGGTAAACCTCAAAATTTTCAAGGATCAGATTGCCCATTATCTATTCAAAGTTCATGGTCACCAGAAAGAAAAAATCCAAACCAAAACCAGCATGTTTTCTTACTTCAGTATCTATCTGTCTGTCTATCCATCTATCCATCTATCCATCTATCATCTATCTATCTATCTATCTATCTATCTATCTATCTATCTATCTATCTATCATCTATCTATCTATGTAACGTTTGAAAGTTTTTCCTATTCTTATATCACTGTAGAATGTTTATATTTAGATGTATTGTGCATTATAAAAATCAGAGAAAGCCTTTTCTTTAAACTCATCATTTTTCATATATATTCTGTCAATGTTTGCTTACATATTCAAGATCATAGTATTGAGATTGATTTTTCAAAGTTTCAGACTTTGAAAACTAAAGATAACTTTAAAAAGATAAAAATAAAATTGGAATTCAAAAGACTATATTGATTTATTTTCATTCTGCAAAGAAATGAAACTATTTTTGAATATTGATTTTTCTTTACATGTAATGAGAGAACTGAAGCCATAATTGACAAATAACTAATAGAATGGGAGCCATCACATAAACATTCAAGAAGTCTAGAAATAACTACCTTGTATATAAAAACAAATAGGATCAGAAAATAGATATTGAAATGACAGCAATAAGGAATTTTCACAAAAATGCAATGAATATGCCAATTATCACAATAATGAAAATTAAAGGGATATTTGTCTAAAGTCAATGAAGTTGGTGTGTTTTCATTATAGGGTTGTGAGTACCTGTAACTTGTTGATTGAATCAAAGAGAATTTTAGACATTTACCCTAGAAACATGCCTAAAATTAAAGAAACTCAGAGCATAACTGGAAACCATATATAATCAATTATGTATAAATATTCACAACAGAATAAGAACATGGGATTATATATGCTTAATGTTGCTTTAGATATATTTTAAATTAAAACCAATGATTTATATATACACCCCTCTATGTTAACCATATATATATATATATATATCACATTATTAACTATATATGTAACCATATACATATAACTATATTAATTATATATTTCAAACATAAATTAATAGTCAAGCATGGTGGCTTGAAATCCCAACACTAGGAAAACTGAGACAGGAGAACTGCTTCAATTTTGAGGTCAGTCTGGGTTACAAAGTAGGAACTTGGGTTGGCTTGAGTAAAATTTGCCCCCACAGGCTCATGTATTTGAATTACTGTCACCAGAAGGTGACATTACTATACCTTCTGGTGACAAAAATGTTTGGCTTAGAGGATTAGGAGGCCAAATTTTTGGGGACATTGTGACACTGGAAAGGTAGGTTCTGAGGTTTCAAAAAACTAAGACAGGCATAGTCTCTCTCTCTCTCTCTCTCTCTCTCTCTCTCTCTCTCTCTCTCTCTCTCTTTCTTGTATCTCTCTGATCTTGTGGATCAGCTACTTCTTCATCACCATACATGTCTGTATGCTGCAATGTTCTTTGCCATGATGATAATGAATCAAGCATCTGAAACTATAAGCAAGGGCCTTAGTCAAATGCTTTTTTTGATAGGAGTTTCCTTGGCCATAGTGTCTCCTCACAGCAGTAGAACAATGACTAAGACAGAAGTTGGTACCAAAAGTAGGGTGTTGCTCTGACAGGTCTGATAATGCTGCTTGTTGACAGAATGTGGCCTTTGGGACTTGAGACTAGAAAAGCAGTTTGTAGGCAGCAACTGTGCTTTTGTTTTCAGATGAGCCAGACATGAATAATTACACAGAAACTATATTAACCACAATACTGTTTGCCCAATGGTTCAGGCATATTCCTAGCTAGCTCTTACATCTTAAATTGTCCCATATCTATTGATCTATGTATTGCCACAAGGCTGTGGCTTACCAGTAATGTTCTGGCATCTTTCTCCTTCAGCAGCTACATGGTGTCTTCTTGACTGCACCAAGTCTTTCTCTATCTCTGTTCATATTTCTCACCTGGCTTTACTCTGTTAAGCCATTGACCAAAACAGCTTTATACATCAAATAATAAAAACAACACATATACAAAAGGACATCCCATATTATCTCCCCTTTTCTGTCTAAATAAAAAGAAATTTTTAATTTTAACATAGCAAAATTACATATACAAAATGTTATCAAGCAGAATTATAGTTACAATATTTAATCCATTTACATTTGACAAATTAAGGAACATACTCTATCACCTATCCTATCTTTGTGAGTCTATAGTTTTATATCTAATTTATCTTTAATCATAACTGAGAAAAATTATTATTATAAATATCTAGTCTTCAACTCCATCAAACACCCCAGTATAATATAATATTACCTAAATAAACAGGAAGTACATTATAAACAACTTCCAAAGTTCTATCTTTACTGTATCTCTCTCTCTCTATTTCTGGCCATGTAAGTCTTTAATTTGCTAAACAATATGGGTAGGATTAAAGCTGTGGCTTTGATGCCTATATCCCGCTGATTTCTATAGCTTTCTGAGATTCCAGCCTTATGGCAGAGGCACCAGCTGTAGCCATGTTTATTGCCACAACCCTATGGCATTTCAAGGTCCCTGCTAGCAAGCACGCTGCAGCAGTGTGGTCAGAAACTACACTAAAATGCTCTTTAGCTGGACCTTCAGCCTGAAGGAGTCAGAGTTTGTACTGGCAGGATGGCCCAGAAAGCTGGCATTTTAAAACTGCATGATTTTTTTTCTACTATGGCTGAAAACCAAAAAGCATGCTGTCAACTTTTTATCAACACTATTTAAGTGTTTCATAGCAGGACATCTTAAAAGATCTGTAAGGTTTTACAGCTAAATCTGAGTCAGGAAGCCTCTTTTAAATGAGAGTATTTGCCTCAAGCAAGCAGAGCCTACCTGAGAAAATGCTGCTATCAATAAGCCATGCTTAACTCTATTCTTTTCTGTCTACAATTACTTTCCAAGCTCTCTCAGGCTTTATGTGGGTGCCATTTGTTGTTGGAGGTTTCTGTCCCACTCAGTTCCAGCAATTGTTAAGTCTCAAAGAAATCACACAGGGGTCTAATTAGTTATAAACTGTTGACACAATATCTCAGGCTTCTTATTAATTCTTACAACTTATATTAGTCAATTATTCTTATCTGTGTTAGCCACATGGCTCAGTACCTATTTCAGTGAGGCAGTTACATCTTCCTTTTTCTGTGGCTGGGTCTTGTCTGCAGAAAGAGCTTCCCTCTTCCCAGAATTCTCCTGTTCTCATTGACCTACCTCTACTTCCTGTCTGGTTGTTCTGCCTACACTTCCTGCCTGGCTACTGGCCAATCAGTGTTTGTTTAAAATATAATTGACAGAATACAGACCATTGTCCCACACAAGTAGATTTTTTCAAAACAGCTATTATTTAAGAAAAATGCAGGACAACTATTATGGGTATATTTTTTTAAAAATATTAATTTTGAATTCTTTATGGGAAAATGTGCTTGTTTACAGTGTACAATAACCAATAACTAAGCTTTTTGTTTAAAAGAATTTGGCTATTGCATCAAAGCCAGAATATACTGAATAAATATTGTCAAAAAAAATCATCTGGATCTAAGGCTAAGTTAAAAAGGTTCTTATTTAGCTCTGAAAGAAAAAAAGAAGGCATTTAACTCTGAAAACATAAATTAATGAACTAACTTAAAGTTAGACTTAATCAATGTTATGAATGGGATACATTGGCAAATCTTTTACATTCTAAAATCTTTGTAAATTCCAATTAGATGATAGAATTCTCCAAGTAATATTAGAGGATATAAAACTAAAACAGTGTTATACATCTTGCTGACAAGAAAATTATGAAAATTATACCCAAACAATAGTTTTTCAGGCAGGCAAATTTTATTTAAACTGTATATATTTATGTGCACATGTTTATGTGCATTATTGGTAATTTAAAATAAATAGTAATGTGATTGTTTTTGAGATTTTCCTGACATCCTTATTGTTATTTTGTCTTCTACCTTCCCTTTTCTTCCATATCTGTGCTCCTCCCTAATTAAAGCCCCCCATTTTACCCATTCTGCTTTCAAGTCACCTGTACCCAACTATTTTCCTCCCTATTGCTCATCCTCCATCCAATGGTTCTTTTGTATATCTCGTTTTCATAAGTTACTGAAAGATTTCATAAGTATCTGAAGATTAGAGATAGGAGCTTCAGACAAGAGAAAATGCAACCCATATCTTTCTAGGACTGTGGATCCTCTCTCATTATGATCTTTTCTAGTTTCATGTATTCATAAGAATATTTCATTATTCCTTTCAGCTGAATATTATTCAGCTTATTTACAGTTTCCATTCATCTGTTAAAAGATATTCATATTATTTTACTTCCTAGATATTGTTAATAGAGCAACGATGTGTCTGAACAAATACTTGTAGTTTATGCAAAATGAAAGCATTGAAGTTTTGGTGCTGCCAAAAGCAGAGGTGTTTCATTGTCATGAAGAGTCTTAAGCTCTTAAAACATTTTAAATGCCATATTCCAAAGTCTTTGAAAGGTTTGAAGATTATCTATCTAACTAAATTTCTATATATCTAGAAAACCTAACTAAGATGACTATGATCTTTACTATTATAAATGACTATCTATTAACCTAAATTTCATAATTATACATTACATTTTTAAATGAGCTGCACAAACACAATGCCTTAATCAAGAGCAAAAATATACATATAACAAAATTGACCTTAAATTTGTATCAATAAGCCAATATCCATACCAATGCAAGTCTCTGTAGCATACCCCCCTTTAAATATAAAGAAACATTTATAAACAATATTTGGGTATAGTATTCTTCAAACTGCCTCCTGCTGTTTATTGGGTAAAGTAATTTTTGGAAGGGTGTTCATGGCAACCTTTCAGGGGATCTTGGTCCATCAAACCATATTAGTCTAGAAGCAATCACAGTTTCTCATTCTCTGTGAAAACAAATGAAGAACCTCTTTTCCAAAGCAAATATCCTTAGACTCATATTTTGATTTCAAGATACCTTTATATA
>NW_026067944.1:14766233-14782205 GCF_014885135.2 Alexandromys fortis
ATATTGACTTGGCTTAACAGTCCCCTGAATCAAATGTCTCTCTGCAGTCAAAAAAGTCATAGAAAACACAATATTATACATAATTTAGATTCTCTGGGTATATTTCACCTTTAGATGGCTTATTGTTTTTTTTTTAATTTTTTTAATCTATGACGGTCTGTACTCTGTCTGTTTAAAGACGTTGTTTTATTTTTTTAATTACTTCTTTTCCAAGTCTCTATACTCTTTTTCTTCTCTCTCCCAAGTACATTTATCCAACAATATAACTTATTTAGAGGTTTTTATGTCTGAATTTGTCCTATTGTGTATCTATAAATATTTATTATCCAAGAGCATTTCTTAAAACGCAAAGCACTTCTTAAAAACTTAAGCTGCTCCATTAGTAGGGTATATTCAGTACTTTCTGCTTGTTTTGCTAGGCCCAAGCATTGTGGAGTCACTCGCTGCCTCTGAGAGTCACACACACTGCCCCACTTCCAGGCACACAGCTGGTTAAAGTTTCCATCAAGCAAGCTGCAGTATGCTGCTCACAAACCTTGTCCACATATTCAGTCTCCCGAAAGAGCCAGAGGTTGTGTTGGCAAGGGTAGCATTTGAAAGTGCTTGGCTTTTTTCCTGATACCTCTAAACCAAGAAACCCTCTCTTAAAGGAGCTATCCCTCTGCTTGCTTCTAGCAAAGAAAGCCCACCCAAGAAAATGCCACTACCAAACTATGCTTATCTCTGTTCTTTTGTGTCTAGGATTCCCTTTTAAGCTTTCTCAGCTTTTACATGGATTTATTCCACCAGGTTGGAATGCCAATTTGTAGGGTATACACAGTACTACCTGCTTCCCCAACCCAGTTCAGCCACACCAAAAAAAAATCCTTCCAAATAGAGAAATTATTTATTTATTATTATCTCTTTTTTTTTGGGGGGGGGTTCAAGATAGAACTTATTGTTTTTATAGGCACAAGTTAGGGAAGATAAAGTAAAAATGTATTCAACTGTATTATATAAATTAAGGGTGGCTTTTATTTATTCATTCTCTTGAAGATAGATCATAGTTAAGGATGAGCTTTGATAAATGTTTTAGTCTATAAAGGGAAGAATCTAAGAAGGTTGAGTTTCTAGATTTGTAATATATATATAAAATCTTTGCTTCAGGGAATTTTATGATATTTACCATATGTTTACCATACCATTTATTTCCCTGAAGCTTAGATTTTATTTCTACATTTGAAAATTCTTTATCTTAAATGTATGTTTAGTTTCTAAAACATCGAGGAAAAAGATGTAAACAGATAATTAGACATGATTTATGTTTCCACTCTACCATTTGTCTTTAAGTAAAGCCTCAGTCTTTTCCTTTCCCACTAGGCATGCATCTGCAGGGGAAGAATGCACCTGGCAATTTGTTAGACACTATGTTGCATTTGGTATGGCACTTTTCTCACAATTGGGAATTACAGAATACATTTATAACAGAAGGACATTCTTTTGTAACTCTGGTAAATACAAATATAAACAACAAAGCAGTTTCAGTCAACACAGTGTATAGTTACACAGACAACACAAGGAGGTTCAGACATAATAGCTTTGTATATTTCCTTTCCACATATTTTTAAACAAACAAAAACTAAAAGACCATTAGAAGAATTCATGTCAGCTTTTCTTATAGGAGAAAAAACATAAACTTGGCAAGACAAATATTTACAGGTGTCAATATTCTTAATACTCTTTCTAAATTAGCTTTGGTAAGATAGTAATTTATAAAACAAATCTTGGAAAAGAGACGTGTACATCAGAAGCATATTCTATAAAACAGTAACATATACTGACTAGTAATACATGTTAATCAATTAGATGGCATGCAGATGGAGCCAGCTGGAAAATAGCAGGGTAAATTCATGGATGCTTTCACACAGCCTTCAGAATTTTAGGGAGGAAAAAGAAATTGTGACCTTGTGAAAAAGAGAGGGAAACATAGGGTAGGTGCAGATGTTGAAAATGATAACCACTGTTTGGCATTGAGGATTAGTGGTTTTCCATAATAGCATATCTGTTAGCCTACAGGGCACGAACAGCCACACACATGGAGAGTAGACAGACGACATGCCAATTTCCTGGAGTTGAATTTGTATATAACAGTTCCTCAGCTAGTGAAAATGGATTCTGAGAAATGTCTTAACAGAACAGAGGAAAGATATAAAAGATGTTCATTTGAGCATCCCCAATATTGAATGGAATCATAAGCCAAGATAATAATAATAATAATGTTTAATCCCGATTAGAAATAATTCTATTTCATTATTTCTAATCGGGATTAGATATTGGTAGTGCTTTTCAATCATTAAAGTGCCTGTGATTGTCAACTTAACTGATTTTATCTCTGTAACTTGATTATAGACAGAAATAAATCATTTTAATGCTGTGAGGTATAGCACTACAATTGTCCATTACTTGTTTATTCATATTGCTAAGTAATGCTTTCATATCTCTTATGTTTTTATATTTGGGCTTATCATCTCTCTGATATAAGAGCTTTGGGTTATTGTAAATTAGAAATAGTTTTATATAAAGGAAAGTAAAATCAGCGGCTTCTGTACTGTTCTCCATGTGTTAAAGTGTATGCCTTATTCCTTTGCCTGCCCTATATTCCAGTGGATCTGAAATTCAGCAGATCTGATGTGAATGGAAGGTGAGGAAAATTGAATACAATTTGGATTTGATTTTTAAAATTTGTTTTGCTAATTGTGTTCTCATGATCAGTATTTAAACTTTCTGCTTAACCAAGTAACAGAATTGTGTATATTCTTTACAGAGGTTGATTCAAAGAACTGACTATATTTTCTAGGGCATAGTAGCAGATACCATGGAGATCTGTTGGACAGTGATGAAAATTTTGACTCCAAAAAGACATTAAAGCCAGGCATTCGAGGTGCACACCTTTAATTCCAGCACTCAAGAGGCAGGGGCAGACAGAATTCTGAGAGTTTGAGGCCAGCCTGGTCTGGTGTACAAGAGCTAGTTCCAGGATAGGCTCTAAAAAAATAACAGTGAAACCCTGTCTCGAAAAAACTAACGAACTAACTAACTAACTAATAACTAACTAACTAAATAAATAAATAAAAGACTTTAGATGGAGACTCGCAAAAGTTATAGATCTTCTAAATTCTCCAGTTTTCTTTTTAGTAGAAGAATATTGCCGCAGATGTATTGGAATTGTTGAACAAATTAATTATGTTGTAAACAAAGAAAATTTCTAAACCAAAAAACATCCATAGCTCTATAAACCTATAAAAGAGGATGAGTTTATATCATTTATTTTTCATTATTTCTCAATCATTAACTTATATTTCATATACTAGATAGACTTGAGGGAAAGATTCTGGCTTATATAGGTTGTTTATTTGTTAATTCTCACTCTATTTAAATACTGTATGTAAGTTTCAATCTTTCTTTTGTAAAATTGGAATCATCATGTTTAGATTAAATAAAGCATGCAGAAGAGCTTGGACAACTTTAAAATAATACTCAATGTAGAGCATAATAAGAACAAATAGCAAATGATATTTGTAACGTAATAGCTTATTCAAAAATCGCCCAGTGCATACTAACTACATTGAAAGCTCTGACTAGGTCCCCAAGACTGAAGTAGGTTGTATGTAAAAGCAGTCAGAAATTGCTATACATCACAACCATATACACTGTGTTTGTGCATAGTTTCTGTTAGTCTTAACTATTCATTTTAAGGCTAATCACAGCATAATTTATGGTTCTTTAAATAGTCTCCAAATCCATTTACCTGTTTTTCCATTAAAAATTATATACCCAGAGGGTTCACCAGGTAATATTTGTGTTTATCTGTAGAAGTAGCTTTATGAAACAAACACTTAAATAGGTATATTGAACAATGTATATGGTTCTTATTCAATCTTCCAAAAATGTAACCAGAACATAAAATTTAAGAAGGGTATCTGACCAGACTGCTTAATTTAGGAGCTTGACCTTCTGAGTTGGCTGCACACTGCCCTTTCTTAGGTGTGGATTCCTACAGCCTTCAGAATCACATAGCCTTTCATATCTCATCTCTCTTTCTCTAGCTGATTTGGTACTTGCAAACTGATTTTGACATTGCTCAACTTGCATAACACTGTGGTACTCTTTTATATAACAAACAGTCAGATAATCAATTTTCAACCCTTCCCTGTTATATCCCCACCCTACCTTCACAAGGCCTGATCCCTTTATATAACTGAATTAAAGAAAAAAAATGTTAGCTAAGTAACAACATGCTTTCCTGGAAATTTGCAAGACTGTGAGCTCAATCCCATAAAATCTGCAAAAATGGTAAACATTTTTTAAGTTGGCATTTTTAAGTATTGCCAACTCAAAAGTATTTTCCTAAGCAGGTAATGAAGCTATATATATATATATATGTATATATATATATGTATGTATATGTATATATATGTGTGTATATATATATGTTAGAGCATATTTGTTCACATATTTTCTTTCTTTCAACAAATGCCTGGAGGCTCTATGCTATTCTCAGCAGTCCTGGTATCTTGTAATTTGTCCTTTCATCTATTCCTGTAGAGAAAATGATGATCTTTCATTTTTAACTTCAAAAAACATATTCCTAACATAGCTATCCCCAGGTAAAAATTACACAAAATCTGTTAGCCTATTACTGGTGATAGAAGCACTGATGAAAAAGCCATTAGCTTCTTAGGCAGGTCCTTTTGTTATTTTGTCCATATTTATAGTTCAAAAGATGCCAAATGCAAGTTTACAGCAGTGGCAGACACCGAGATTCTTTGCCAATAGCAAAATAGTTGAAGTGAATTGTAAAATCTGCATGGTCAAATTGAATTCCGAGAAGTCTGACTTAGTCCTGGAGGCAATGATTAATTTTGTCGGGAAGAAAAATGTCACCAACTTAGTCTATCAGACATTTCGTGTAATTTCATTGAAATGCTTAAAACATTATAAGATATAAAGTTTGATTCAGTGTGAATTCTCAAATTAGATAACAGTGCTAGAAAACAAAGCATGTCCTGGCTGTTAACTGCATCTGGAAGATACATTAGGAATTTTAGTGGTATCCAGGCAAATGTTGTCTAGACTTAACCACAAAGCAAAATTTTCAGAGAGTTCTCCCTGGAGGCTAATGTCTACAGGAATGCATTCAACATGGATCTTTTTAAAATAATATATGGTATTTTTGAACATTAGCTGAGACTAGAGTTTTGAATCACTGTCAAAAACGGAGAATATCTAATTATGTAAAGCAAAACAAAGAAGGGGAAAAGTTAAGAAGATCACGATCTTCATTTATGTTTTTTACTGTTAACCATTTATTTTTTCTGTGTATTGACTAAACACACTGCGCTTAAAATGCTGTCTGTAGTGAATGGAGGGGAGAGCTTTGGAAATGCGGTGTCCATATCACTGCATCAGTCGTTCTGCTATTGCTTTTATTAAAATACAGAACTTTATTAAAATAGAAAGCAGTGCTTGCAAGTTTTTCTGAGAATGTCAATATCAAATAATTATTTATACAACAGAGCTCATTCTTGATTTAAAGAATGAGGATAGTGTCTACAAAACCACTGTCAGCTTTATGTATATTAATATATCATGGATTCATAAGCATATGTATAGTGACTGACACAGGCTTGACTGTAAATACAAAATCCCTACATGATTACAATTATGACATTAGCTGCCTTTAGATACTCAGATGGAAGCTTTCAGAGGCTTATATTGATTGAATGCCATTCATCTGTTGAACTGACTCTTGTATTAAAGTTTAGACTATATTTAGCTATTTTGATTTGGAACATGGAGAGTGACAAATATTAAACAGTTCCTTTTCTAGTTGCAATATAAGTTAAATATTACATGTAGGAGCATATAACACGTCTAGAAAAAAGTCGTAATTATGCTCGAAAAATGACTTATCAGATAAAGATGATTGCTGCCAAGTCAACAACCTGAATAAGATGTCTGAAACTAAGATGATGTAAGAAAAGACCCAGGTTTTGCAAGTTGTCCTCTGTCCTCCACATGAACACAATGACACACATACACTATACACAAACATAACCCCCCCCACACACAATGCACCCAATTATATTTTAAAAAATAAAAGCTTATAAATGTATATACTTGTATTGTGATAAAAATCGCAATAAAATAAGAAAAAAAGAGCAAGATTTTACAATTCAAAAATAAATATCTATCTATTTTTTAATGTGTTTGAAGTTCTGGTGACATTGTTAATTTACCTTTAAATATTGCCTTTCCTTCTACTAGGCATTGCTTGATTTTCTATTTTTCAATATTTATGTATTACATTATGCTCATTAACATATTTCTTAAATTTGAATCTTTTTTTAAAAATATTTATTTATTTATTTATTTATTTATTTATTTATTTATTTATTTATTATGTATACAATATTCTGTCTGTGTGTATGTCTGTAGGCCAGAAGAGGGCACCAGACCTCATTACAGATGGTTGTGAGCCACCATGTGGTTGCTGGGAATTGAACTCAGGACCTCTGGAAGAGCAGGCAATGCTCTTAACCACTGAGCCATCTCTCCAGCCCCCTTAAATTTGAATCTTTTAGATCATCCCATTTAAAGATTATATTCTCAAAATTTTGTACCCTTTGTTGCTAATAAACAAAATTACAATAAAAAAATTGGATAAAATTCTGTTTTTTTAAATTTTTTTTCTCATATAACACATTTCAACCATAGTTTTCTCTCCCTTTACTCCTCGCAGCTACTCCACACCTCTCCCTCCTTCAGATACACTTCCATTGCTTTTCCTTCAGAAAAGAACACGCAAACAAAGAGACAGCAACAAACACTACAAAACAAGGGAAAATCCCTCATATCAAGGTTGAACAACACAACCCAATAGGAGGAAAAGAGTACCAAGAGCGGGCAAAAAAGTCATATATATACTTTTTTCAACTGTTAAGAGTCCCACAGAAATATCAAGCCAACAGTCATAACATATATGAAGACCCTTGCAGACCCCAAGCTTCATTTTCTGTGAGTCCATATGAGCCCTGCTTAGTTGATTCAGTGACCCAGGTTCTTCTGGTGTTCTCCATCCCCTCTGAGTCATACAGTCTCTCCTCTTCCTCCTCTGCAGGGTTCCCAATATCCAAGGGAATGGACCTGATAGAGAACTCCAATTTAGACTTTCAGCATGTCTGTCTGTGGATCTCTGTAGTTTTTCCTATCTGCTGACCCTAGAAGCCTCTCTTGGTGACAAATAGACAAGACACTGATCTCTGATTATAGAAGAATATCATTAGGAATCATTTCATTAATTTTTTTTGACCAGATGTATTTGGTTATACCCAACATCATTCAGGAAATGTAGGACATAGGCTACCTCTCTTCTGGATGTGGGGGGGGGGTAAGGTAAACTGGACAGTGGTTGGTTATTCCCCACAAGTTCTGCACAATTGCCCCAGCATCTCTAGCAGACAAGACAGATTGTAGCTCAAGTGTTTTGTGCCTAAGTTGGTGTAGGTATTTCTTCTACCTTAGCCTAAACACTTCTGAAGCAAAACACACTAAATTTACTCTGATGTTATATTTCCTTATTGGGATCTTCTGACATAGAAATGTCCTATCATCTGTGAAGAGGGGAGAAGTTCCTTATTTCCAATCTAGATCTACATATCATTCTTGCCTAAAATCAGTAACTAAGTTTTCTAGCACAGTAGTGCATATGGTAATTTGCTCTTGGTCTTCCTAGTCTTATTATGAACACTCAGTGTTTTCTGTTGATTGTAATGGCATTTGTGGGTTTCTGCTGGTGCTGTTTTTATAAGTGTGCATTACCACACCTTACTTGGAATAGAATTTTAATTAATTTATTGTTGACAATTTTAGATGTATATGATTTTATTCTGACCATACTTACCCTTCCACCTTCACTGCTCTTTTTCCCAGCTCCACAGTCTTCCCACCATCTGCTATAAAGTCCCTTTCTCACATTCATTCATTCTTCTTCCACTTCTTCTTCTTCTTTTTTTTTTGATGACCCTCTAGGTTTCACTAGGTCCATTCATATGGATGTAGGTATGAAGTTAGTACCTAGGAATGAGTAACTCATCAGTGGCTCCAACAATAAAGGTAGTTATTTCCTCTTTACCAGGAGCAGTGGACTGCCATTTACATCTCTAGGCAGGAAGGGGCCCTTTAATCCCCTCCTCCATCTATGACTGAATGTTAATGTGATCAGGATGTATGAGCTTTCTGCATGCAACCTTAGCCATGTGAGCTCATGTATGCTTTGGCCACACCAAGCCCAAAAGACTGTTTCACAGTCCTCATCATGAGGCTCTCAAGTTCTTTGCACATCTGCTTCTGCAATGTTCCTTAAAACTTGGAAAGTGATTTCGTTTTAATGCTGAACACTCAACAATGACTTGTTCTGAGCATTGTGACCAACCATGAGTTTCTGTATTAAGTACTGCTTCCTGTAAAAGTGATTATTTGATCAAGGCAAAGACAACACTGGTTTACTTTATGTATAAACACATAAAGAATTAGGAGTTTATTTGACAAATAAAAGCAGTAGTGCCATTTCTATTATCTATAACTATCTACCTCAGTCACGGACCTTAACTAGGTCCATAGCACCATAAATAAGCCCCCTAACTAGCCTACAAAACAACTAGATTAAACCACCCAAAGCTGAGAACTCAATTTTGACTTATCCCCTCCAAAAATTTGCATAGCAACCCTCAGCACCAAAGCATGATTAATAAAAGCTCAGGGTCAGAAATTGGGGTTCAACCTGAAGATCTGAAAAGCAAAACAGCCACCCACTGGCTCTTAACCTTGACCTCAGTCAGAAATGGCAGTAGGGCCTTTCAGGAATCTTAGCATGAGACTGTGTCTGAGAACTGTCTTGATCCATTTTATATTCCTCTCTAGGGGTGGGTTAAAAGGCATGCACTACCCGATTTCTATGGCAACTAGTATAGCTACTCAGATTAAAGGTGTGTGTCATGTGACTACTGGAATTAAAGGTGGTACCATAACCTGTTCTATAAGGCTGACCAGTGGGACTGTTTTACACACAGATCTTCAGAAAGTCTTTATTTATTAAAATACAATGAAATGCCACTACATTTCCCTTTTTGTCCAAAGCAAAAAAGAATGCTATAATTAATATAAGAAGACTATGTACAATAAGTACAATGACTATATATAATATATACAGAAAATAAATACATCAACAATGTCTAGTCCATTTATATTTGACAAGTTCAGAGAAAATATTTCATATCTATCCTATCTTGGTGTTCCCAAAATCTTATACTTAATTTATTTTCTATCATATTTTGTTTTTTGTGTCTGATAAACTATAATTATAGCTATCTAGTCTTCAACTCTCTAAGAGACCCACATAGATAATAATATTAACAGAGTAAGCAGGAAGTGCAAGCAAGTGACTTCCAAAAAATATGAGTAATGACAGAACGGCTGGCTTCTGGACAGTCACCCATGGTTCCTTTGCAATGTTGGAGCATCCATCTTCAGCCTACAGGACTAGTGTATTCGACAGACTTTTCTGTGAAGCAGGATATTTTGTGTCCTGCTTGTTTAATTAGGATAGCATAATGTCAGCAGTTGAGGCAGGGGCATTTTCTTGCCCATTGGCTTACATTTGCCACAAAAAAAAAGGGTAAACTCCTGGTGAAGTTTCTTTGATACCTATTATCTTCTCTGAAATAGATTGATGCTGCCAGGAACAGATGTGACTCATTCTTATAAATAAAGAACCTAGGTTATTAAAACAAATTATATGCAAATTACAATTTGTAACCAACACATTAAACAAATCCATAATCCATTTTTTGGGGGGGAATGTGGGACTATTTTTCAAGTCTACGTCCTGCTGACTGGGGGTGCGGATAATCTTATGGGGACCCCAAAAAAATTAGAATTATTATCAAGTCCTTACTGGAGTATTCCAAGGCTGGATCCCTTCAATCAAACTGTTCTGGATGTAGAACCCACAGGAAACTGCAATAGATGTACTCTGAAACGTCAGATCATGGAGGTCATCTGTTCCCACTGGAGATTATATTAGGGGGTCTTCCTTGATCTAATCTTATTTTTCCTATTCTAGAATAAATCCTCAGCCTCTCACTTCCTTCAGAAACAAAAGGAAAACCTTTTCCAAAGTAACATTTCTTTTGACTAAATTTTGAAGTCAAGGTATTTTCAAAGTTCATAGGTTGGATTAAGGCAGCAGCATTAGTAATCAAATGTCTTTTAGCTGTTGTTGCTTCTTTCTCAGCAGTCAAACAATTCAAAGACAGCAAAATAACATACAATATCCAGATTATTTGTGTATTTTCCATCTTTGCCTGGAAGCTAAGTGGATAGGAACTGGGAACTTTAGTTTTTCTTCCAAACCCAGGTAGCCAGATTTGGGTTCTGACTCCTAGAGCTGGAATTCCAATCCCAATTCTGACCTGGGCTGGTGGTTTAAAAGCCCTCAACAAACGGCATTTTCATGAATTTGTATCCCAAAAAGTTGCAGGCCAAATGAAGCACGATTAAATGAAAGCTCAGGATCAGAAATTGCAGTTCAACTTTAAGATCTGAAAAGCAAAAGATTCAGTTATTGGCTCT
The DNA here is from genome assembly GCF_014885135.2 of Alexandromys fortis. Classification (NCBI taxonomy): domain Eukaryota; kingdom Metazoa; phylum Chordata; class Mammalia; order Rodentia; family Cricetidae; genus Alexandromys; species Alexandromys fortis. The sequence continues at coordinate 14,776,905 of NW_026067944.1, forward strand.
TCCCTCAGTCTGAAATGGCGATCCTGCCTTTTGAAGTCTCAGAAAGAGACTATGTCTGAAAGCTGTCTCACCCCATCTTATATTCCTCTTTATGACTAGATTTAGAGGCCTACACCACTGGGATCAAAGGCATGCACTGTCTGATTTCTATGCAACTAGTGTGGCTACTGGGATTAAAGGTGTGTGTCATTGTGGCTACTGGGATTAAAGGTGTGTGTTACCATAACCTGGTCTTCAAGACTGACTAACGGGACTGTTTTACTCTCAGATCTTAAGGCAGTGTTTATTTATTAATATACTGTTGAAATACCACTACATAGCATGATGAAGGCTAGCCAACAAGGAGGGATATTTTTGCTCTGGTGAATGTGATGTCTCTGTATTCTGCAATCAACGTGTGTGTTCTCAGTAGTAGGCTTTTACCAATCAAGTCCAATGGCCATAAAGTAGACTGTTTTGGAGACCTCTGGGAACTTCTTGGCTAACAACTCCTAAGAAAGTGTCTGTATCTTGCACTTTCTGTTTCTTGGGCTTTCTGTTTAATAAGCTATGACTTCTGGGATAGTTATTGACTATCAAGCATATCTCTCTTCAAAGTCATTTTTTAAATTATGGTTTTTAAATTGGTTATTTTATTTTCAGTCCTTTTATTCGTTTGAAATTCAATCATCTCATCGGTGATAATAAAATGTGGATCACCTTTTATATACTCTCTCTTAATTCTGTCTTTGAACTGGAATGTGAAGTCTACTTGTACTGAATATAATTACTCAGAAAAAAATTATGCCAAACATTAGCATGTTTGTTTCTCTATTTTTAATTATAACTTCATTTTTGGTAAATAGTCATTTTATAATATTCTAGCTTCATCCTTTTATCATTTTACTTACAGTTTCCAGTTATAATCTCTTAATATCTGTAATGGTGAGAAAAATTACCATCTTAATTTAAAATTCGGAAGAAAGAAAATTACTGTTTTTTATCTTATGAAGTATTATAAAATAGCAGTTTTGTAAATCAAATACCACTTCCCTGTAGGGTAAGTTAATCACTGCTTCTCCATTCTTATTCTGTCACCTTTCTAGGCCCCTGCTGTGAACTGTTCCCCTATCTTATAAGATTGCTGCAAACCTCCCTTGGCTACGTAAACTTGCAAGTCAGAACTGGAGAGATTTCTATAAACACTGTGAAACAATGGTTCCTGGTCTTTCTTTGGAAGCTCTCGGTGTGTGTATTGGAGTGTGCGCTCCGGCATTTTTGTTTACAACTCTGCCTTAGACGCTCTTGGTTTTTCGCTGTCCACTGAGAAATCAGAAGTGAGAAATTAGAGCTGTGGGGGAGTTTGCAGGGGTATCGATAAGGACCTTTTGTTGTTGTTGTTGTTGCTTTTCTTTGGTTTGGGTTGGTTTGGTATTCGTTTGTTTGTTGAGAAAAGGTTTCTTGTGTAGCCCTGGTTGCCCTAGAAATCATTTTGTAGACCAGAATGTCCACAAATACAAGATCCATCTATCTCTGCCTCCGGAATGCTGGGATTAAAGGTGTGTAGCCTGAAGATACACAGTCCTTATTTGTACAACTTTTCAATTTCTGGAACTACACTAGAAGAAAATGACATATTTTCCTGGTTTTCTTTCTAAGCTCCATTAGGACTCTAGTTAGTCCCAATTACTATACCATTTCAGGAATAACATAGATGCAATTCTTTGCCAGAATCACTTAAATAGGGCTGCTTTCAGAGAGTGGGGATCTAATATCAAGTCACATAAAGACTAATCCTGAAAATAGAGCCTTCTATCTGGCTACCAGTTATGTAGAATATTGTCAATTATTTGGAGGTAAGACTTTGTAGAGCTCTAAATATCTTCTCCTTTTCCTTCTCCTTGTTCTTCTTCTTGCAGCCATTAGGTTGCTGGTCCTTTTATGGGTATCCTGGTTACAAAACTATCAATTTTCAAAACGGCTGAAGGGTTGCAGACAGGAATGGGATTGAGGCTAAAGTCACACAACAGTCATCCTCCTTGCTGAAATTGTGCTGCCTTACCATCATCTCATTTCAGATAATTTACAACATATATTAATGTCCAGAGCTTGAGAAGAGATAACAGTGAAGGTTTTATGAGAGTTGCATTGATTTTACAAAAACTCAGGCTTACAGAGGTCTTTATCCTACCATTCTGAGACATTATGCTTTTTCGGCTTTTGAAAGAAAGTTTATCAAATCTCTTGGCACAAGAATGCATAAGGTTAGACATGGTGGTACACATTAGTATTCCTAGAACTCTACTATATAAAGTAATACCTTCACAAGTATGAGTCCAGTGTTAAGCCACATAATCAATTTGAGGTCATCTTGGTATAATGAGCAAGGCATCCAAATTTGTCTTTAATAAGACAAAACTTTTCTAAATGCAATATAAAAAATTTCAGAGTGGGTAACCAAGGAAAGTACTACATCTTGCAGTTTACTGACTAAGAAGGCATGTGGGATTATACTTAGGGATACAGCAACATATTTCTTAACAGAGATTTAGAGTTCACAATTGATGACTATATATGCACCTTTGTGACAATACAGTCAAAGTCAGTGTTTTGTGTATAAGTTTTATAACAAAAGGTAGAAATATTGAATGTTGTGTTCTAAAATAACCAAAGATAAAATGCATTCTTGACTGCAACTTACTTTGAATAAGTCTAAAATAACAGGAATTAAAAATATAGACAGAAACGAAGAGGTCTTTTTAACTAAATAAAGCAAATAACAAATATTTAAATGTTTTTTGTAGAGCTTTCTCAGAAAGTCTTACTTTCGCATTATTTTTTCAGTAAACTTGTATTGAAAAGAAAAACAAAGTTAAAAAAACTAATTATTTTAATACATACTTTAAAAAAGCCACTATCCTAATGAGTAGTCTTTTTTATTGTTAAAATAATCTTAGAATCATTGGTAGAAAGTTAAAGAAATAAAAGTCAATACTTGCCAAAAGGGTGTAGTTAAAATCCTTCCAAAATTGAGAAAGTATTAAAAAAATAAAGCTACTTCTCCTCTAAACTCTGCATGGAGAAATTAGTATCATTCTCAGCCCCATAGAGGGGCCATTTTGGAAGTTTTTCTGTGATAACATAAGAACATGAAACACTACTTTTCATTTCTCAGCACCATTTCTGTAAAAATAAGTGCCGTAGCAGATGAACCAGATATCAAACTTTCATGAGACTGGTGAACACAGTGGTTTAGTTCAAAGCTATCTAAAGCTAAAATTTCCTCATGGAATCCCAGGAGATAGCATTGTCCATAACTATATCTAAATGCAATCAAATTGGTCTTTACAGGGAGTATCTTTTCTTTTTCAGAAACTTAATTAGCCCATAGTGTACAGTCTATCTTGAAGTAGAATGCTTTGTCATCTGGACTGGCTTATTTGCCAGTCTTTGGCTGAGCTGAACTGCTGGCTTGTTATTTAACGTGATTGCATGATATGAAGCTAGGCTATACATAGCAAAAGAAGTATCAGCAGTGGCCACACACTAGAATCTATTACACAATTGGAAGCATTAAGTAGTACCTTTGGAGTTGAGGGGAGAAATTGAATAGCTGGCTCATCATGCTGTTTAACAAAGCAGAAATCAGAACTGTAGGCAGTAGCAAACTGACATCACAGGTCATCCAGGCTGTGTGGATCTCTATAGCTGAGAGAGCAAATGGAGCTCAGATGCATGGGCTGTTTGAGTGCTATTTAATCACCTTAGGAGATGTCTGTTCTGTGTTTATCTTGCTCTCTTTTATGGACAAAGAGGAGCTGTTAGCACAATAAATGTACCGAATCTGTCTACAGCAGAGAAAAGGAAAGGACTTTGTGATAACCAGAAAAGACGTTTTAATTCCCAGTATCTAGTGGACAGGAAGCCAGACAATGTTTGTAGACTAAATAAAACATGAATGGATTAATGTTTTTGATCACCCAGCTCCTCAATTTCCAATATTCTTGCTAACATTTTGACTTTACAGTATTGCAAAAGCTATACACATGTAGTAAAAATTACAATTCTGTGTTTAAATTTTTATCTTTCCCAGGCTAATAATAGGAAATATTGCTCTGTTGTTATTCTAATTATAAACTGTGAGTCACAATTCCCACTCGCCATGGAATCCTGAGGGTAACTAATCAGTATTCTACAATATCCAATGTTGCTATTCAGTGATGTGTAGGTATGTTAGGTCACCCAACCCATTGCAATATTAATATTTCCAACTCATTTGGACTTAGTCTTAGATAACATGTGTCAAGGAATATAGTACTTGAGAATTTCTAGGCAAGATTGTATTCTGGTTCTAGGTCTCAAGAATCTTATCTTCTATCATAAAAGATGAATTCTTAAGCAAATCTAACCTACAAGTCAGAAAATGATAAGACCTTTATAAGAAACATAATTAGAATGGCTTGGAAAGTGTAAATAGGAAAACACATTGCTTTAGGTACATCTTAAAGGATGCTAAGTTACCAATAGGAGTAATATTAGGGCATGGAAAATTGGAGTATAAATAATAATTATAGAGAAAAATGAGAAAATAAAAGTCTCTAAATTTTTATTTGAATTTATACAACTACAGATGATCTTTAAACTCTGGATAGAAGATGTGTTATATACTAATGTTTTGGAAATATTATATTACTATATACTAGTTATCACAAACTTGTCACAGACCATTTAATTATTTATTAAATTTCTCTTATGTTCTATACTGATATTGAGTTTCAACTAAAAAATATTTTCACACTTTCATTTCCCCAGGGGTTGTCAGCATCCCCTGGATTGTGGCTGCATCTCTACTCTCTCTATAAGGTCATTAAGACCTTCTTCTGATGACATCTGCATCCTCCCTGGCTAATGACAAAGGTCTTTCCTGAATGTTGCAGTCCTTAAATGGGTTATTCATGCACACAAATTCTTCTTTACCTTGCATGCTTAAAATTTATAGATACAGAGTTCCCTGCCCTGTGGAAGTCCAAGGTCCTCCCCCCTCCGTCCATGTCTAGAAAGGTGAACATCCAAACTGGCTAGGCTCCCACCAAGCCGGAACAAGAAGTAGGATCAAAACCCCTTGCCATTGACCTTGGCTTCTCATCAGTCCTCATTGTTCACCATGATCAGAGAGTCCGGTTTTATCCCATGCTGTTTCAGTCACAGTCCAGCTGGCCTTGGTGAGCTCCCACTAGATCAGCCCCACTGTCTCAGTGGGTGAGTGCACCCCTCATGGTCCTGACATCCTTGCTCGTGTTCTCCCTCCATCTGCTCCTCATT
>NW_026067944.1:14782701-14789318 GCF_014885135.2 Alexandromys fortis
CCCTGGCTTACTTTTATACCTTCTTACAGTGTCCTGCTAGGACCTCACAACATTCACTTAGATGTTCCTTGACAAATATTATCTAACCTCCTGGAATTAGCCTTCATAAACGTTGCATAGTGGTATCACATGATATCTTTCCTGTATAAACAATGTTCACGTCATACTTGTCTTCTCACATGTCTATTTATGAGGAATATATTATTTGCACATTATTTATTGAATTTTGATAACTTTTAAAAGGGTCTTTGTTCTTCTTATGTAATGAAAAGTAATGAGTACATATGTAGATAATAACTGCTTACTCAAAATAATTTCCAAAACATTATTTTCAGTTGCTGTGCATGATTTTTATTTTATTATGTATAGGTATACATTTGAATGCCTTTTTTTTATTCTTAGAACATTTTTGCAATAAAAATTGGGGTGTTATCAAAAGTTCATTACACTGGCCTCATATTGACTATAGATGAGTAAAGCTCAGAGTAATTCAGAGCATACAAAGTTTTAGGACATAATGTTTCATTAGGAGAAGTACATATTACTTTTAAACTCTGAGCCTAGTGACCTAGAAAACTATATATGAAACCAGGGGGATATGCCAGCTGCCATTGTAGTGTCTGCTAGAGCATTTTAGTTTACCTTTTAACACACATTTCGGAATATGGCATAGCCATTTGTTAGTTTGGGACTGTGACTGTTAAGTAAGCAATTTTTCTTGTTGCTTTTTGGATTTTCTTAATCCAAATCCTGGTAAATGTGTAAAATATGGCAGAAATTCTATTTTTCCATCTATATCATTATCTTACCTAATTCTCCAACATACAGGTGGCATATCAGAAGACTTCCACCTTCTATAATTATATGAGCTAATTTTTTCATAAGGATCTCTACGCTATATATGCTATACCTTATAGGTATTATGACCTAAAATGTCACGCTATACTGTATTGTTGTGGCACAGCTGTAGCATATATTTAATATTTAGAAAACATATAAAGACACTATACTATTTATAGTAGATACTATGGTATACTTTACAAAAAATTCATTTTATGTGCCATGCTAAATAAAATAATAAATACTATACATGTATGATTTTAATACCATGAACATATGTATACACACACATATATGTATATGCATATATATAATCCTATAATTTCTGTATCTATTATATTCTGGTAGCAATAATGGTTCTAGAAGACTAAAAATGAATAATTCACTTTCTAGACATATTTTAGATTTCTTGAAATTGATTCTCTAAAGCAATATTCTTTTTTTGTTTTTCAAGACAGGGTTTCTCTGTGGCTTTTGAGCCTGTCTTGGAACTAGCTCTGTAGACCAGGCTGGTCTCGAACTCACAGAGATCCGCCTGCCTCTGCCTCCCGAGTGCTGGGATTAAAGGTGTGCGCCACCATCGCCCAGCTAAAACAATAATTTTAAAGACAACTAATAACAGTTCCAGTACTAAAGGAAGAACTATTTATCAATAGCATGCATTATAGTATAGCATGCAGAATACATTCACTGAATACTTCCAATTTATCTCTTATAAAAATCCAGAATTCAGTTTGAATGCAAATATTTAGAAAATATTTGCCAAAGTAAAGAACCTTTGGAGAAAGAAACAATGAGTTCACTGATTGAATCTGGATTCTGGCTCTCAAATGATATAGATTATAGAAGATGTTATGAAATTGACTGGTTGCTCATATTGTAGCTGGGAAAAATAGGACAAGAAAAGATAGGCCTTGGGGATTCCTCTTGCTATCTCGAAAAGCATCTGTGTGAAGTAACAGCTCCTATGCAGGCCTGGAGGAGGATTTATCTCTTCCAGCAGGACAACTGACATTACTGACACTCACCCAGTCCTGCTCTGGCTGACTGAATTATAACGCATGTAGAATTCTTTACTTCATAAAATGTCTACTATTAAAGTGAGATACTGGGAATGAATGATTCCCTTCGAATTGAAGCAAAGCCCTATGGGAAATGACATCAATCTGTGGAATGATTTTCTTGAAAATTATCTTGATTTTTTTTTTCCAGAGGAAGAAGATGCTTGGTGAAATTGGCTTGCCCATGTTCTAACTCAAGCAACAACCCTCTCCTACTTTTAGCGGTCTTAACTAACCTGCTCTGTAAGGTGTAAGACTCCATGTTCTGCCAGAAGGGATAAATCCTTCATAACTTGACTTCACTGAGGAAATGGAAGCAGTTGCCATCCCTGGTAATACTGACTTTCCTCAAGACCAGCCACAGCTCCACCTGTTTGTTTTCTGATCTATGTAAGTTGCTGCTGGTCCCTAGAAGACATATGACCGATGGTGCAAAATAACTACTTAAATTTTCTTGTTTGTACATGTAGAAGCAATGAGGAGGTCTATAAATAATAATGCTAAGCATCTAAAATAGGAAGAAACATAAATTAATCATATTAAATTTAAAAAACCTTGTTATTATAATATACACATTGTAATCATTCTCTGCTGCAGGTCAGACTTTATAATAGTAGCTGAGGCTGCTCAGTAGGGGCATCAAAATCAACAGAAGTACCTGGATTTTAAACTGATGAAGAAGGAGAGCAGATAACAGTCAAGTGATGATCAGAACACCCAGAGTAATGAGAACTATAACGTTAGTTAAGTTATCCTGGTATTCAATCAGGAAAATGAAACATGATGAATTCTTACCTGATCTTTTTGAGGAAAAAAATCTTTCTAAAGATCAGTTGTTTTATTCTTTAAAGTTAAATTCAAAGAACAAATATCCTATTCAATGATGAGACAATTGAAAAATCCTAAACTTCATACATCTGTTATCTGAAGAATATAGACACTACTTGAAATTCTTTTATTATCTTTCTCATTCACATTTATGTTTATTGTTTCTTTTATTTTTTACTTATTTATTTTTTCCATTAAAAATTTACACTTCCTCCCCTCCTCCCATTCTCCTCCCACTCCCCCACTCCCCCTCCTCCCTCCCCCTCCCTTTTTAAGAGAGAGCAGGGAATCTTGCCCCGTGGGAAGTCCATGCCCCTCAACAGAAGAATGGATGAAGAAAGTGTGGAATATATACACATTAGAGCACTACTCAGCGGTAAAAAATAATGACATCTTGAATTTTGCATGCAAATGGGTGGGAATAGAAAACATTATCCTGAGTGAGATAACCCAGATACTACTTGAAATTTATACTGTTAATCTATCTCCAAACTTTCAACACTGGGAGCTATTCACTTTGACCAGATAGTTGTTCACTGGAGGAAAGTAATACTAAGACCATTTAAAGCAAACTGGATGTTATTCAAAACTTACATTGATTTGAGGAGATGCAAAGCATCACTAATGCAGCAGCTAGTGTTTACAAAATGAAGTTCCAGTGATGAATGAAGTTTCAGTTCTGTTCACTTTATGACGTGAGTGGTGAGTCTGTGAAGTCATTCTGTGGTTTTTATTCCATAACTATGATGCATATTGAGAATATACTATAACTGACAAAAACTTTATATTGGGTCCATGAATGGGGTACTTAAATTAATCTTATATTTAAAAACAAATTTGCAAGTACAAAAATTGTAGAACCACTTCTTTCTAAGAAAACAGTATACAGATGTGAAAGATTTAGTGGATGCTGTTTTCGTTATAACCACATTCCAATTTTTTGTTTGTCCACTCTGAATAAAAGAGAGAGATCTTGAAGAACCTTAGGTTCTCTAGATGGTAATTTCAATTCTAGCCACATTACCAGGAATGGCTTCATGCTTTGAGAATACTAAAATGCAGTCAGACATGGTGACACATGAATTATCCTGACTACCTCAAATTCTTAGGCAAGAATGTTATTGAAACCCATAGTTTTGATCCACTCTTAACAATAAGTCTCTCTCTTGATATAAAATAAAGGCATAAAAATTTCCATAGATTTTCATAAATAAAGCCCGAACCACAAATAAGTAACTCATATGGAAATGTGAAAACCATTGGATGTGATAGATATCCTGAAGATATAATATAGTTCCCATCGTTTCACAGAGTAGAAGTCAACTTCAAAGCAGTATTAATAAAATAAAATAAAACCTTCATACTGTATTTAAAATGTTATCTGCTCAGGCATGCCCAAGGCAGATGGCAAGAGGACATCTTTATGGAAGTCTTTAGAGTTTTGTCTCTTTGTCTTTTGTCCTACTGGGGTCTAAATTGATAGCCTCATATCTATTGCCATTCAACAATATCTTGAGCCCTTCTCCCTCAATTTGGCAGTATTAGGACTCACATGACCTGCTACCTTTGCAATTAACTGCACACGTGTTTCAATCTGTAGCCTACCTTTTCCTAATTGTCTATTAATATGGCAGAAAGTTTGCCTTCCTCCATCTCTGTTCATCTTTCTTCACCCGTGTCGTTGTTTCTTATGCATGGAAAAAGAGGTTCCTCCATTTTCAGACATAGACTGTGACTTAGTGCAACTCCTTATCCTCAAAGATAATCTACAAAACCCCAGAGCTAGTAAGTGTTCTTATTGGTCCCATCAGTTCTACATAGACACAGAATATAAAGAGGGCTGTGGAGCTGGTCCCTCTGGAAAGACAGGCTGAGGCTGATAAGGAGCCAGTGAGCAGCCATAGCACTCAAAGAAAGTGAAACACATCATTTATCAGAGAAGGTTTTTCTCTTAATAGAAATAAACATGAGTAGGAAGATGCATTCCTACTAAATTATTAACAAGTGAATTAATAACATTGTACTCTCTTTTCCTAATTTGGCCAGTGCTGCTTGGTGACCACTTTTCAAACGTACTTTCCAATAGAAAAGGGTATTGTGAGCTCACATGCAATGCCAACATTCCTCTAGCATGGCATTGCTGCGTTTGAATTTTGTCTTTTGAGCTGAGATTGAATTAAAGCACAAAGAATAATGATTGTTCAGGAATAAGTCACGTGTTTTTCTATTAGAGGGAAGGGATTACTAAGTTTGTCGCAGAAAAAAGCTCTGGATAATGTTTTTAACCTTTTGTACTATTATGATTACTTTATCTATGAAAAGAAGGAACAAATGAAAGTTTCTTAGAAAGGTTACATCAGTATGTGGCTTGAAGGGTCAAGGTAAAATTTGAAAAGAATCCTCTAGTAAACAATTATTGGATTGAAAATGCAGTATTTCATACTGACAAGACTTTATAAAGGAAAGGTACATTCACATGAGGAGGTGAAAATTTTAGGAATATTGTATAAACAAAACTCACAGTTCAGATTTTTTGCTTAGCTGTATGACTCGTAGTGTCTAGTTTACAATTAACACAAAGGGTTTCAGTAAATTATCATTAGAAAAAGTCTATGTAAAACCCTGCAGTGAAGTTAAAGCATATTTATAAATAATCTGTATTATAAAAGTCAACTTTAACTCAAAATTTATTATTTGGGAATAGATTCATATGCAGTATCTGCAAAATTGTCATTTGGCATCACAAGAATTCGTTAGTGTCGTCTACTTTAAGAGTTTTATGGTTATAAGGAATGACAGTGGTGAACCCTAATTTCAAAGTACCCATTATTTTCTAAGTCATATTTTTGCCACATAAAAAAAATACTACCTAAGATCGTCAACTCACAAAATGAAAGGATGTGTCTGTTATCAGTTTTGGAGTTAGCATCAGTTAAACCTGTAACTTCAGCGTGTTCTGCAGCAGCCAATGACTGTAGGATGCTGGGAGACTGAAGCTTCTTTCTTCATAACAATGGATCAGAAAAGAGAGAAAGGAGGATGGGGAACACACGCAGATGCTAGGATGCTTCTGTCCCCCTCCTAAAGCATGTGCCCAATAATTTCCAGACACCCCACTAAGCTACATATCGTAATAATGACTTTACAACCAGCCAACACTGCTCTGGGCTTAGCAACAATCTTTTTATAACTAATAATTTGAGAGATAGGTGTCTAAATCATAGTAATTATGTAGATAACAAAGAAGAGATTTTTATCAAGAGGCTGTTAATTACTTTAAATAGAAAATGTTAGTGTTTCCTATTCTTTAAAAGTAGCTACATATGAAGACTGGATGTGTCAGTATAAGTAACAAGATTAATGTTTGAGGCATTTCTTTCATCCGGTTTTTATCTGAAGCCCTTGAGTCTTGTTTATTTTAACCTCTACAACTTTTATTACTTTTATTTGCATTTTTGTGCTATCCAATGATGATTTGCTAATAACTTTTCCTCCCTGAGTGTTGACTTATGCACTTTTGGCACAATAGGTAGGAAACTGTACTAGAAGATGTAATAAAAGAAGTCATGTTTAGTGTGGGGTTTTGTGTCAAAGAAATTAATTGATATGTACTCTATTTAAATATACCTATTGAGTTTTTATGTTAAAATTTAATTCCCTAAAGGCTACCCACCCAGAGCAGTGAGCCTCAAGGTCCCCAGTAAGAGAGCCCGGCACCCTCAGCCTGGGCTCCAGGGGCTCCTGTGTTCTCCTGGATCCTGCACTGCCTGCCCCGTCCTTCCTTCTGTCCCTGGATCACTGGACTACCAGGCGGCCCTGTTTAGGTGCTGAAGAGTTCCATCTGGACAGGTGAGTGTGTGCTATCCAGGGGCGATAGTCCCGGAAGAG
>NW_026067944.1:14795900-14800150 GCF_014885135.2 Alexandromys fortis
ATTTTTTTTTTTTTTTTTTTTTTTTTTTTTTTTTTTTTTTTTTTTTTTTTAGAAAAATATAAAGGACCTGGCAGAGTTGTGGTAGCATCTCAGTGCTGTAGAAGGCAGAATATACACAAGGTCCAACAGGATGTATGGAAGGAAAATATTCAATAGTTTTGAAGTCGTACCTTGGGTTCCCTTAATGCTTATAGTAAAATATTTGGTGGAAAAAATAACTTCAAGAGAGGATTTTCAATCTTTCCTAAAGTTTTGTTAAATGTTTGTTATAATATATTACAACAAGTGGCAGAGTCTGTTTGGGAGACAATACCAAGTGTGGTCAAATGATCTTCTGTAAGGTAGATATGCATTGGTTGATTAGGTACTATTGTAAAGACCTCACAGACACTTCAAAAATTAAGAGTTCCATTTTTTTTTCTAGTGCAGACTGGAGACTACAATTATTCCACTTAAAGGATTCAGGGGATCTTTACAGTCTCAGCATTCACTCTCTACAGCTGCCTTCACACCTCTTTCTTTATCTCTGCACATTTAGCCTTTAGTCACACCAGCTATGGTCCCCACAAATATGGATCCTGACCCTGCACTGTACTCTCATGCATATGATGTGAATTTGGAGAGGCAAAGGGTCTGTAGAGACAGCGTTTGAACTTCTGTGTTCCACCCAAACTCCTGTGATAAAAACATGACACTCAACAAGATGATATACTAGAAAGTAATAATAATAATAATTGATAATAATAATAATAAAGATTTACTCCATTTCACCTTTAGAAGTCACAGCTCCCCATGGTAGAGAAGTAATGGCAGCAGGAGCTTCAGGCGGCTGACGGCTCTGTGTCCAGAGTTGGAAAGCACAGAGCAATGAATGTTTGCACTCTGCTCACTTTCTCCTACTTAACTAGTACACAGCTCATCTACGGAGAGGTGCCTATCTCAATTAACCTAATTACAAACCTCCTTGCATGTGCATTACCATAAAAGAACTTGCCTCCAAGTTCTTTTAGATACCATCAAGAGACAGACCACCCCAGAAGAATTCCGTAATAAAAGAAGCACTAGGTCATTACTGTCTTCTACGGTGTGAGGGTACAGTAACTTTGCCCTGTACGATCAATACAGCACCTGACGGGCTTCAAATCTTCCAGAATCTTCATATTAGAATTCTCAGGTTCCAAAACTCTGAGAAGTAATTCCCACCATTTTCGAAGGTATCTCCTTTGAGTGAAGCTCTTCTAACATCCTGAGTCCTGTGCATGAAAAATGCTTAAAAGAAGTTGCATCCACAAAGCCAGGCTGATTAAAATGCCAAAGGCTGGTGAAGAGTTTGGAACCTTCCAGATCCAGTAGCCTAATTACAGTTTCTCTTCAGTCATCTTAAGTTTCCAAAAGAAACATTCCTGTCCCCGTCTATGTAAGATCTACCATCTTGATAAGCAAACAAAAACCTTTGGGATGTATTAACAACAAAATTCTTTTCTCCACCAACTTAAGAGGCAAGAAAGCTATCAGATAAGTATAAGGTATCTGTATCTTATAATTGAGATCCCCACCCCCATCTTGGTGTAGCCTGCCTCTCTAATATTTTTACCAATGATTTTACAATGTCTTGATTTAGAACTCTCTCTTTCATTTTTTCCTGTTACCATAAAAACCCAATTAAACTGCTTCCACAATGGAACACTCTAAGGTGGCCAAAATCTATGTTCCTGGACTACAATGTTAATTATATCATTAACAAGAACAGTTATAATAAATATTACATATAATAACTAAGTGTAATTATATACAATAAATATACCAGAAACATACATTGTGGTGTGTGATTTAATAAATATTCTGTTTTTTAAATGATTGCACAAAATACAATTAAATTTCAGAGAGCTTCCATTGCAGAAGTTTAGCACCTGCCATGAGGGAATAACATAGTACCACAAAGCAATGAATGGAGTTGTCTGTAGTACCTATAGTAACTTTCATGGGAACATCTACTCGATATTCTGTTTCTCTCTCTCTCTTTCTCTTACTTGCTCCCTCTTCCATATGTCATGCTATTTGAATTCAAAGATATATAGTACAATTTTTTTCAAAACAGAAGCAAATGGAGGTATTTTTCTTGCCGTGCAACTTGGACAAAATGATATGGCTACTCAGGAGCCAGAATGAGAATGCATAGCCTGCTATCCTATATGCTAGAAAGAACAGATAAATACAGCATCTCCTACAGGTGGAAGTGACTGGTAAGGTAAAGAGTTACTATAAACAGCAAAATGGAAAACATTGCACCGAGTCCTGTTAATGTCTATTTTACTCTTCTTAAACAATTAGTGAAAGTCTATTATCTAGGACTCACGCATTGCAAAGGTTCAGACTCACAGCAGCAGGGTTCATACATTTAAGTAGCTGGTGACAGTACCAGGCCACTTCAAATGGAAGTGAGTAGCTGTTTCACAGGTAATTAAGAAGACATTTAAAAGAGTTTAGGAACTGTGATGAAACCATCACCATAATTCTGAAAATGCAAATTTCTTTACATTTTATGCATAGGTCAGATGAGTAGTCAAGAATTCTCAGTCCACGTACTTAACATTACAGGTTCTTCTTTGTTTTAATTAACCTTAATAACGTGCATCTAGCTCATCTATTTCAGGAATGTCTGAGGTTACTTGGAGAGGGGAACATAACATAGCATGATTCCACCCAAATGATTAGTGGAGGAAAGTCCATACAAAGGGAAAAAAAATTGCTGTAATGTGAAACGAAACCATTACTTTGTACTCAGTGTCAACTTAGGAAAAGATTCTTTACTAAGGATTATTGAAAATAATGTGCAAATCTTACCTCAAAGGAGACTAGAGTGTTCTAGCAGATGAAACTATACATAAAAATAACTGCATTGCTAAGCTTTTAAAGTTGTAAAGTTGATTACCATTGTAACCAGAATAAATATGTTTTAATAATAAAGTAGGTGGAAAGTTAATGAAATGAGTATTTGGTTGTTCAAGGTTAGGGAAGCAAAACAAACTATGAAGACATTTGGCAGAATTATGATTAATAAGATGATGCAATTTGTACCAAGACCAATTTGACCTTATAGGATTTAAATCCTCCATCTCCTAACAGGACAGAAAGTATCAGATGAAAATGAATTATCAGTCCATATACAGTGCTAACAACTCTAATGTGTGCACAAAAAGCACCTTCCCTAATATAGTACAAGAACTACCATCAGACCACAGTGCCTGGAAACACTAAAGAGGACCTAACACTTTAAATATCATGTATTGACAGACATGTATCAAATTCTTAACTTACGAATACAAATTCTCATTCTTTAAAAACCCATTAACTAGTGTACAGAAAACAGGGCTTATTGGTGATGTGCTATCTTGGATGTACAAATAGTATCTCTAGTTTTTCTTGTGCTATTATTTACTATCACATGGGTTTTGCTAATTTATACGGGTGGGTGTGAAAGACCTGGATAAATCCAGACCCCCGCCCCCAAGCAGGAAAAAATAAAGCCAAAATTCTAAGCAGGGAGGGAAGAATCAGAAATCTAGGATTAGCTGGTTCAGTGACTGTTTCAGGAACTAGCTGAAGATAGATTGTAATCTTGAGAATAATCTTGAGAATAATCTTGAGAAACAGGGAGTTGGCCCCTTGTGATCATCACTGGTATTTTCGGAATTTTCTATGATGCCCTCCCTACCCCCTGTGGATTACTGGACTGTGGTTTCTTCCCTTAAAAACCCCTTCTCCCAGTTACTCAGGGTCGAACTCTTCCCCTGCATGGGTTATGAGTTTCGGCCCCAGTGCACTGGTACCTGTCAATAAACATCGTGTGATTGCAGCAAGAATGGTCTCTCGTGAGTTACTGGGGGGAGGGGGTCGTGTTATCCCGAGACTTGAGTGAGAGTCTTCCCACACAGGGTGTCTTTCAGATGTTTGCATTAATATTTAACAGCTTACTATGTGCTGTTTAAGTGATCTTTAAAAATGAAGTTATCTTAACATACAAAAATAGTTTCATCTTTTTCTACTTTTAAAATAACTACAAGGTCTGGAAAGATTGTTCAGTGGGTAGATAATTTGTTAGTCTGGTGGAAGACCAGGGTTCATCTCCTAGGACCCATGCATGGTAGATCACAACTATTTATAATTCCAGTTTCAATGACTCCAATGCCCTCTTCAGTCCTCTGTGGGCACTGCCTACACACGGTGTATGTATGTGTGTGTGTGTGTGT
>NW_026067944.1:14801801-14886646 GCF_014885135.2 Alexandromys fortis
AAAAAAAAAAAAAAAACACTTTCCCATGACCTATATGCCCAGTCAGTAAATCTGATTATTTTTGAAACTATATTTAAGCCTTCATTTAAGTATCACTCCTTATTTCATTGTGATGTTGTATTTACAGCTAAAATACTTCAACATAAGCTGATTATGATTTTTTTTCTCAAAAGACGGAGTTAATCACTTCTAAAGTTTATCTTATCAGGATTTGAAAATCTTGCCTTTGATAAGCAATATAATCCCACTGAGGTCTATGTACTTATAAAAAATAATATATTTTTAACAGCATGAAACCAGTATTTAAGAAAATAAGTGTTAAATCTCTTTTTCTTTGTTCAATCTACCATCTTCACTAATAGCATAAGTTAACTTTGAACTTTGCTTCTGAGTGAGCAACAAAATTTCTGTGTCTAAATCCCAATGTTCTTACTAATTTCATCACTGAACTTTTTCATGTTCAAGCTCAAAATGTTGAATGATTTGTTCAGAACAAAATTCTTGCTACTTAGGACTTGGGTCTTATATTTGTTTACATGTTACAATTTCATTGATATAAATTGTTTATTTGAATGCATACAATACAAATTAATATGCTGTTAATATTAATGAAAATTAATGAATATTAATAACTATTGACTAGTCTTAGCATCTCTTTTTAAAAGCGTTTTAATATTTATGCTATAGTAGATCTTTGGGATCCCTTCTTTCTTTGGTGCGATAATGATCAAAGATATTGAATGCGTTTTATTCAGTTGTCAAGATTTCTGAGCAAGACTCTATCTGACAGTGATCAGTAGGTAATGCTGAGATTGACCTTGCCATTAGTGATGTAACGTATTAAAGTGATAGATTTTTACTATTTTGTTGCAGCTACTTGCAAGAATAACAAGACGTTCTAGTGAATGTGAGTTACTAGTGCAAAAATTATGGTACAGGAGTATACTGGGGATACCTCACATATATATTCCTAAAATACATAAATAGAACCTGCTTGGTCTTTGTCTGCATAATGGCACTTTAATGTATAAATTTTCAGGAAAGACCAGTTGGTTTTGGGTGACCAGTGGGTATGCTGTTCATATTTCTCCTCCTTTCTGCTTTCCTTAGTTGCCAGTAAATTTTTTTTTGCCTAAAGTTTAGGCCTCCAATGCTTTTTGCTTTCTGAATTTGAATGGTTATTGTTCACAAAGTCTTTCAGGCTCTATTTAGAAAATTCTGAAGGTAATATTTCATGGGCGTAGGTTCTCTTACAATTCTAGGTCTCAAAGAAAACTCCCTCTTCCTTTGACTCTTACAATTTTTTCTACCCTCCCTTCCAAATATTATTTGAACTTTAGGGACGGGAGTTGTTTTCTAGACTCATCCATTATGACTGTGTCCCACAATTCTATATTTCAATCATTGTACTTTGTCCATCCTTGCACGATGGTCCAGGAAATCTCAATACAGGTGTTGATGGAATGAAGAAATGGCAGACACGAACAAACAGAAAATTTGGGATCTTGTAGCTTTTGCTTTCTGATGGAAAAGTCAGAGAACTTCAAACTTATTTTATGTATTTGAATGGGAGGCAAGGTTATTACATACAGTTGAAATAGGTGGGCTATTACATACAAACAAAAAAAGAAGACAAAGATATTATATACAGATGACCAGGGAAGTGGATTTAGATAACCTCAGTGGGGGCGGTCCTGTAGGTAGAGGTTGTCAGCTCAAAGTACCCAGGGTTTAGAAAGTCCTTTGGGGCTTATGGCAAGGAGTGGGATAGCTGGGTCAGGTCATACAGCAGATTTACTTTTCTCCAGGATATCCAACTGATTTCCGGAGTGACTGTATCAGTTTGCAATCTCATCAAATGTGAATGAGGGTTCCCTTTCCCCCAATGTCCTTTCTACAATTTGTTCTGTTATTTTGCTGATCTTTCTAATTATGACTGGGATAAGATGAAATCTTGAAAGTTGTTTTGCTACTATTTTTTTTCTGGATAGATCAGTAGAAGTTCACATATGAACTTAAAGAGGTTATCATCACATGCAGAAGACCAGTGGAAGCTCAATTCAAAGCAAATCTCAAGATGGAGAGAGGAAGTTGATTTAAAGTCTCAACCCTATATACGGAGCCATTGGCAATAAATTTAAGGGATTTCTGAAAAAGATAACAAAATTTTATGGGCAGGGGTAGAGTCGGACCCCGAGTGACCAGCAGAAGATTTTAAGGGAAGAAACCACAGCCCAGTAATCCAAAAGGGTCATAGAAAATTCTGAAAATCCAGTGATGGTCACAAGGGGGCAACTCCCTGCCTCTCAGGACCACTCCCAAGGTCATAATCAGCTAGTTCCTAAAACACAGTCCTATGATAATCACAAGGGGGAAACTCCTTGTTTCTCAAGATTATAATCTAACTTTATCTTCAGCTAGTTCCTGAAACTCAGTCACTGAACTGGCTAAAGTTAGATTCCTGATTCTTCTCTTCCTGGGGGGGGGGGGGGGGGGGGGAGCACACCTGGATTTATCCAGGTCTTTCAGTCACATGCATTACTTTGATTGCATCCTGTGAGGACTTAGTTGGCAAAAGACATGCTTAATAAATACAAAGTGGTATTACAGATGGCCAGGGGTAAAGTACTCAATGTTTCATTTAAGTTGAATTTTTAAAATGCTAATAAGAAAGGAACAACAGCTCTGGAGAGAAATTGAATACTAGAAAAGCCGGTGAATTAAATTTGTCTGTGTACTTTAAGGATGTGTTGACCTCAGACTGGAAACAAGGATATGTGTTTTCCATGCGAAAAGAAAAGCTATGGATACCCAAGTGATAAAAATTTGATTCAAACTTGAAAGACCCCTTGATTATGACAGACAATAGTACATCAAACAGCATAGCCATTCAACCTTGCAGAAAGGGAAACTTCCCAAAGTTGGGGTTGGGGCAGGGTTTTATTTTTATCTTTCTTTTTTTTACGTTGCATTTTTATTTATTTATTTTTTAATATATTTTATTTTATTTTTTCTAGTTGTTGCAAAAAAATTCCCATTTCCCTCCTCCTCCTCGCACACATCGCCCCCTCCCCCCACTCCCCTCCTCCCCTTCCCATTTCCCTCCTCCTCCTCGCACACATCGCCCCCTCCCCCCACTCCCCTCCTTCTCTCCCCCTCTCCTCCACTNTCAGAACAATCAAAGCAATCTCTGAACTCAAAGTGAATTTCTGAATTTAAACACGGGCCACAGATTTAAAGATTTTCTCAGGGTTCCGTGTAAATGCGTAAAAACAGTATTCTTTAGAATAAGAATACGCCTTTTCTTAGAGTATTTAGAAGCACAAACTAATTTTCAATACTTAGAATTTTAGACTAGGTTTGAATTTGTTGGTTTGACCTTTATGAGGATACAATCTTCTTATAAAATTATCGATACTGTGAGGATGTCTGCATCCTGTGTTTAGGTGTTGCTCTGCATGTGCATTCTAAGTGCTCTTTGAAAATAAAATAGAGACATTCTGATGTAGGCCACAAGCAGAGTGATTTCCCAGCACTAAAAATATCTCTGGCAATTTTATGTTTTTCCAAGTAGTTGTAGTTTGTATTTATAGTTATAGCCACTTACATTGAAGATCCTTGAATGATCTTACAGATAGATTCCATGACAACATAGTATTATGTTGCTGGAAACCAGCTGAGAACTATGTGGATCCATAATACGGATGCTTACAGAAATTCAATATCCTTTGTTAAACTTGCTAACCACTAGGATGCTTACTTTAAAAATCTAAAGGGGATAAATAATATCTTGTACAAAATAGCATTGTTAGAGACAAAACCAGAGTTAATACAAAAGAGATAATGGATATATTTGACAATATAATCTGTGTATTTCTTTTTTGTCTTCCAAAGCTCATATTTTTTATTTTTTTATTTTATCTTTTTTTAGTTGTTGCAAAAAAAAATTCCCATTTCCCTCCTCCTCCTCGCACACATCGCCCCCCCCCCCCCCCCCCCCCCCCCCCCTTCTCTCCCCCCCCCCTCCACTCCACTCCCCCTCCCCCTCAAGAATGAGAACAGTAGAAACAAACATTTGGGAAGATTTATAAGATTTTATCCTATTAGAAGTGTGCTATACCATTAGGTCAAATTTCTCTTTTTCTTAGGACATTTTTTTCTGCATTATTCATCCTTCTTCTTCAGATGTTTCAGTTGACTGGACTTTTCTTGTGGTCTTCAGACTCCCGGGTAGTTTCTACTGTTCTCTATGGACAAATAAGGCAAATTGTATTTCTCTAGTTCCAGTGCAATTAAAAACTAAAGCTGGCTTTAGAGTTGGAGCATGGCTCTCTCCTTCTGTAAACCTAAGCAAGCTTAGATACAAATCCAAAATCTCTGGCTCATGTCAGAAAAGTCATCTGTGTGTAACAGAATAAAACACAAAATAAGGGCCTATTCTATTGTCTGTAATTCCATAATCCCTTGACTTTAATTTTTAATAAAATGACAAAGGAAATTGCAATATTAGGCACTCAATAGTGTGTTTCATTAAATATCAAATGCCGATACCAAGTAATTGGTACTTAATGAATGGCTTCTGAATGCTTCAGATATTTAGTGCTCTTGATTGGAGGTTTTTAAGAAATGAAAAAGGATTTTTGAGAATGAAGGAATCATTAATTGTAATAGACACAAACAAATGAAATACAGTTTGATACAATTAGTTGATTTGTATAAAATGAGGGAAATAGAAGGTATTTATTCTTTTACTTCTTTTACTTCATTTTTTGAGACAGTTTCCCTGAGTTTCTCTAGATGTCTGGACTAGATGTGAACTACATGAAAGAAGCCTGGGAGATTGAGAACATTCGAGGTAAACCAGCTATCTGTAAAGACGTGCTTATTTTCCTTTTGCTTCTGCTTTCCTTTCTTCAAGCTTTCCTCTCTGGGGATAGATCCATTTCAATAGAATTACTTGTTTCTTCTCTAATAGTTTAGGCAAAGCAGTTCTTAGCTCTGATCAAGTGAAAACACACTGAGTTACTTCTCCACAAAGTTAGAAGCATTCATGGCTACTGGCCATCTTCAAGTAATAAACCTGCACTGCACATATTATGGTATTGTTTCCATAATTTTAATGAGAAAATTGTAAAGACTTTCATTTGCATCTAAGCACAGATTAATTTCACATCAGTATGAACATTTTTGATCATTTTGTATCAGGTCTATACCCTCATCATTAAGTTTCCAAAACATCAGTTGTCAGGACTTCATATCCACAGGTTTTCATTGACTTCTCCCCCCAAAAGCACTCACTGTAAAACATATGCTAATCATGCATTTGAGTGTACTCAACAAATATTCAGAGCAGCTACGGCATGAATTCTAAAAATTCAATAAGTGGTCAAGGTCAGTGACTGATGGGCCAATCTCCTAATTGATCACTCTAATAAGTGAGTAAAGTGTTATAGAAATAATAACTGAAGCTAGACACACGGGCACAACTTTATGATACCCAAATTGATAGGAAAGATTATAATGACACCCAAACATCTGTTTAAACTATCGACATCTGTGAAACATCTCAGCTTTGGTGACAGACTACTGTTTTGACAGGGACATAGTAATGGACTATAATGTTAAGCATTTGCTTTTTTAAACGAATACATATTATAAACTTATACATAACTCTGTAGTATTTTACAAATCAGTCAAGTGGACTCTTACTATCCATTATATAAATAAAAGGGACAAAGATAATTCAAAAGTTCTTTAGCATGTGGTATTTTTTGACAGTCTTAAAGATGTTACAATTTTCTTCAGCTTTTCAGTTTGCAAATATTGCTTCTTAATAAAGCAAACAATTATTTCTTTTGAGTCTGAATGAACTACATAATAGGCATAAATCAGATAAATACTCTTTTACCCTGGAACCCTCTTCAGCATTACCTATCAATGAATATCTGAGACAATGGATACACTCCAGTAGCTCATGAATCTTATCTACTAAATATAGTAGGCAAGGGAGTCAAAGATCAATAAAAAGATTAATGGTTTTAATTACCCCTCTGTAACTAGGTGCAGGTAAAATTTTACTTGCTGCTTTCACTAAGGGTAAAACACCACAGTCATCTTTCCAGTAAAGCTAATTTGACTTTCTCTCTGGTAAATTGCTCATTGACAATCGTGTAATGAGTCTGCTCTGTGTGTGACTGACTACTGAGCATGCTTCAACTTCAAAGCCCAAGGAAAATAAAAGGCTGTAAAACTGATGAATGACACATAAACAGCTTCTTTGTGAAAAAAAATCCTAGGAAATAAGATAATTTCCAGGCAAAAGTTTTCCATACTGAGCCATATGGAGCAAGTTAAAGAGTACAAAATGGATGTCGTATTTATGAAGCTGCATGAACAATGCTAATAAATACTGAAAAATGCCTTCTGAAGAAATATGGAAAGACTGATGAGATTATTTCCTTTATGACAAATAGACAACAAAGAGTTTAGTCTACATGAATAGCTCATGATTATTAATCCCTTAGAAAAAAACTAGCTAATAGCATGCATATATATTTTTAATTTATATTCAAGAATAATTGGAATGCTGAACATTTTCTAATATTCATTTCTAAATTATGCCCTGATATGCCACCACATTAATCAAGATTTGATACAATTAGCACTTCTATAGAACGAATCAAGACACTCCATAATAACCAGAATTTATCACAAATGATTGACACATAGATACAACATTTTATTACTTGAGTTTTAATTTAATTTTGATGGTGGAGAGGAAAATGTTGTCATGTATTTTTTTTCAAGTAATCTTAAAATTATTCCTTTTATTATACTTGTCGGAGTATAATATGTGTTTGTCCTCTTCTCATCATGAGAAGGTCCTCGCTATAACACTAAATTGGATTGTTACTGTCAAATGTTAATATGTTGTGAATATTAATAACTATCAGGGTCCTTGTTTGGGGCATAAGTTCAGAGGACCATTCATATCAAGGGAGATGAAATTCCAAGGAATTATGTCAGCCAAATGCATACATAATCATTCTTTAGCAGTCTTAAAGGGTAACAAAGACATTCTACAGAGCCACATACTGATTTTCCAAACTGTTGCTTTATTTTCTCTATGGACAGTCTCAAGAAATGTGACGCCATCACTATTGATGTCTCTGAAACTCTCTGGTTATCTGAAAACAGGAAAGAGATATCTAGAGCATCATACTATCTAAAACCAAATTTTTTACAAACGGTTTGGGTAAAAATATTTATCAAGACTTATTCTCACATGAATATGGTAAAATGGCACATTTGATGAGAAGAAAACACATAACTACAAAGCAAAGACCTCAAAATGAAGCAAAGTTGTGGGAAGATTTATAACAATCATCTTCTTTCATCATTTTTTCATCTTGTTCAATCACAAATATGTACTATCTGGGGAAGTGCCTACACTTAGGTGGCAGACCCTAAAGGAACTAAAGAGTGGTGAGCATCCCTGGATAATATGTCTACCAGCTAGGCAAACAGTCCTTACTTGAGAGTCTGAATGGCGTATCTTTTTCAGTCAACCGTTTGCAGTGCCCAAACATTACCAATAGTGGTTCAGAGAAGGGTTCAGTCAGCATTCCCATGGGTTGTTACTGTTGAAGGGAAACATAAAAGAGGAAGGCCTAAATGAATGACAGCCATAATTGATGAAATTGGTTTCTTCACTTTAAGGGGGTTCTTGTCACTGTGAGGTTCTACATTCTTTTACTGTCAGCTCTCATCTTTGCCTATTTATGAGACAGAGAGACAGAGAAAGAGGTAGATGGAGAGGCAGAGACAGAGTATGCAATAGGCATGCATTATTATGAAGACTGATAATTTTTAATTGATTCTATCTATAAAGTGAAAAATAAGGAGGATTGGAACCAATCTGAGATTCCAATAACCAGAAATAACAAGTCAAAGGAAGAAGAAAGGTCTTCGCCCCATCTCAGAAAGGGAAAACCCTCCATCCCCATCTCCTGTTCCAATTGAACCTTCATAGATTAAATGATGCTCATTTCATGCTGCTCAAGGCATATTTTGTATATTCAGTCTATTAATCAAAATGCTAATGTCTTTTGGAAGCTTTCTCACAGACATTCTTAGAATTAATGTGGTTTTCTTTTCATCTATTTAAGCATCCCAGTAAACTTGACATGGAAAATTGACCATCACAAATAAGAAAATTGAGATCTTCCTTCCTATGTGATCTGAGCCTTCTTGTCATCAGTGATTCTTTTCTCAAACTTCTGCTCACAGCGGGGACAAGAATACTAAACCTGTTAATCTGCACTATCCCCATTTACATTGCTCTGAACTAGCATTGCCTACACTAATGCACAAAAGCAAATATGCTATCAAAACATGGACTCTTTCATGCCTACAGACATCAGAAAGCAAGGAACTTGGTAGTTGGGATAGTTTTATTTCAGTGGGCCATTTTCTGTATCTGGAGGAAATGTGTTACTTTGGGATAACAATATTCTATGGTTTCAAGGTCCTGAAGTCCCATTAAGAGTCATGATAATAATAGTAAGTGAAGCAATTCCTAGTACCCTCCCTGATTGCTTTCAAAATAATAATGTAAATATAAATAATCCTATTTTCAGTTTACTTTTACCTACCAGATTTAAGTCAGTGAGTATCTTGCATACCAGAGATGGATACTCTTATACTCAAGATTAGTGGTTTTAGCTGACAAGTAGTAGCATACACCTTTAATGTTGGGAGCACTTGGGAGGCAGAAACAGGCAGATTTTTTTTTTAAAAGTTCAAGGCCAACCTGGTCTACAGAGTGAGTTCCAGGACAGGCTCCTAAGTAATACAGAGAAACCCTAAACTCTGTCTTGAAAAGCCAGAAAAAAAAAATACTTCTTTTATAGATTAGCTAATCCAACATGTTTATCCCTAATGACATATACATGACAGAAGTATTAGAGCTAGGATGGAGGAAAGGAAGAAGGGAGGGAATAAGTAAATAAGAGGTCATTAATTTAAGAGGGAGTGCAGTAACACAAGAGATAGAACGAGGGGTGAGGAAATGATAGAAATATAGTACTCATCTATGACTTTAAAAAAAGAATAAGCCAACTGCTACTGTTTGAATATTTCATTCAAAATTTATGTTGAAATTTCATTGTTATTATAATAGTATGAAGAAATAACACCACTAAGAGATGTCTAGATCATGTAAGTTCCTCCTTTATGAGGCAAGAAAGATCATAAATTCAAATCCAGCCTGGGCTGTGTAATAAATATGAGACAAGTCTGAGTGAAATAGCAATATATTTATGGAAATAAACAAACAAGAAAGAAATAAAATGCAAGAAAATGAGTGATTTAAAAGTCAACATTTCAGTCTTCATGAGACAAAAATATTTGATGGGCTTATACATTCTTTCATGACCAAAAAATGTCAAAAATCACATATAGAAGAAACATGGCACATAGAGTCTATTTAGAAAAAAATACAGTTGTCATCATATTCAATCACGACAAGTTAAAAGCTTTTCTTTTACCACCATATACAAAATGCTCCTGTTATGTATAGACAGAGTCTTTAGGAAAAAAGAAAGTGAAACTAAACATAGTTTAAATAACAGAAATCATCTCAACCAGCAAGAAAGTAGCTAAAATAAGTTGCCCTTTTGCTCTTTGCAATGACATCACATAAAATATGGAAACACCTAAATCCTTTACTGATAAAACTAATAAATATGTTCATTGAAGACTTGTTACATAGAATAACTTTATGACTGTATGTATTAGCCAGATTAATAAAGAAAATGATCATTTTGATAGCATTAAAACATTGAGACTAAACTTAATAAAAAAAAATTAAAAGACCTGTTCAAAGAAAATAATCAAATGTTGATGATAGAAATTGGAGAAAACACTAAGTATAAATCCATGCCATGAAAAAAATCACATTGCTGAAATGAGCATAGTACCCAACAAAATCCACAGTTTTCTTAATGGCACATTACAAATAGAAAACACAATGCAATACTGTTATGGAACTAAGGGAACTACACAACTTCATAAACAGTGAAAGACACCTTGAACAATTTGAGAGGTGGAGGTATGCACTATGACTTTAAAAAGAGAAAAATGAGGCTATCGAGGCAAAATACCCTGTGATGGACATATGGTGACCGTTTTCTGGGATAGCATGGGTGAGAACATGCACTTGATCACCAAGGATGAAGAGGAGGAGGAGAAGAAGAGGAGGAAGAGAAACAAGAACAAGAACAAGAGCGAGAAGATAAAACAAGAAGAACAAGAAGAAAGTCCAACCAACAGATTCTTTCACTAACTTAATAGTAGACTCTTATGAACAAAAGGAAATGGCTATATAGTAAAGAAATAAGCAGACAACTGGTTTTTGAAGAGGGTATCAAGAACATCCACTGGGGAAGGACCACTCTCAAGAAAGCAATGCTGAGCAAACTGGATTCATTCATTCATTCCAAATCATGGAAATGAAACCTTGGCTCATACTAATTATAAAAGTTGGTCAAAAGTGAATTAAAGGTTTACATGACATCAGAAACTATGGAATAATAGAGTGTTTTTTCCACTTTGATTTGACAAATAATTTTTGGACATTACTTCAAAAAATCACAATAAACAAAAGTGAAAATTGATAGAGTGTAGTATTTGCCAATAAGCATCTGAACAGCTGAAAGAAATCTAGTGAAAGCATAATCCATGAACAGCTGAAAAGAGTGGAAAATACATCTGACAAAAGGTTTA
Source organism: Alexandromys fortis (assembly GCF_014885135.2). Lineage (NCBI taxonomy): Eukaryota > Metazoa > Chordata > Mammalia > Rodentia > Cricetidae > Alexandromys > Alexandromys fortis. Next base: position 14,812,587 of record NW_026067944.1, read on the forward strand.
AATTGAAAATACATATATAAAACTTATTTAATCACATGGAAGAAAAAAATCGACCTAAAAGAAAAAAAAATACCTAAACAAATATTTGCAGGCTAAAATGTTCAACATTACTGGCCATGGAGAACATAATAATAATAAAGGGGATGTCTATTAATAAAAAAAGAATACATGAGGAGTATTAACAAGGATATGGAAGAAGGGAATGCACTCACATTGTTTCATATATAAACTCTCACCATGATTAGGAAGGAAATATGTCAAGAATGTTAAGACTAGAAGTAATCCATGAACCAAAGATTCTAATGCTACCTCAGTGGTTAAAACAAAACCTATGTTTTTACTTATCACAGAATTATCAACAAATTACAAGATGAGGGATAAACATTAGTGTAAAATGGCGGATGAGCAAATAAAATTGTAATGTTATTGAATACAACCTAAATGCAAAAGTTTGTGATGAGGCAAATCTTGATAACATCATACAAAATAAAGTACTCTATGCACTGAGAGATAAATACTGTATATCACGCATACATAGAATCTGTAAAACTTGAATTCATAAGAGTAGAGAATGGAATGGTATTTAGCAGGTTTTCAGGGCAGAGAAAATGGGAAAAACTATTTGTTTAAAAAGAAAAACACTACGTATTGCAAGTTTAGGTTGATGTTAGAATGAACTCAGTGTGAAAATAATACCTATTAATGAGCTCTTCACTGAATTTAAGAGTTAATATCAGAATGATTGAAAGCTGGCTATGCTGGTTAACCTTTTGTGAACTTGAACAAACTTGAGTCACCAGGGAAGAGGGAAGCCCACTGGGGAGACTGTTTTTTATCAAACTGGACTGTATACATGACTATGGTACATTTTCTCTATTAATGAACTACTGGCCAGATAGTCATAGAGTGCTTAAGATAGCAAGGTGAGCATGCCATGTAAAACAAACCAGTAAACAGTGTTCATCAGTGGCCCCTATTTTAGTTCCTCCTTCCAGGCTCATGCACTGAATTTCTTGACTTCCATGGAGGATGAAATGTAATCTGTAAGCAAAATAATCATCTTGTTTCTCAAGTTGCTTTTGGTTGATGTTTTATCACAAGAACAGAAACAAAACTAGGACAGTAGAGATAAAAAATAAATAAATTATAAATGTATACAAAGTCAAGAAGAAAGACAACTTGAAGCTAACATTCAATTTTGAAATTAATAAAATTGAAAAAGTAAATGAAAAAGTAAATGAAAAAGTAATAAAATTTAAAAAGTAAAGTATGTTTAAACAGTGAATAGCATTGGCACTAAAAATATTATAAATTCACATCCCATATAAATATATATATGCAATAGCTAAGACAAATTTTGTATTTTTAAAAAATAAAAAAATATTAAAATTGTTGGTTGTGAGCATAGCCTTTAAGGCTGAGTCATCTGGGTAAGCTTGCCTTGCCTAATACATGAGGAGGTGCTTAGTCCTGCTTTAAGTTGATATGCCATATTTTGTTGATATCCATGAGAGTCCTACCCTTTCCTGAACAGAAATGGAAGAGGAGTAGATTGGTCGGGGGATTCAAGAATGAGGGACTGGGAGAGAGGGTAAACTTCAATCAATATATAAAATAAGTAAGTAAGTAAATAAATAAATAAATAAATAAATAAATAGACTTTCAAAATTACAAATGTGTTATTATCTTTGTAATGTTAAAAATCTCCATAACCTACCAAAATATTTAAGAAAGCAAGCATACACATATAGAATCAGATTTCAAATAAGAGCAAGAAACTGTGTCAGTTATCTCTCATCCATTCCATAGCAAGCCATGTTGAATACAGGACTACCAATTTGTATTGAGCTTATTTGAGATGGCTTATCTCCGTGAACAACACCTAGAGATGAATTCTTGATTATACACTCACAGTCAGCTGACAATTGACTTTATCATCTCTGTGGCTGGCAGTGTGCCCTCTGTGGACATGGGTGATGGAAGAAATGTTCCTATCATTGTTCAGTTGCATGGATCACACTGATAGGAGGAGATCAGTCTTTTGTAGACATCAACCGGCTGAATGTGAGGCACTTACATTATGGAGAGTTTCATTCATCCTGCGTAGCTACAGACTAATCACATTCAATACTACCTTCTTGGTAAGATCTAAGTGTATACTTCATCACATGCCTTTGAACTCTGGCCCAGAAAAGTGAAAATAAAATCTCCAGTAGAAATTTGTTACCCACCAAAAGCAAAACATAACTAACAGATGAAGCAAAGAAACCTTGTAAGTCTCACCCAGATACTCTCTATCTGTAAGAGAAAAAAAAATCAGGAAAATGTGTAAAATTCTTTGTGTGATGCAGCATAGAATGTTAAATAACTCAGTATTTTGGCAACACTGTGAAGGAGGGCAAAAGGATAAAATTTAAGGACAAGCACAGAGATTTTGAGACTGTGCCAACTTATTTCTGGGTGATATATATGATGTTTTCTGTCTTACACATTTTCTATCTCTATATATTATTATGTTTATAATCATACATGCATATATAAATATGTATGTGCATTATCATTTCCTCAAACTATAGGAACATTTGGATCTCTAATAAAGCAAATATGGCTGTTTCATATACTAAAGTGTTGCATTAGGAGCGGCGGGGCTTTGTCCCTGGCAACAGGCCACCCTCATGGCTAGCTTTACCTGAAATAATTACACGGAAACTGTATTCTTTTAAACACTGCCCGACCTATTAGTTCCAGCCTCTTATTGGCTAGCACTTACATATTGACCTAACCCATTTCTAATAATCTGTATAGCCCATGAGCTGGCTTACCAGGAAAGATCTTAACCTGCGTCTGCCTGGAGTGTGAGAATCATGGCGACTCCCTCATTCAGCTTCTTTCTCCCAGCATTCTGTTCTGTTTACTCCACCCATCTAAGGGTTGGCCTATCAAGGGGCCTAGGCAGTTTCTTTATTAATAAGAAATCACTCCCACATCATTAACACTTTATCAGACTTTGCTGGAATTTTTATTTCCTCTCATCTTTTATATCAGATACAAGTTTTATGTTTTCTTAAATGATTTATATCATATCCAGAGACTTTTGCTATCAAGACACAGCAGAGAATCAGAACTGAGAACAGTTCAATGCAACTTAGAAAGACTCTAAACCAAAATGAATACCAACACCTGTGTTAACATGTTATTGTTACTATATTTTATATGAAATATTTAAAATACATTCTCAGAGACATCATCTAGGGAATCACAGAAACCTGTTGTCTTAGGTTCGCAACCTATACATTCTATCCTGGCAAAGTAAGTAATTTTGTGCCTCCACTTCCAGACAAGAAAATATACAGTTTAAAAGCAATTTGAATTATTCTTTGAAAAAAGAAAATAGTATATCACTGAGCCAGGGGTATGGAGCAGCAAATAAAGACATTTGCAGCAAGGTCTAAGAGTCTGAGTTCATTCCCCAGGTGTCATACAGCAAAAAGAGAGAGCTGAGTGCAAGAAGTGACACGTGGACTTTTCAATATGTTTATCCACATGTGCACGTGCGCGTGCATGCGCGCGCGCACACACACACACACACAGTAGCATAGCAAGCTCAGGTGAACTGAAATACCACTGTGTACAAGTACTATTCATGAATCAATAATACTAAATTAAGAGTCTAAACAGAATGCCTAGGCATGAAGCCTTCAGACTTCCCTGGACCTAAATAGAGCACAGAACTCTACAATGAGTGAGAATCTGAACACCATAGCAAGATTATCATTATAAGGTATGACACAGCAACTTAAAAGTGTCAGGTATTATGCCAGCTCTTGCCTAATAGAAGTCCAAATGTGCTCAGTCATTGGCAAAATGAACATTGTGGTGGCATGCTAATATATGAAGCAAGGTATCTAAACATAAACAGTTATTTTTGTTAGGTTGTATTAAATTTTGTTCTTATTTATTCTGTTTTAATCTCTACCGATGCAAATATCTGTGTAATGAGTCGAAACAGTAAACTAAAGAGGTATTGCTCATAACTGCAGGCATAATTGAAAAGGAGGATTCTTTGTCAGCACAAGAATTGACTCCAGAGAGGAGGCTTGCCTGCTCCCTTTGCATTATTTCACATACCCTGGAGAAAGTGTGACTTCATAGACTAGTCTGTCAAATAAAGCATTTTGATCACAGACCCAGTCACAGAGATTTGCATCTGCTTGAGACACATTTGAAGAGTAATCTCAGGGGTCAGTGACAAAGGCCAACCAGGGAAAGTGGTAGTAGGTGACCTCTTCACACTGCCACTTGCATGATATTAAACAATGAGAGATGCAAAGAGATAAGCTCTTTAATATTTATTGAAAATGTTGTAGATATTTTCTGTAACAATCCAGCCTTCTTGTTGGAGATGCAGCTGCTGGATTGAGCTTAAAGGGAATATCATATAAAAAAAAAAAAAAAAGTGAAAAGCTGTTAGGTACTTGAGACAATTGGTAACCACAAGAAAGTCAGTGAATTTCTGATCATATGACATTTGGATTGATAATGGAATTATAAAAATCAAAAATCATTACCATAATAATTATTTCAGTGAGCAAGATTTGATGTAAGCCGTTGTGCAGGTTTGTATCTCTCTTGCGGCATCAGTAGAGAATTGCAATGTGCATGTGTTCTGAAAAATCCAAGTGAAAAATTTGATAAGAATGTGGTAAAACACTGAGAGAGGGAATTAAACCTCACTGAGCATCCAAAGTTGTGACTGGAATTCCCACTCATAAGAGAGGTCAGAATTGTGTAAGATGGGGCCCAGCAGAAATAACTGTTCAAATAGGACAATTTCCCACCAGATCTGGCATCTGGACTACTAATACAGCAGTTTGTACTAAGGACTTTAAAATTTCTACAAAATTAGGCAAAATCATCTAGGGTTTTTGTTGTTGTTGCTATTGTTTTTTTGTTTTGTTTTGTTTTGCTTTTAGATAGCATATTTGAAACTACATCTATTTATACTTTTGCCTGGAAATGTTCCATATCTTCCAAAATTTTGGACAAATACTTTATAATAAGCAAGTTTTTCTAGAAAAATTGGATGATTGACAAATTATCATTAATTTAATTTATATATGTGCAGTATATACATATTTTCATCACAGACTGATGAAGTAGATCTCTTAGTCGGCTGTCAGAAAAATCACAACACAGATTTTAGCCCACCATTCCTACACTTCAGCAACCACCTCCCTAAATTCCATACTCTGTGGGATTGCAAGTTGAAAATTTGAATATATGTAAATGCGCTTATGATTTGAATATGGAACTGCTCACAAAAGAAAGCAGTAGATAATGGAGGGAGAGAATTTTCTTAAGGTAGGCCCTGTGCGTGCAAAGCCTCAGATGATGGATGCATGAGATTTATTGAGTGCTCTCGGAAGTGAGCAATCAAAGCAGGAAAGGGCAGAGAAATAAAAGCTGTGCACAAAGAAAATATTTTCCAGCTAGATACCTGCTTCTGCTTCATCCCCTAAGTGACTTGGTGTGTAAACTGCATCACATATTCTGTTGCAAGCTGAATAATTCATGTCAGAACCTGTGTCAGTCAGCCGTGGACATCTCAGGCGCCCTTCCACAAGGGAACTACTTCAGAGGGAGGATTAGTGACCCCACTTGAGGAGCTAGTGGTGGGATGCCAAAATCACTCACTACACAACATCTAATTTGGGAAACCATAATATTTTGTTTTGTTAAAGAAAAGCAATAACAGTGAAAGAGGATAGGTGTGGAGAGAAGAAAGAATACATCCTATTGAATTAAACTTAGAGGGGCAATCACAAAATGATTCTACTCTTTGCAAAGTCACTAACCTTCAATAATCCACAACTGTGAGAATGATGCAATTATGATGTTTAATTGGGGCAGTGCTATTTCTAAAATAACTTGGAAGTGGTGTTAATAGCCTAGGAGCTCAATAAGTTGGGTTTTTTTTTTCACAGTTAACACTTGTATTGAAGCTGTTGTAGCTTATATTAGTAGATTTTGCTAACTTCTCTATAAAAATCATAGGTCATCAATATTGAAAGTAGGCGTGGTGGCAATATAACTGCAATCCCACCACCTGGCAGTCAGAGGTACAGAAATGAGCAGTTCAATTCTCAGCTTCAGAGGGAGATTGCGACCAACTATGGGCACATGAGAAGATCTGAAGAATCAAAGACACACACACACTCAAAAGGCTACAGGGAGAGAAAGAGACAGAGAGACAGAGGTGCATGCACAAACAAGCAAACAACAAGAAAAACACTTCTCAGAAAGCTCAATGTTCTTTGCCTTTTTGTTTCAACTTTTGTAGGGCAGCAAAACAGATTGAAAAGAACAAAACACTACAGGTAAGAAGCTGGAGTATCCCCAAGAAGAAAAGGAAATTTTCTGAGGAACCTGAAGCTGCTGCTAGCTCTACAAATCCACAAAGAAAAAGAAAAAGTCCCAGAAAGCATCCTAAGAGGATTAAAATGGACATGCTTTGTGGGAGGGGCATACCTTGAAGGTGACAGTTTCTACCCATGATTAACCCCAATAAACACACACACACACACACACAAAGCTGGAGTAACTACGCTTCAGCGAGGACTGGTTAACCCAAACTACAGCAGCTACAAACAAAACATTTAGTGCCTTAACAGTTTCTGGGCCCCAGTTCTGCTTCACTGGGTTCTCTTCTTCAGGATTTCTCAGAAAATTGAAATGATGGACTTGGCCCAAAGCTTCAATTAGATGTTGGTAGGAGAAGTTATCTCAAGGTTCAGCACTGGCCAAATATACTTCCAAGTTGATTCTGTGATTCTTGTTAGGATAGATAACTTGGATTTTGTTACATTGTTCCTAACAACATCACAAAGAAGGACAGAAGAGAAGCAGACAGAGTGGGAGATGTTGCCGATGGAAGAAGGGACTGGCCAGTGGGAAAACCAACTGTTTTCTTCTGTAACCTGATTATTGAAGTTGTATCTTTTCTCTTTGACTGTATCTTATTTTGTAAACAAAACTTTCTGTGTTCAGCAAGCAGTCAGTGCAGGTTTTTAAGATGGTGAGTTCTCCAGAGGATTATTACTGTGAACCAGGTCAGAAGCTGCCTGCAAGAGTAAAGACAGCCAACAACACAAAAAGGGGGTTTGCCTCATTTTGCCCCATTAATATGTCTAAACTCATGCTACAAGTATGATATAATGAGCAATAATCTTAGTTCAGAGAAATTACTGACATTCCTTTTTATTTTTTATTTTAAATGGAGACTATCAGCTTATCGAGACCTTCAGAACATTTTTAGCATGCAGAGATCATGCTTTCGAATTGAATTTTGCAAATAGAGTGTACTGATGTGATGATGTCTGAAAAAACCATGTGATCCTCTTTGTATTCTACTAAGTCCTGTTATACAAAGTCAGCCTTGAAAAACATTAGGATATATAAATTATACAAAATGCTACCCCAAAGCAAATTATTCTTCACTTTCTTCATTAATCTTACTGAGATTCTAAAGCAAATACGACCAAACATGCATAGCAAGGGGATAAAATAAGAGAAAAAATATGTCAAATATTAGTTATCCTCATGTTTCCTTCTAATCCTTCCACATGCTTCGGGAAATGTTTGCCTTGTAGCCATAAAGTGAACTGAATTACGCTGTTTGTCAGGGCCTAGCAGTGTCTTATTTGGTAAGCAGATGTCCCTAATAACTTCTCCGATTTAAATTACTGTGTAAATTTCCATAAATAGACAATGCAGGGAGCATTAGTTTAAAAGCACCTAATCTTATTTTTAAAGTTAGATAAGAAACAATCAACACTTTAAAATGAAAGCGATACCCCTGAGCTGGTAAGTGGGGGCCTAACAATGTTATCTAGACTAATCACCATTAGCTAAAACAACCATCATACTTGCAAAACAGAAACACTGGTTTAATTAATTATAACACCTGCAGGGATCGGCAAGCTGTCTCCTTATGGAAAGGCAGAGACTAGAAGAACGCATATCTGTCTTCATTCAACAAATATATACATTAGTCAAAAAAGTACATCAAAAATGAATTCAAATGTCATTGTAATTGTGAATTCTATTCAGCTTTATCTTTTCTTCTGGTAGAAAATGAATGGTTTTATGCTGTTATTGACATTTATTTGCTTTGTTTTTTACTGTTGTTGACTTTCTCCTCTTTTTGATACAACTTTAATACAATTTTAATTTCAATTCTTTTTTTTCCAAACCACTCATTTCACCAAAGGTAGCCACGCTGCATTCATTAAGATCTAAGGGATTAATACAAATCTTTTTGTTCATTTTGGAACCCTGTGACTATCTACTTAATATTTGCAAATATGCCATTTCTATCTGAGTCAACTATGTGGAAGTAGGAAATGAATCTCTTTAATTTGGTTTGCTCAGAGCATTTGACATAAAAACATTTTATCTCAAATTCGAGACACTGAACATGTTAAAATATATTCTGTTATAGGTAAAAATTGGTAGTTGCTATAAAAAACTTAAGAAAAACAGTAATGGAATAAATAAATTTAATTAACACAGGACTAGTAAAATGACCTTGAAGTTTCATATATTATATAGAACACAGTCATAAGGAAATGATATTTATTTTCTTTGTACTCCTGTTGTGTGTATGTGGTGTGCACTTATGTGTGAATTAACATTTATATAGGCACACGAGTGTGTAGATGTGCACACATGTGGAGGTCTATGAGTCAAAGCTGAGTCTTCCTCAGTTGCTCTCCATCATATTCAGTGAGGTCTCACTTGCAAACATAGCTCCCAACAGCTAGTCTTGCTAGCGACTTACCCCAAGATTCTGTCTCTCTGCCTCTGAGCCCTGGAATTACAAATGCGTCATTAGACCATCTGGCTTTTCTGTCAGTTCTGAAGATCTGATTTCTAGCCCTTATGTTTGCAAGACAAGTACTTTAACCACTGGGAAGTTTTTTTAGCCCTATAAAATGGTATTCTAAAAAATAAAAGATGCTTAAATAAAAGGGTTGATTCACATAAATGTCTTTGCATAAAAATACATGATCATATGATTGGATTTCACCTAATATTTCTGAAAGTTTCCCTATAGCTTTCAGAATGATTGATTATTCATTTGTAATGGCTAATAAGCATTTAAAAATATATACCTCAGTAATAATTAAAGAAATGAAAATTAACATAATAAAATTTTTACACTTACAAAATTAACTTTTAAACTGCAAAAATTCAGAGTTAGAAAATGTAAAGAAACTCCCCACATGCACACATTTAGTTACATGCTACCCAAAAGTTAACAGGGCAGTGATGTACAAAATATTAATTGAATATGTTTATAGTGTTATGTAGCAGTTTTAAATTGTGTACTTTTAATTTTATAAAAAATATTTCTCATATCTTTGTGAAAAAGTCAAGATACAAAATTTCAAAATACTATGAAAATTAACTGTAGATGGTGATGTAAAGTTTTGCTATCTATACCTTGAATTTACTAAGTGACATGAAATAATTTATGCTCATACATTGTTTTTATGTTGGATATTGGAAATATAATATGAGAAAAACTCAAGAAGCTTATAATTATATTAAACACATTGTTCATTTCATGTTTTTGAAATAAACATGAAATAATCAGTTTAGCTTTGATCATTCTCAGTTACTCTTACAGACTGTATAAAAGGAACAACTGGTAACAGACAAGTGAATGCTGTGATAGTTAATTGGAGAAGTTAGCATTTAACTAACTTAAGTTACTTATGACTTGAAAGAAAGGTGTCTGTGAAGTTTTCTGAAAAGCAAATATGAGATGGAGTTTGTAGGAAGCCACTATGGTTGGTTTTCCACACCCTTCAGTTTTACATGAGTCTTTGACAGAACCACACAGCTCCTGAAATTTGGAAATTATATAGTAAGTTCCTCTGGAGTATTTATTTGGAACTGCCTTTTTAAATAGTATTTTTATAAGTTTATAATGTTATAAAGTCATTTAAAATATTAACATGCTTTTTTTTTAATTTTTTTATAACCAATTTATTTATTTATTTATTTATTAAAGATTTCTGTCTCTTCCCCACCGCCGCCTCCCCTTTCCCTCCCCCTCCCCCAATCAAGTCTCCCTCCCTCGTCAGCCCAAAGAGCAGTCAGGGTTCCCTGCCCTGTGGGAAGTCCAAGGGCCACCCACCTCCATCCAGGTCTAGTAAGGTGAGCATCCACGAAACTGCCTAGATTCCCACGAAACCAATAGGTACAGTAGGATCAAAAACCCATTGCCATTGTTCTTGAGGTCTCAGTAATCCTCATTGTCCACTATGTTCAGCGAGACCGGTTTTAACCCGGGCTTTTTCAGACCCAGGCCAGTTGGCCTTGGTGAGTTCCTGATAGAACATCCCCATTGTCTCCGTGTATGGGTGCACCCCTCGCGGTCCTGAGTTCCTTGCTTGTGCTCTCTCTCCTTCTGCTTCTGATTTGGACCTTGAGATTTCAGTCCGGTGCTCCATTGTGGGTCTCTGTCTCTGTCTCCTTTCATCGCCTGATGAAGGTTAATATTCAGGAGGAAGCCTATATGATTTTCTTTGGGTTCTCCTTCTTATTTAGCTTCTCAAAGAACCTGAATTATAGGCTCAATGTCCTTTATTTATGGCTAGAAACCAAATATGAGTGAGTACATCCCATGTTCCTCTTTTTGGGTCTGGCTAACCTCACTCAGGATGGTGTTTTCTATTTCCATCCATTTGCCTGCAAACTTCAAGAAGTCCTTGTTTTTTACTGCTGAGTAGTACTCTAAAGAGCAATGTGTATTTAACTTTCTCGGATTCCTATAATTGAAATAATTGAAGGTATTATTCTTTTACTGTGCTTTGTTAATTCATCCACCTAAATGCTCTAACCTTGGAAATAAACTGTATGCATGGAAACACAAGGGTAGAAATGCAAATCAGGATACTTGAGCAGAAGAAAAAGGACAGCTTATTGTTGACTTGTAAGTGCTTGTATAAATCAAAGTTTTCCTTAAGGAAGCAGTCTTCTATACTCAGTCAGAATTTCTGACTGGTGTTGGTTGAACTCCAATGTGGGCACAGAACAGGCTTACAAAATTGGGTTGTGCTATTCATTGACCTCAGGTTAAACAATAATTGGTGCAGGTCAGTAAAACAGAGTAGCTTTATAAAGAGACTTACTACATGTTTTTCAGTTTCTTCTCAAATTGATATTTCCCAAGGAGGGGTATTTCTTTTTTACAGTAAAGCTGTGGTTCCTGAGTAGACTGTCTACAGTGAAATAAATACACTAAAAAGAAAGAGATTAAGGCATCCATGGAAACTTCTCTCTATAGACATGCAGACAGACAGACACATCAATAGATAAATAGATGACACATCATCATAGATATATATCTTCATATATGACCTATCAATCACAAAGATCACTATATACATATTAGAACACTATTTAATGTTTATCACTTTAAACAATATAGCAGAGCACATTCAGGTGTACCTCCTAACTGAAATCAAGAACAGAAAAATAAGTCTAGATTATTCCTTTCCCACTAGTAGCTCAGGTATACTTAAGTTTTCATGTATCTAGTAAAAAATATGAAGACATGTTAAGTTTTATGGTCACACAATTACCGTGTTTTCACAAGTATTTTCTTTCCTTTCTCCTTTTATTTTGTGGAGACCACAGAGGGTAACAGGGTCTCATGTATCCCAGGATATTTTGGAAACTTGCCATGTTGTCAAGTATTTTCTGGTATTCATGCCTCTTCCCCCTCCTTTAGGTAATATGTATGAGCCACACCCATTTTAAGCTGAGGGATACTAGGCATCATACCCAGGATTTCCTAAATACTTATTAGTGGACATCAGATTAAAGGTCACATTTAGGCTTCAGTAAAAGTTAAATATGGGACTGAAAAGACTCAGAGGTTAAGAGCACTGGTGGTTCTTTCAGGGGTCCTAAGTTCAATTCCCATCAACTGATGTGGGAGTGATTTCTTATTAATAAAGAAACTGCCTTAGCCCATTTGATAGGCCAACCCTTAGGTGGGTGGAGTAAACAGAACAGAATTCTGGGAGAAAGAAGCTGAGTCAAGGAGTCGCCATGGTTCTCCCACTCCAGACAGACTCAGGTTAAGATCCTCCCTGGTAAGCCAGCTCGTGGGCTACACAGAATATTAGAAATGGGTTAGAACAATATGTAAGAGCTAGCCGATAAGAGGCTACAGATAACAGGCCAGGCAGTGTTTAAAAAACACAGTTTCCGTGTAATTATTTCGGGGCATAACCTAGCCATGCGGGCGGCCGGATGCCGGGGATGCAGCCCTGCCGCTCATAATGCAACAATCAACCACATGATGGCTCACAACCAACTGTAATAAGATCTGGAGTAAGTACATTACTGGGCTTTGAGATTTCAAAAGCCAGTATCAAGCCCAGAGTCTCTCTCCTGCTTTCCTGATACAAAGTTCTCAGCTGCTTCTCCAAGACCATATCTGTCCCTGTACTTCTATGTTCCCCACCATAATACTGGACTATGCCTCTAAAACTGTAAGCAAGAATTCAATTAAATGTTTTCCTTATGATAGTTGCCTTGGTCGTGGTTTTTCTTTACAACAGTAGAACAGTGACTAAGACATACAGTTTCAGACATTCTAGCTTTGCTAGTACATATCATGTTAGAATTTTCATTAGAGACTACCTGTTTTGTAGAAGGAAACTACAGATCAATGGTTATACCATGTGATCCTTGTTCTATACATATTTCTCTAAAGTGACCTTGTCCTTTCACTAAAATCAAAGTATGTCTTTTCCACTGGGATTTCATCTGCAGGATAAAGAGTTTCAAGGATCAATGTCCCTACTGTGAACATAGCCAGTCTGTTGTTCACAAAACTAAGTGGACTAACTGAAAATTGAGAGCTATTTATTCAACTATTATTTGAAAATTTCAACACTCGAGATAACAACTGAAGACTATATAAATCTCTACATTGATTTCTTAAACTCAATCTTATGTGATGATTAATGTTCATTAGATTTAGCATCGCCATGAATAAACATTTCAGGGGTGTTTGTGAGAAAGGTGTAATTGCACAAGAAAGACCACCTTTACCCTGGCTGGCACTATTACATGCGCTGGGCTTCTACACTGAGGGAAATAGTTGTAAATAACATGAACACTAGCATTCATTCCTCCTCCTTGACAGCAGATATAATATGACCTGTTGGCTCATTTCCTCCCACCCTGACTTCCTCATCATGATGAGCAGCTATACCCTTAAACACTGAGCCAAAAAGAGGCTCTTCTTCCTTAGGTTGCTTTTATTGAATACTTTGTTACAGCAATTAAAAAAGTAAGGAAGATGTTTGCTGTCTATGTATTTCTGCCCAGCACTAGTATGTGGAAAGCTTTGTCAGTGAATAGGAGTAGACCTATCCTTCCTATCTAATGTCATGTTCTCACTGAATTATGAAATTGTTTTTAAGAAGAGAAGATGTTTTTGTGCAATGAACTCCCTCGATTTGAGTTTAAATTGAAAACACTGACTAATTGCTCCAAATCTATAATTTAATAAACTATGAATCAAACATAACCTCCCCCTATTAGTTCGGGTTTCCACAGCTGTGAAGAGACAACATGACCATGGCAACTCTTATAAAGGAAAATATTTAATTGAGGTGGCAGCTTACTGTTTCAGAGACTTAGTCCATAATCATCATAGTGAGAATCATGGAGGTGTGCTGGCAGACATGATGCTAAAGATGTTGCTCAGAGTCCTATATCTTGCATGCAACAGCAGGTCAACTGAGACAGTGGGTGATATCCTGAGCATAGAAAACCTCAAAGCCTAGTGGCATACTTCCTCTAACAAGGTTCTACCCCCTCCAACAAAGCCATATGTCCTAATAGTGCTACTTCTTATGAGCTTTTGGGAGCCAGTTACTTTCAAACTTCCACACTCCCCCAGTCTTAAACTCGATAATGAATTATGATTGATGATTAAATCTTGCCTATGAGAATATTCATCCTGATAGTCTCATTTACTTCTCTTTTGTGTGAATATTGATAGAGACAAATGTGTTAAATAAATATTAATGGAGATATTAAATCATACATAGTCTATACAAAACCAAATATTTCAAATAAAAGATTTCTGACTTGTATTTTTGCTTGATTCTCATTTTATCTAATTTGTTGATTATTTTTAATTGTTTTTTAAATGTCATGAGATTTGATCTTTTTTTAGAAATTGCCAAAGTATTTTTGACTAATATAAATTTAGTGATATTGAAGTATATTGTGAATTTTTAAAATTTTAGTTATTAATTAAATATTACCTCAATACTCTTGCTATTTGTTTACTTCATTATTACTTTGGTTTTTAATTTTTCTATTATTCGATTTGAAGAATTTTAAAGAATATACACAGTCTGCTATGTTGTGGGGTTTACTTTTAAACATCAGTATTCTGGAATCATAAAGTCTACAACCCTCCCAAGTAACTGATCTTTCAATATTTTCAATTGCTTATATGTATATTTTCTACCAAAATAAACAACATATATTGTAATTACAAAATAACTAGTGAAATATTAAGTATTTTGCCAGTCTTGGTAATTGTTTTTCAGTAATTCTTTTTATCAAGTATATTATTTTCACTATAAATAAGATGCTTCTTATATTTAAACTAATATAATTATGCTATCAAGTTATAAAAATAAAAATTTATTCAAATATTTTATATCTAATACATTTGGTCCCACCTTCTATGGCAAAATTCACTGAACTAAACTAACAATACTGAACAAACAAACAATAGCAAAACAAAAAAAAATAAGAACAAAGGGAAAACAGTGAAGAAACCTTTCCTTCTCCCTATCTGAAAACCGTTTCTAAGTTAATTCTTCTCTGATCTTTCCCAAGGAGAAATTCAGGCAGCTCTGTGCCTACAAGGTCTCTTCTGAACTTTAAGGTTGTTAGTTCTTCATATAACAAGGCAGAGAGGTGTGATCGTTGCCCAACTCGCTTCCCATCATCTCCATATCCCGCTCTCTTCGGCACAGAACTATGCTCCTAGGGCATGCAATCTTTGCTGCTCACCTCCTTCCACCTTCCTGATTCCGCCAATGAAAGCTTTCATATCTTTCCTGGTGCTCTATCTGCCACCTAGCAGACAAGAAAATTGTGAAATTGGTGTAAGCTGATACGAACCTGAGGGATGTCAGTTGTGTTTTGTCTCTGTCTCATAAGGAGTACATACTATGCCTAGATTGTCTCTCAATTGTAAAAGTTGAGTGTGAATGCTGTCACCTGGAGAAAGTTGTCCAATCTTTACATTCATGTATTTCACCACCTCTAAGCATTCATTGACCATACACAGTACAGTGGGGGTCAAGGTTATGGGCCTATATACATGTTACGATTTACATAACATTTTCTACTAATTATTAAAAGTATTCACTGTTCAAATTCAGCTAGTCATTCATTCGGGGCAGAGGGAAGAATTCCATTCTGTTCAGTAACTAAGCTAAATACTAAAGAATACTTTTTGTTATATTTCCTCAACTTCATATGATCTACCATTTTGTCCCAAAGCAAAAATATTACCCTAGACAAAGCAGTAACCGAAAACTTTATGAGATCTTCTGAATTTTATTTACTTTTATTTTTTCTTTTAAACACACACACACACACATACACACACACATTCATTCTATTAAAAAGTCTACTTCAATAAAAATCCTTTCTAGGTCAAAAGCTTTACCCTACTTCCTGCCTTCAATTGTTTTTCATCTTTAGGTATCCATTATCAAGCAAGTGATGCAAGCAGAGAGGCATTGAACACACAGCAGGTGGAGTGTTTATTTGCTTTCTCATTTACAAGCTAGACTGCATGGGGTAGAGTGCAGAATGGCCACAGCTCTCGCTGTTCAACACTCAAGAAGTGTGAGACAGTGTGCCCCCGATGAAGTCGGTTGCATAACTCTGCAGAATTTCACAGTATTTACGGATGTGTTAAATGTATTTAGTTCAAAGCAGAGAGGGGCTGTCCCTAGAAATGGGATGATTACTGTGCAAGGAGTAATCAGTGCTGACCTAGATTTCCTAGTTGGAAGGGCCTCCTGAAACATGCAGTCTATTAACAGTGCCTGTGGGGAAAAGAAGCACAAGCAACACCTGAGGTTCAAAGAGAGATGCCTCGCCATTTACATCCCAGAAATCTTCATTTTAATAGTCTTTTTACTGACGTTAGAGGTAAATGTACTGCCGCCTGAGCAAGAGGTCCTGTTAGCACTTTCAAAGGGACGTCAGTCCTGGGGAAAAGAAGAAAACACAGAACATTTTCTTTCTAGGAATTCCTAATGAGCCATGGGTCTGGGAAGATGCAGCCATCGAGATTTGCATTTCTATTTCCTCATTAATGTGAGCATCAAAAAAAGAGAAGGGAAAAGAACGGATGGATTTTCCAGGTGGCACTGATTTTGCTGCTTCTCCGAGGACAGGAGAGGAAGGTAGTAGGTTGTATAATAAATCTACTCTTGCTCTGTCAACTGGGAGACAATATTACTATGCTAAGAGTTCTGGAGGCACAATCCCATAATTCAGTGGTTTCACTCCAGCGAGTGTTCCACTTCTTTTCCCACCGAGCTCATTTGCAGTCCCAAACAGTCTCTTCCTGTCACTTTCCATTTGTGCTGCTTCTTCCCATGCTTTTGCTCTCCTTTAGAGATAGGTCCTGTCACGAACCATCCGACTTCTGCGTTCCTGTCATGTTTCCTTAAACTGTCCCAACCCCTTTCTTCTGCTGTCTCCTTGGTCCTGTTGCCTAAAGGTTAATGAGCTAGGCCTTTTCCTTGTGAGATGCTCTGTAGGGACTTTCCATAGTCTATGTTCCATGGCCATTAGTTTTTTTCCCCCCTTGGTTTATCACATGCTACAATATCAGGCATTTGGGAACAGATTGAAAGTCTCCTTTAGTTACATTTGTCAAAATTATGAAGCAATATTTTGAAAAATCTAAACTATTCATAAGTCCTTTGGGAATCATTTGCCTTGTTTTTGCTATAGTGGAATTGATGGCAGTCTGTGTGCTAGAGAGTACACACGGGTCAACAATTGAAGAATGACTAGAGGCTGCCACTGCTCCTATGAAAATCACTTAACTTTTGTTAAGGAATAGTTTAAGAATACCCAGCATCATCGATTTTAGGTCTGTCTGCATCTGAGGAAATAAAAATTTTCTAAATCCTGATTCACTCTTGGTTTATCAAGTGGTTAATTAAAGCAATGAAAATGTCTCACTATGAACAAGGGACATAGAGTGGCTGTTAGGATTATATTCTCCATTCTTAGAAAATTATAATACACTGTAAATACTACAAACGTGGTGAAGTAAACGAGTGGTAGGTTGGTAGGGGATAGAAGACATCTGCCTTTGTTGGAGTAAAAACAAAGATAAAAGAAAAACAAACTAATACCTGCACACGCGTATACACACACACACACACACACACATACACACAAAGAGCCAGGTTCATGTGGCAGACTAGGAAGGGAGTAACTGGGAAGTAACAGGAGATCCAGCAGTATGTTTAGATGGGCTCTGATGACATTCATTTAGGTGAGACACTTTCATTTTTCAGCATGAATTCCCAGGTAGGGAGCCTCAGAGTGGCCCACAGGCCATTAGGACCAGCAGGTCCTAGTGGAGGGTGAGAGCAACAAGTCCCATGAGGAGCCGCACCCCCTGTAGGTGAGAGACAGATGGATAAGCATGCCTTGCAGAGGTTAGATATTTATTTAGTGAGTCATGGAGGAGAAAGGGGAGAAGGGAAGAAGGAGAAGAGCAGAGAAAGAGGCAGAGAGAGAAAGAGAGAGAGAAACAGAAAGGGGGAAAGGGGAGAAGTGGGGAGAAGGGAGAGAGACAGAAGCTGCCTCTGAGAGAGATAGAGAGAGAGAGAGAGAGAGAGAGAGAGAGAGAGAATGAATGAATGAATGAGGGGCTCAGGTGGCCTGCAAGCAGGAAGGAAGATCTGCTTGCCTCAGAGGTGGACTGGGGGTGGGAGCAGGGCTTGTCTCTTAAAGGGACAGGAAAGACCATTACAGTTAGAGCCTACAAGACTATACAGTAAATTTGGAGCTGACAGACTAATAGGTCACTGTCGTATCTGTGGAAAGCTTGTGAAGCCCTATCCTCTCTTCAAAATAGGAGTCATTCCCAAAACACCTCAGCAGTATAACTTCTCCTGCACGAGAAATGGAATGACCTTTCCATTTGCCCACACCATGAAGCCTTCGAGTGATAAAATTCAACATTTGCTCTTAGTTCTAACAGTCAAATTTACATAGAGTCAATCCCACAGAAATTACCTGCTAACAGACCACTAGAAATGTCTAAAGAAGACAGGTACTGAGTAGGAAGGTAGTTTGCCCCACCTTTGCTAACAAACAAATATGAGTGTCTCCAAAGCTGGTTATCACAAATGAGATTAGATAAGGAGAATGGGTAAATCCAGGATTCAGGGATGCTTAGCAACTTTATTTAATGGTTCAGAATTCTAGGTATTTCCCCTTGGATGCTGATTCTTTCCTGGGTGGTGTCACTTGTTCCGACTACTGCTTCATCAGTTCTACCTGCCCATCATATGATTTCCATATACATATTATCATTGTCCTTGCTTATGGAATTTCCCAACTATGTCTAGAAATCTTGTGGAGATCACCTCTTTTTCTTATTCCTTTCTGAGCCCCTTCACTTTACATTTTCCCCTTGCCAGAAAAATAAAGAACATGCATAGGTAATGTGCTTGAGTTAATTTTTTACCCTCAGATCCTCGTTTGTCATAGACAACCAATTTTGAGCCCCCGAGGGGTTCTGAGGCTGGTAATCAAGGCCCCCCCATAATACGGGTTAATTATATTTTATTTGCAAATAACTACGTACATTCTTATATTTTGAAAGATGGAAATAATAGTGGAAATAAAAACATAAATATTTTTAAAAGTGTGATGATTACACCAGAGAACTGGCTTGCACTAAAAAACGCTTGCTCTTGCAAACAAATCAGGTCTGTTTCCAGCAAGCACTGACTGACTTGTCCTGCAAGTGGAGCTCATAGCTGTAATTCCAATTCCAGGGGCTCTTACTTGCTCTTCTCGACTCCCCAGACACTGCACACACATGGTACACACACATACGTGCAGGCAAAATATACATATTCATAAAATAAAAATAAAAAATAAATCTGAAGAAACTGATTATTCTGGTTGGGTATAATTACTAAGAAATGTATGTACAGATATGTAGCAAATAAATACACACACACATATATATATACATATCTGTGTGTATGTATATACATATATGCACACACATATATATCTGTGTGCATGTATATACATATATGCATTTAAATGCATATTGTTCTAAAATATCTTTAAAATATTAGACACTAACTTTTAAAGCATTCTACATAGATAGTATAAGATGTTTACTGCTCTTGATTTCTTTATTTCTTATCTGAGAATTCCCTTAGAGGTTATTGTGTTCATGCAACAAGATCAAAAGTCTTAACGGTGCATTATTAGGCTCAGCAGTTGGCCCTTCTACTGATTAGCTTTGAAGTTGTTCTATACCTCTTTGTTAAATTTTATAAATTTCAAATCACGTTAACTCTTTGGGAACACTATAAACTAAATATTGAGTGATATTAAAATATTAAGTGTAATTCTTCATAAAGAATTAAGTTCTGTGTGGATGTACTATCATTTTGTAATCACTGGTGTTAAAAGTTAGCCTAATTAGTATTGAAAAGGCCTCATTTATTACCATCTAAATTTTTGCATAAGACTATATATTTTCTTTTGCTAGATGTTGGTTGCAGTTGGGTGTTATAGTTGGCACTTATTATTAAATCAATGACCTTGGATTGGAGATGATGCACGGTTTCTGGGTTAGTCTTTAATCCTATTATAGAAAACTGAATTCTGTCCTAGACCGCCTATAACATAGAGAAAATAAGTGTCTCTCAATCCATACCCACCACTAATGGCGAGGTTTTCCAAACATAATGTTGTCATAAATGTAACTACTGGAAACAGAGTTCAAACAATTAACAAATAACAATTACCTGTTCACCAGAAGCGAAGTGGAGAGTGGGTGCAGCAACACGGAGGGATCTTAAGCTCAGTAGACGGCTGGCATCATCTCTAATGGTGTTAATAAACAAATTCTCGTCTATTATTTTCCTCCAAGGTAGACAAAACTAATTTTGGAGCTTTGGATTATAGCAATGTCTTTGGGGCCTCAGCAAAGATCTCTAATAGAAAGAGGCTAGGAGGAAAGGCATCTCATTTCCTGTAATAGCTTTTGTTTATTTGGATTGCTCCCTTTGCCTTTGCAAACCTCTCTAAAAGAAGCCTTGCAAATAAGAAGTTAGACACAAATGGAAATAGGCTTTTTAATTCTCCCCTTTTTTTTATGATGCTGAAGCTCGAACTGACCCTCCTCAAGCTGGTCTTCCTTTTTAACATTAATTACCTTGTTATCTGGGAGATGCAGCAGCTCCCCTGTCTGCTTAGGAAGAGTGCCAGCAGGGCAACAGTTGGAAGTGAATTACTGTGATTGTTTGGGGCTTTAGAAAGCCTGTGCTGCTGTCTGGCTTCTTAGACTCCTGGTAGAGTCACTTGGGTATGTTTTCTAATTCAGGATTTCTGTGTCCACTGTCCAGTAAACCTATGTTTATACAGTATGTATATATCCAATTATACTGTGGCTAGGGGCAAAGTCTCTTCTGGATTCTTCACCTGCCAATGATTAGAACACCTGGTGTAGGGCTCCTGGGCATGCCCTCAGTCAAGAGGTAAGGGAGGTTTATTCCATTTGCCCAGCTATTCCTTCTTATTCAGATGATTGCCTATGACCCCCTGGAGTGATCAGGCATCTTGCTTTGTGTTGCCTATTTTAACATTTCCCTGCTTACGGGAGACTAGATAGAGCTTCCTGAGCAAGCACTTTAAGATTCAGAGCCATTAGAAGGATAGTGAAGTGGACACACCCAGTCTATTTACTTAGCTTGATTATTTTGACTGCATCCATTTGTCACTTCAGCTTAAGGCCAGTTTGGCCGATTTGATTAAATTGACTGGTTCCTTCACTGAAGTGACCAGTCAATGCTAACAAATTGTTTGTGTTTGTGGAAACTCATTAGGTTTTATCTCTTGCATTGTGTCTGTAATGGATACTGAATCAAGAATTTGACACAGACTTTTCTTCTAATTTCTATGGCAAGGGGTGTGGAGAAGGAGGTGTCTTGAGTTCTAGGGCTGTGAAATAAGAACAGCCATATAGACTTGGGCTACTGTCTTGCCCCCAGGAATTATCATTAAGTCAATCAAGATCATAATAACATTTTACTTTCCAGAAAGTGTTGGTTTGTTTGCTTGTTTTACACTTGGTGTTTCTCTGCAAACCCAGATAGTCTCACTTAAGTGAGACCAGGAGGGGAGTTGTGTCTGAATCAAATGTCATGCAAATTAATATTTGAAAAATAAAAAATAATTTCTCACTGAGAGGAGCAATGCTGACCATCAGTGTAACTCAGTATTTGATTTTCATTTATTTCAAACTTCTTGTTTTCTTTCCAAGGCCCTCATGCCTTCAAGGCTTCTTCTGCAAGTCAACTGTGTAATTGTTGTGATCATAAGCTAATATAAAAGTCAGTAGCTTTGTATCTGTCCCGAAAAATTAAGTTTTTGTGTTGGGACCAAGAAACAGTTTCAACTACTAGCTGCATTCATCACAAGGAATAATGTATAAGAACAAAGTTAAGGGGTGAGCGTCACACCATTTTTGTGCTATTTCCATTTGAAATAAAAATTCTCGTCCCATTGCCTGCTTTCTGACAGTATAAAGTTTGTGCAGCTATTAAGCATATCCAGGAGGAAAACTGATAAACCATGACTTAAGCATAAAAACTTTCATGAGCTGATTTACAGTGCTCACATGGATAATGGCATACTGAGGAAAAATGGCCAGGTAAATTCCAGGTACCTAGACATAATAGACAACTGCTAAAGTTTTCGTTGTCATAATAATCTGTTACTTTTTCCAGTGGTTTTTAAATCTTCATTTGCCAAAAAGTTTATCAGAAGAAAAGAGGTAATTCCCCAGCACCACGTTAGGATGGTTTAAAAAAGAATAGGATTTGAATACTGGAAAGAAAAAGATAATAAATTCCATTTCTATATGGGAAAAAGGTTAAACTCTTGATTGAATGCATACATACATGCACACATGCATCCAGGCATCCCCCCCCCATTGCTTCTTTCTTGGAGAACTAATAAGAAACCTTTTTATGTACATAAAATTTTACTGTACCCAATAGTTACTGATAGCAAATATCCCAATTTTCCAAACAAATTTTCTTGAAGTGAAAACCCTAACTAAGTTGAGGCTACAATTTAAGAGGAAGAACATCTTAACAATGATCTTTAGGAGACCTAGCATGTTCATATGCTTGAAATCTTCACTTTAAGAAAGCAACTTCCACATGATATCATATTAATGATGTATGATGACTAGTATATGATAGTAATATACCTGGGGAGCTCTGTGGATTAGACACATGCACATTCTATCACTGGGGAAAAAAATCACTTTTGTCTTAGGCACGGTTTTATTGCTGTGGAGAGACACCATGTCCAAGACAACTCTTATAAAGGAAAGCATCTAATTGGGGGCTTGCTTATAGTTTCAGAGGTTTTGTCAATTGTCATCAGTGCAAGGGGCATGGCAATGTGCAGGCAGGCACTGGAGCAGTAGCTGAGACCTACATCCTGATCCATTGGCAGAGGGAGAGACTGTAGGCCTGACATGGACCTTTGAAACCTCAACACCCACCCCCGTGATACAGATCCTTCCAAAGAGCCACACCTCCTAATTCTTTTAATTCTTTCAAATAGTTTCACTTCATGGTAACAAATCACGCTAATATATGCTAATATATGTGCCAAGGGGACCATTCTTATTCACACTACCACATCTCCCAAAGAAGAAATTGTCATTAATGAAATAATAAATCCTTATGTTTGCATTGCTATGCTTTAGTTTGATAGTGACATGAATGTGGCCCAAGTGTTGCAGGCTTAGTCTCTCGGTCCTAACACTTTTAGGGGTCATGTGACTGCAAAAGGTGGGGCATACTCGATGGCCCTTGTGTCATTGGGAACATAGCCTTTGGCAAACACGGATAGCTTCCCCTTTCATGACCCAGAATCAGAAAAGCCCCAGAGTCATTTTAAATTTGTGAGCCAAACTCTGTCACAGCTTCACTAAAGAGAAATCAAAGTTCCACATTCATGTCTCTTTCACTGATTTTGCACATAAACCCCAAGGTGGACAGTTTTCTCATGCACAGCTTCTGTGATAGGTCACTGGCTGTTGATCCAGAAGCAACAGCACTGAGCAGTGCTGTATTGCAACTGCCAAAACTTGAGTCTGTAAGACCTTCTCTCTTTCTAGCGTGATCAATTCAAGTGTTTATTACAATAGTGGAGAACTGACTAACACCGCCAGGACAAAAGAGCTGTGTGATAAGCTGAGATTGAAGAGGAAGAAGCTGCTCGTTCATTCCCTGAGAGACTAGCGTTGTTCTTGACTGGGTTTTCTTAATACCCAAACATTCTGACTTATTTATTTAATTTGGTATTTCAAGACAGGGATTCTCAGTGCAGCCTTGGCTGCCCTGGAACTCATTCCTCAGGCCTCAAACTCAGTAATCCACCTGCTTTTGCCTCCTGAGAGGTGGGATGAGGTGTATGTTGCCACTACTAGGTTTTTTTTTTCTTTTTACATTCCAACTTCTTGACAGTTCTAATTTTATCCATCTTAAATTAAATATCTCATTTATGTTTATTGCTGCTTTAAGTCTTAAGCATTTTGTGTCCCTGCTGGGGTTTGTCCTATTTTCTTTTCACAGTGAGCTCTCAAGTGAGGTATCTCTTGGCAGCACCTGTGTGCTTCTTCGGTACACTTGCTTCTTCTGACACATCAGGTGTTACAGGGGCCTCGTTAGAAAACACTGACTTAATGACACACTTTGGCACATCTGTATAATATTCTCTCTCAGTTGGGTATAGAATTACAAATAAGTTCTTGTAAGAACAAGAATACATAAAATTTACTGAAGAAAATGTTGGCAGTGAAACACAAAACTTTATCTTTAAAATATGTTCCACAGCAAAATTAGTGTCGAAATCGGGACATTTATGATGTTTTGAATGAGAAAGCCCCCCCATAGACTAATATTTTTGTTTGAATACTTGGTCCCTATTTATTTGGTTGAAGGGTTTGAAGGTGTGGCCTTGTTGGAAGGGGATGTCACCTTTGATGGGCTTTGAGGTTTGAAAAGACTATCCTATTTTGAGTTAGATCTCTTCCTTTTCTTGTGGTTCAGGATTAAGCTCTCTGCTGTTTCTATCATCATTCCTTCATACTCCCATCATGGACACTAACTCTCTGGAACCATACACACAGTTTATTAATTTGCTTTATTTTTCAACTTACCTCAGTCATGGCATTTTATCAAGCAGTAGAAGAGTAATAAATACGACATTTTTTTCTCTTAAAACTTAATCTCATACTACTTTTCTATTTTATTATTTTTTTCTTGTTCTGTATCACTTTTTAGTAGAAAAAACATTTAGCTTCAGAGGACACAAGTTTTTTTCATCTTTTTTTGTATTTTAAAAGAATATTTTATACACACCCATAATTTCAGTACTTATATATAGGTATATGTATATAGGTGTATGTACAACCTTGTTTGCTTCATGGATGTTTTTCATAATTGCCATTTAGATATGTTGTTCTAACATTAAGGGGTCAATCTCAGGTCTATCTGTTAAACTGAAATATTATCTAATCTATCAACTACTGTTTACTGAGTTTATAGCACTCAGTTGTAGAACAATCAATAATAAAGGAATCAAAATTGACTCTAACCTTAGAAAAATTCACAATCTCCAATTGCTACACATTCCAAGTGAATAGAATGTTCTTCATAATAAAAATTTGCCCCAAACTATCTTCGGTTGTAGGTTCTTCTGGATTCTGTTCTCATTGATTATAAATTATTTTTTATTAAAGTCTAAATTATTTATTTAGCACTAAGAGATAAGAGAAGAGCTCTTTTAGATTTTTTTTTATGTTTACTGAGCTCTACATTTTTCTCTGCTCCCCTCCTTATCTCTCCCCTCCCCTTCAAACCTCTCTCAAAGTCCCCATGCTCCCAATTTACTCAGGAGACCTTGTCTTTTTCTACTGCCCATGTAGATTGGATTTATGTATGTTTCCCTTAGGGTCCTCATTATTGTCTAGATTCTCTGGGATTGTGAATTGTGGGCTGGTTTTCTTTGCTTTATGTTTAAAAACCAATTATGAGTGAGTACATGTAATTATTGTCTTTCTGTATCTGGGTTACCTCACTCACAATGATGTTTTCTAGCTCCATCCATTTGCCTGCAAAATTCAAGATGTCGTTATGATTTTCTGCTGTGTATTACTCCATTATATAAATGTACCATATTTTTTTTATCCATTCTTTGGCCGAGGGACATTTAGGTTGTTTCCACGGGCTGGCTATGACAAAGAATGCTGCTATGAACATAGTTGAGCACATGTCCTTGTGGCACGATGGAACATCCTTTGGATATATACCCAAAAGTGCTATTACTGGTCTTGAGGAAGGTTATTTCCTAATTTTCTGAGAAATTGCCACTAACATCCAAAGGGGCTGTACCAGCTTGCATTCCCACCAGCAATTCAGAAGTATTCCCTTTTCCTCACAACATCTCCAACATAAGTTGTCATTAGTGTTTTTTTGATCTTGGCCATTCTTATAGGTGTAAGATGGAATCTCAGAGTTGTTTTGATTTGCATTTCTCTAATGACTAACAATGTTGAACATTTCCTTAAGTGTCTTTCAGCTATTTTAGATTCCTCTGTTGAGAGTTCTCTGTTTAGGTCTGTACTCCATTTTTTTTTCTTGGATTATTTGTTCTTTTGATGACCAATTTCTTGAGTTCTTTGTATATTTTTAGATCAGACCTCTGTCTGAGGTAGGGTTAGTGAAGATCATTCTGTAGGCTGTTGTTTAAACCCCACACACTAATTGTGGGAGACTTCAACACTCCACTCTCACCACTGGACAAGTCAGTCAGACAAAAAATGAACAGAGAAATAAGGGAACTAACATTTGTTATGACTAAAATGAACTAAACAGACATCTATAGAATATTTCATCCAAACATAAAAGAATATACCTTCTTCTCAGCAACTCATGGACCTTCTCAAAAATTGACCACATACTTGGTGACAAAACAAACCTCAACAAATACAAAAAAATGGAATAATCCAATGTATCTTATCAGATCACAATGGTTTAAAACTAGAAGTCATCAGCAATACTAATTCTAGAAAGCCCACAAAACGTATGGAAATTAAACAATGCTAACCTAAATCATCAATGAGTCAAGGAAGAAATAAAGAGAGAAATTAAAGACTGCCTAATATTCACTGAAAATGACCACACAACAGACCCAAATTTATGGTACACAATGAAAGTAGTGTTAAGAAAAAAGTTCAAACACTAAATGCTTACATAATGAAGCTGGAAAAATCACACATTCAATGAAAGTAGTGTTAAGAAAAAAGTTCAAACACTAAATGCTTACATAATGAAGCTGGAAAAATCCCACACTAGTGAATTAACAGAAAATTTGAAAACTATAGAACAAAAAGAAACAAACTCACCAAAGAGAACTAGATGGCAGAAATTAATCAAATT
Source organism: Alexandromys fortis (assembly GCF_014885135.2). NCBI lineage: Eukaryota > Metazoa > Chordata > Mammalia > Rodentia > Cricetidae > Alexandromys > Alexandromys fortis. The sequence goes on from NW_026067944.1 coordinate 14,839,460, forward strand.
AAGAGCTGAAATCAACAAAATAGAAACCAAGGAAACAATATGAAGAATCAGTGAGACAAAGAGTTGATTCTACAAGAAAATCAACAAAATAGACAAACCTTTATCCAAACTAACCAAAAGGCAGAGAGAGAGTATCCAAATTAACAAAATTAGATTCTTACAAATATAACTAACGACATGATTTATACTCAGTACCAGAATATTTTGTTAGGAGAGTAGATCGTAAAACATATTAAAAACAAAATAGTTATACACAAGGATTAATAAATGCAAATTAGGACCTGGTGGCCTGACTCTAGCAAAAATGGACACAATGGATTTTTTTTACTTATTTTATTTTTTAAATTTCCATATGATATGTTTTGATCATTCCCAAACCACTCCTTGACCCTCCTCCTCTGTTCTTTACTCATCCAACTTTCTCTTCTTTCTGTTTCTTAAGGGAAAAAAAAACAGCAATAATAAACAAAACAGAAAAAAAAAACACGAATACAAAAATGTGGAGTCTATTTTCTGTTGACGGAATATTCCTAAGGTCTGTCCTCTAGTGTGGTTTATATAAACAGTAATAACTGCTGGGAGAGGGAAATTGTTTTCTACTTGTGATTTTTTTTAAAACAAGGATTCATGTTCTGGAATGTTTAAGCAGCATCTTCCTCCAGATGTCTAAATGGTCCTTGACTATGACTCAACCACTCCAATTCAGACTTCTAAACCTTTTCAATAAATTGTAGTAATCATTAGCTTAGAAGTCATCATATCCTGCTTGATTCTGTAGAGTTGACATTTACTCCCAATGTTTGCCTGTTGAGCCTAAATTATCTAGTAACAAAATCTTGGTTTGTAGCTCAGGTATTACAAATATCAACTATTTACTCTATGGAAATATAATATCAATTTAATTAAAATTGAATTTTTGAAAGATTTATTTTTATTTAGATATATGTTTGTGTGTCTGCGTGAGTGTAGGCTAGTTATGTGTGGAATCCCCCAGAGGTCTTAAACAGGGGTTACACGTAGCTATGAGCATTACTATGTGGTGCTGGGAACTAAATACTAATCCTCTACAAGAGTTGTATATGCTTTTATCTTCAGATCCATCTCTCTAGACCTTACCTTTTTTTCCACCAGGACAACAGTCTGAAATCGTAGAAAATTTAATGATAAAGCCCATAATATTTGAAATTTTAATTTAAATATAATTTTGAACATTTTTAGGAGGTCCGATCAACAAAATGTTCTGACAAGACCATTAAATTAGAAAACCATAAGATAGGAAGCTTTCTAACAGATAATCTGGTGATTAAAATATCTTAGATGGCTGTTCTGAATTTACTAAGCTTTGCATCTAGGGCTAGAATTTTGTAAAATCATCTCTGTTGCCATGCCTTCTGCTGTGGCCGTTATACAGGTATTATTTGGAGAATCCATGGATACCTCTTCCCTGTCCTGGACCTCTGTCTATGTTGTTCAGCTAGCAAATTGAATTGTAACATTCAGCGGCCACTTTTTTTCAGCCAGTTGAAATTTTTGTAATGTTCTCCACCTACTTTAAAGAGAAGACTCAGATAAGTGGTAAGACTTTACACTTACTTGTGGTTATAAATATGTATATGTAGAATACAGTTAGAAATTATATTGGTTTAGGAAAATAGCAGCAATAAGTTCGCCTTTAGGGTCTGACACTGTGCTTTGTCCTTACATCAACATCATTAACAAGAAATTAAAATATATTTCTTTTAAAAAGTTGCTGTGAACTTAGAAAATAAATGATTTTAAGTTTTCTAGACTCTAGATTGGTAGAATTGCTAGTTTTTACCATTTTACAAAAATTGTTTATATAAGGGTGTCCTTCAAACAGAAAATTGGCTGAATTTACTATGAAACAAAGAGAGCATAGGAAACTGAATTTTCGGGATTCCACTATCACCAATGAGCTATTTGAACAAATCAGTACCAGACATCTCCATCTCGGTATCTTAGATGTCCCTGGGATCCCCGAGAATTCAAATGGGTCTATGGTCTTGTCTAACTTAGACCTGAGTTAAGTGCTACTCAATAATTACTGAAACCACTACTTGATTGATCTATAATTTGAGCAGCTTCCTTCCTCGTTCTGGCTTTACTGTAGTCTCTTTCTTCTTTATTTGAAAGTATGAATTATTGTGTCTTCTCTATTAACTGCATTATATAAAAATAGATCCAGATCGGTTTTGTTCACCACTGGAATGCTAGAAATTAAGAACATACAGTAGATGCAAATTTAACAGATTAACAAAATTCATGAATTATGGGCCAATGAGCATAACCACAAAGGAGCACACATTTTATTTTATTTTGTGTTGTACTCAGACAACAAGGGGGAAAATCGCAGAAATTCAGGTAGCACACTAAAACATCAACTTTGAGGAACTTCTGACAACTTACAAATATTATTCTTTCCCCGGTAAAGTAAATCTATTTCTCAGGCTTACTTGCTTGCTTGCTTTCATACTCACACACAAACAATTGGATTTTCTTGATTTCTGACTCCAATAGAATCAGGTCAGCAGTGAGGACAGAAGCAATAAATCTCTTTATCTCTGTTGACTTTTATAGAACTGACATCTCTTAAAATATTTTTCTTGACTTTGCTGCCTCTTTACTGACTGATTAGGCAGTAGAGCACAGCAGTCAATTGAATCTCCCCAAATCTAATATTAAAAGCGGAAAAGGAAAGGCCTGAGGGCCAACAGAATATGTGAAGAGTGATGAAGAAGGTCCAATAATGCCTTTCCCAAAAATCAGAAATTGCATTTAAGTGTTAGCCTTTCTGTCTGCCCATGTTACTGTCTTTGCTGCTCTGACATTCTCTGCTTTCCCTCCAGACAGCAGGCTGCTGTTTTATGTAGGTAAGACATTCGATTCTGGGGAATTGATTGATGCTAAATGTATTACAAAGTAAAACGTGCATACCTAATGTCAGGTTGGCAAGAAAACATTTCGCCTTTGTGATGGAACTGACAAGTTAGCTAAAATAATGGAAAATGCACGGCAGAAAAAAAGTTATTTGGGTTTTGAGTAGTTTGAGATTGGGGCATACTCATATTGGCAAGAATGAATAATGAGTATAACAGACAGCATCAAATTGCTGCAAAGCATCACAAGAGCTGTCATTTCCAACTCCCAGGAAGTATAGACTCGGATGGCACCAAGGACAGCCACTAAATTATACTCAGATGCTTGAAGTTGCAATTAAATTTTCAAAATCTGCACATAAATTTTTGCTAAACCATTCTTGCCATACTGCCGTATATTTGCAAATAATTTTCAAAAGATTTGTATTGAATTTGCTGGAGAATAAAACAAACAAACCCAATAAATAAACAACAAGGAATTCTACACTAGTAGTTTAGTACTACTGTAAAGAAACAGGTGTTTGCTGTTAACAGCCACTCGGCATTGGCACCAAGACATAGATATTGCATAATATAAAAAAAGTGGTGACAGCTACATCTTGAAAATGTGTAGAATTTCTAATTTCTTATCATTTTCAACAAGTTCTTTACTCTGCAACTGTGCAACACTTCAATAGGGTTTGGTTTTTGAATAGTTATGGCCCCCATATACTCATGTGTCTGAATGCTTGTCCCATTGGGAGTGGCACATTAGGAGGTGTGGCCTTGTTAGAGGAAGTGTGTCCCTCCAGGGGCAGGATTTGAGGTCTCATTATTCTCAAGATATACCCAGTACACAGTTGCTTCTGCCTGTGCATCAAGATGGCAGCTCTTTCTCCAGAATCATGACTGTCTGTGTCCAGCCATGAAGATAATGGACTAAACCCCTGAAAGTGTAAGCCAAGCCCAATTTCTTTACTCCTTGCCCATATGCAGCAGGTGGGAGAGTTGGCTTCACGGGCACGGGAGCAGTCCTGCACCTTGTCTGGGCACAACAGTAGAGCTGGCCTTGGTGATGTGAGTGCCAGTGAGCCACCACTGAGGGTGTGAAAGCGGGAGAACTGGCCTGCTCCTTTCTGTCTGCTGTAGTGAATGAGCTAGCTCTGGTACTGCTGAAGAGCTGGCCTTGATGGTGACAATGAGGGAAATCTGGCAGGCTGACTAACACAGCTACCACTCAGACCCAGAACCATGGTTACGAGTTGGCCCACCTTAACATCCACCTCTTCTTTAAACTGTTGGATCATGTGAAGGGGCTGGGTCCACAGATCCAAAGCTACAGACACAAGGCAAAACAGCATTTTTCTATATATCAAAATTATATAACTAAATAAAAAGTCATCTTCCTGACCACCCACAGATATATGTATTCATAAGATTAAGATGTAATTGTGAGATTACATATACACATCACAGGAGATTACACACTACAGTATAGGTATTGGGGAGACACCAAGTTGCTTTAGCAAATGTGAGCAACAGTTTTCCGAGCAGGATTAACCTCCATCAGATAATTTGGGTTGACATCTGAACACTACTTGTCACCTGCTATAACTTTCATGACCTCTGACACCTAGCTTTTTGTTTATCTCATAAATGCCCAAAGATGCTTAGAGAAGAAGCATTCAGTTTCATATTTTGTGCTTTTTATCCTACTGACATTCCAAGAAAGGTCCAGTAGATGTATATCCATGAAGAGAGGTGGAGGCAGGAGATTAGATGAGAGAGCAGTTCAGAAAGCCTTGCACCAAATCTAAAAATCTCATTATAAAATTTAGTTTGCAAAGAGGAGTGTTTAAAAAATACCCCACTCAAGGCTGGCTAAATCCGGGCCTCTGGTGCAGGAGCAGATACTGGGCCCTAGCCTGTCTGAAGGTGATTTTTGTTTCATTATAATAGTAAACTCATACTCTTGCAACTAATGACTCTTGAGTAGAGACTTAAGAAGCAAATGAGACATACTATATATAATGTTGCAGGTAGCACTAAATGCAACAGAGAGAGCATGCACAACAAAGCCTGCTATGCACTCAGCCCTGAGAACCTTTGCTGTGTGGTGGCCTTTTCACGGGCGTTTGATTTGCTAAATTCTCTTTGTTCTGGCATACTTCCTCCCTGAAGAGGATATATTTTCCTAACCAAGTATATTCTTTGGCTGAAACTGTGAAGCTCTGCTGAAGTCTTCTCCTATGCCACAAGACACTGGAACCACTATGGATCTATCCAGAGAATAGTGATATTAACTGATACTCAGATGCTTAAGAGACAGGATCCCTCTATAACTATGACTTATGTTTTACATAGTTTATGTTTGTCCTATGAAAGTTTTCAGTATTATAAGTTTTCCCAAATACAACTTTAACTTACAGTACAGGAAAGGTGAAAGTCACGTAAAAGATTCCAAGCCATCGGACTTAAACACCAAGGTTTCCTGGGTCAGTAAATAAACTTACTCTTGAGCTGGTTGTCATAGAAATGGATTTAGATGATTGATTTTTCCTCCTTGAAATTTTTGACAGAAGGGATTTTTAACATTTGATAATTTCAAAATTAAAGAGAATTTGCTAATGTTTGTTACAAATGTTTCAAAAATATTTGTTTAGATTTGAGTCATATTTTGGATCTATACTGTGATATGCTCCGTGCTTAATAAAAAAAAACTCAAAAGAATTAAATCTAGACAGATGTAGGAGGGACAGGATCCAGGAACACATATACTGGTTTCTGCTTTGTATGCAAAAGCAAACAGACAAACAACAACAGAGATTGCTTCAAAGGGAATTAGTATATTCTAGAGCTGATTTTGAGTGAACATAATCTGGGAAATACAGAGCTGGGTTATTCTACATTTCATATTCCAATATGGAATTGTTATCATTGAGTTTGTATAGTAACCAAACAATGAAAGTTTTGAGTCAAGGCAGTTTAAAAATGCACTGGTGGGAATATTAAATGGGCAGTCACAGCAGTCACGAAATCTTAGCTATAGTCTCAGATGCTGTATGATACCCTTTTTATTGGGTGGAGAATAGTAATTTGCTAAGTTACTACATTCCAAAGGTTATATCTGTTTATTAGGATATCAGGTATGAGAGAGAGGTGGGCACGAAATGGCTTTTTAAGTGACTAAAGGTAGTCCCAAAGAAACTGCAATTAGTCTACCTAATTACCGACATCCTAAAATCTTCATCTATGTCTTACCAATCAGTGTAGGTTGATAGCTGCTTCCTGGAGTTTTCCTTTACAGTGCTATTCCTGAATGTGTGTGTGTGTGTGTGTGTGTGTGTGTGTGTGCGTTCATTCCTAAATATACATGTGTAGTCCACTCAGTTGATATGTTATTTGTATGTATGTTTTCAGAATAACCAATTGGTGTATTCTTCCCAAGGCAGAACTATTTCTCTTGCTCTCAACATTCCTTATTTGCCCATAGTTCTTTGTGTATGGTTGAGGCTTCTTGAACTTTTCCTTATCCTTGGTATCACAAGGTATCACAGTTGCCACTCTTAATCAAATCTTGCTTGTGAAGCCATGTTGGTAAGACACCATGGGTATAATTTCTCTGACATTGCTTGGAGACATAATCTCACAGCAGGCTTTTTGTTCATTCAGATTTTATAATCTTTCTGTTCACTCTTCCACTGTGATCCCTGATCTATTGTTGTAAGAGTTGTGTAGTAGTTGTTGCAGTTGGGGCTCGGCTTCACAACTCTGCATTTTGATCATTTGTGGTCATCAGTGAAACACTTAAGTGGAAGTTAATGAACTCAAGAATTCTAGGGTGCACTGTATTCTTCTAACATGCCTTGATAGCCATTCAGCTTCCTGTTTCAACACCAGTAGCCTTAAGTATGTACTCTCACAGACCTTGCTTAAGTCACCAGGAAAAAGATTTGCAATAGAGAATCTTTGCTTTCCATCTTATGCATGGGTCCTAGAAGTTAAACACTGAAATAAAAATTAAGCCCAACTGTCCTTTTAAAACTATCCTGGTTCTTGCTGTCTTCTCGTCCTATTTTCTTTCCTTGAAATTGCGATAAAGAAATGAGTTTAGGAAAAAATATCTCAAAATCTTCTTGCAAAAGTATATCTGTGAAAATGTTAAAAAATATTTGAGTTCGAGAGTATTACCTAAAAATCAGTTTCTAACATTTTTTTTCTGTTTTCTTAGTCTCTAACTTCTAATATTTTTATTCTTCCCCTTGAATTTTATATAACCATTCCATTTTAAGCTAAATGTAAAGAATGATAAAATAATTTCAATGATAACATTAAATGTGAATAAACATCACACTGTAGACTGTCATTACTCCTTGGACCTTTGCATATGTATTTGCACAATAAACACGTATTCCATGTTCTGATGAGAAACAATTGAGAAATAGTTGTCAAATTATAGATTATAATCTTGGAGGGAAAGTTGTACAAAATCAATTACTTACGTCAATTTGTTATTTAAACTCGTGAAAAATGTTAATGCTGCAATACAGGTAAGCAATATTATATTTGCTTAATTTTTACAGAGGTGAAAACAGTTTAGCACTGACTAGATCTGGTTCTATTGATACTATATCGCATAGCAACTGGGAGGTTTCCTAATACTGAAATGATCCTTACCACTTCTCAGATTGTATATGCCATCAAAGTAAATATCCAATTTCCCTTTCTTGACAGATGAACTCTATTACAACAGATTCTTCCCCTAGCAATGCTCATGATTGTTGTTAATTTTAGCCTGGTAGCAATTAAGAATGCTAGTTTCTCACCATCTGCAGAAGAGCTATTCATTAGATAGGCCACCAAGAGGAACAGACAAGGGTCTAAGGATAGATAATTGAAAGTCACTGCAATCCCACTCAAATATTCTGCCCACCTGCCAGGCTCCTTGGCATAACAAAATTATCTTTTTCTGTCAATTTTTACTTTCCCAGTAGCTCTAGAGACTCTGAGACATTATCAAACTCTTAAACACTTGCAAAATAATTCTAAGCTCTCCTGAACATTCTGTTTCTCTGCAAAAATAATTTGTTTGTCAAATATAAATAAAAATCCAATTGACTTGACACTTTGGAATGTCTTACGGAAATATGTAAATTGAAGATGTTTGCTTTTTAGATGATGCCATGGTTTTAAAGAGAAAAAGGAAGCAATGAGCATAGAGTCATTTAAATGAGTTTCTTTTGTGTGTGCCCCTCCCTTCAATATTGACCTTGCTGTTTTCTTTCCTTTCTCCCCTTCAACCTTTCTTTTACGAAGTTCACAGAGTGAAGCACTTTATTATTATCTTAATCTCTTATCTCTTTTTTGCTGCAGCTACTTTCTATTGTCTTTTTATTACAGTCTAGGGAAAAGTGTGTTTATGGATGACCTTCAGGTAGCTTTTGGCTACTATACTTTTGATTTTGTAGCCTGATAATTGGTGATGAGGTATGGCTAGGTCTTTAAATCAATGTTGATAAAGTTTGCATCAATAGACCTCTTTATTCCAGAAGTCGTTTATTTTTGTCACAAAGCGATTTAGTAGAACTGCTAACTTATGCTTCTACTTTCTGATAATTTAGCTTTGAGCAAAGCACACTTATTTCTAATTCAATACCATTTTTTTAAATTATACTGTTTTTGTCCTTATTTTTCCTCTAAACTACATAATACGATTTATATGGTCATGTTTATCTAGCATATTCTCTCATTGCCATTCAGAACAAAGACTAGCCTTAAATTGTACACAGATGACCAATTTTGTACAGTCAAGCACTGTGCAAAAGTTGTTTCACTCGTTTGCCCTGTCTGTCTGGATTCTGCGCTTTACTGAGTTTTGATTACATTAACACTAAGTTTCCTGTTATATTTGCTGCTGTTACTCTACATACACTTCTCTTGTACTTTCACACTGATTCTTTTTTTTTTTATTTTATTGAGAATAAGAAAAAAAAGTTTCCGCCTCCTCCCATTTCCCTCCCCCTCCCCCACTCTTCACCCCCACCCCCACTCATCACCCCCTCCCCCCACTCCACTCCCCCTCCCTCTCCTATCCAAAGAGCAGTCATGGTTCCCTGTCCTGTGGAAAGTCCAAGGTCCTCCCCCCTCCCTCCATGTCTAGGAAGGTTAACATCCAAACTGGCTAGGCTCCCACCAAGCGTGACTGGAACAGCATGGGATAAAACCGGACTCTCTGATCATGGTGAACAATGAGGACTGATGAGAAGCCAAGGTCAATGGCAAGGGGTTTTGATCCTGATTCTTTTTGATAAAATTTTAGACGTTGTGACATCTCAGTTAATTTTAAGCCTGTTTCTTTGTACTAACCATTCTAATTTTAATTAAAATTAAATTTAGCTTAATTTTACATTTGATTCTTCATTGTTCACTTTCCCTTGCAGCATAGTATTCAAAATGTTAGGGACCATTTTTCAATGTTAAATAAATTACTCTACTTTGGCATAGAATAGAAGCAACAATGGAAACTTTCATCAAAATACTAGAGCTATTACTTTATAGTAGTGTGGTTGCCTAGCATTAATTCAGTCCTTGATTCAGTTCCAAATACAGTCAGAAGGGGACAAAGAACAAGAAATTTGAAAAGAAGGAGAGTCTGAAAAAAATAGAGAAAGAGAGGGGGAACATGAAAAAAAAAAGTCATCAAACTACAAAAATATACTGTAGTCTGCTAGCCATTAATAAAAAAAATTACACCTTCTTCAACAGTTATAAATTCAGTCATGATGCTCAAATGTGTAAAGAAATTATGTCACTTTGAAATATTTCACCAAAGTTATAATATCCTATACATTATTTCTACAGGGACAACATCAACAAACTACTGGGAATAAAGGTGATTTCCACTGGAAATATTTTTGATATTTGTTTTCCTGGTTTTCCATTATTTTGTTGTTGCTGTTTTATAAGAGTCCATAAAATGTTGTTTGAAAACATTTTATCCTGATGTTATGTGACTATTATTTTAAAAATTATGCATTGGAGATATTCAGCAACGTCTGAAACACCCTGTTTTACATGGAAACATCTCCAAGTATATAATGGAAGTTGCCAGGGTCCTGGTTTAGGTCCTGATGTGGGAAAGGGGTGTCAGTACAAGGAAAACTTATGACCACCAAGTGATTACACTCAAGTGATCCCAAATAGCTAGGGTCATCTTTATTTGTACTTATAAAGAGTTTTTTTTCCAGTGTTAAATAAACAGCTTTATTATTGACTTCTATTTTTGACTTTAATAAATATATCAGAACTTAAGGAATACATCATGATCCTTATGAAAGCCCCTATTGTTTTCTTTTATGCTTCCCTACGTACACCTTCCTACCCCCTTCATAACCTTGTTGTAGACTCAGAGTTTAGCATTTTTGCAGGTTTAACTAAATATCAAGCCCAATCACCCTCATAGCACTTATGTCAGCTAAAACAGCTTCTGACTGCAAAGTTAAAAAGTAATAGATATGGACACAATGTTTTAAGGGCAACAATATTCAAATGCAGACAATTCTTTCATGCCTGCAAGATATGCTTTTATACGATTTTTCTACAAGAGGATCCCATAACTCAATCTCTTTGTAAAAGGCAGACTTTGATAAAGCACTTTTTTCCCATCCCACTATTCTATACTTCTCCCACCATGATAATCTCCTATTCATAGTAAAGATAGATTGATCCATCCCACATTTTGTATTGTATTTTTTTCTCTTGGAGCATATTAGATCTTACCAATGGTTCTATGCTTGGTGTCCAGGAAACTTACTCTCAACAGTTGACACTAATTGTATTTTTGAGACCTTTTCCCTATTCCATGCATGCATGCCTTACTCTGGTGTGAGAACTTCTTCAGTGAAAATAGCCTTTAAGATATGTCCCACATTGGGTGTGGTAAAATGTGCTATACATACAGATGTAAAAACATGTGTGACTCTTTGGCTGCTGGAATCGGTTTCTATTCTCCACTCATGCAGAGGACTACTGATCTGTGAGTCTACCTCTGAATAAAGAAACCTTCATTGCACTCCATTCTGAGCTATTGTGGGGCTATTTGATTATAATTGACGACAGTCTGTGAAATTACCTGCGCGAGTGAGAAGGAAACATGGAACATGCAACAAATCTTCTTAGGAGTTTATTTGAGGGGGCATGCACAGGCCTGGGATGTCAGTGTGCAGAGAGAGAGAAAGATGGCACAACCAGCTTTTAAAAGCTGTCTAGTGCATGCGCACAGGGAGTTGTTGTAGTACGTCATACGCAGATGACGGGCTCACGCATGTGGCTGAGTCATACGTGGATCACACATCACCCTTTAACATCCCTGGGGGGCATTAGACCCTTCTTCCTGAGGACTTGTCTGTACCTGCATGACCCTAGAACCTGGAAGTATCAGTCTTATGTGGCTGAAATCATTACAGTCCGGCCCTCAAAAGGGGAGGTGATATGGGATTTCCCTCTATATGCTGTAAATATGTTTTTATTATTGATTAATAAAGAAGCTGCTTTGTGCCTATGACATCACAGAATAATGCAAGGCAGAAGTTCCAAATAGAGACAGAGGGAAAAAGAAGGTAGAGTCAGGGAAACATCATGTAGTTGCTGAGGGATAAGATGCTCTCCCCAAAACATTACCAATAAACCACAAGCATAAGGGTAAAATGCAAAATAATAAGAATGGGTTGATTTGAGATGTAAGAGTTAGTTAATAAGAAATCTGAGCTAATAGGCCAAGCAGTGATATATTTAATAAAGTTTCTGTGTGATTATTTTGGGTTTAGGTGGATGGGAAACGAATGAGCAGCCTCTGCTTTTACTACTCTAGTTTCTAGAATTGTAAGACAGGGTTAATGTTCTGAGTGCTGTTTTCTCATATGTACCTAACTGTCTCCATTAAGTCAGAAAACTTCCCAGGATTGGAAGTTGTAGTTGGTAATTCCAGATAAGAGATTTGAGAAACATTAGCCTGTTGTTCAATCTTAGGAGAAAACATTCAAAAAGAGCATAATTTACAAGGAAAATTACACGATTGCATGTGTGACTGACAAAGCAAAACTTAAAACTTCCCAAAGAATCACCGATATAGCAAGAGGGAAAAGTGCCTGCAAATTGCACAAATATTGCAAATTTCTACTCTGTTCCAGGGACTAGTGGAACTACTATTCCTTACCAAGCGAGAATCCGTTTCCATATGCATCTTGCCTTGAGAAAACCCCTTGGACAGCTGATCTGAGACTAGACTGTACGGCTCCCAACAACAAGTCACGTAGGAAAAGGACTCCATATTACAATTTGATTGTCACAAATGCATCCAATATGATAAGTGAGGATAAAAGAAATTTATCAAAATATAATGGGTCAGGTCATATTTAGTAGAGAACAATTGGTATTTTATAAATTGTTAGTTTCTTTTCTTTCACAGAATGATAATGTCAACAAATGATTACTATAGTCTCAATGCTCTTTGCTAGAGAAGAAAAGTATGACATTTATAAATTCAGTATTTTTAAGGGAATGGCCACACTAACAAATTACTAGTAAAACTATATTTAGTTAATGGTGTTTATATTCTCACTACTCAACAGTTGGCCAAGACATAAAATCTGCAAGGTGTAACATACAGGGCAACAGAAGAAAGATGAAAGCTAGAAAAGAAAATCGTTAGTTTTTGCTATTTATATAATTTGACCAAAAGGTTTCATAAGGCAGTCAAAACATAATTTTATTATAAGGTCTAAACTTTAGAACTACTATTATGGGCCATCTACAGGGCCTTGAAGGCATCCCTGCTATGTTCCTTCCCCATTCCATACTTACGTAAACTTGATTTATCAGGGCTCCTGAACAGTACTTGCTCACTGTTGAATATCAAACTTTACTTCCCTGGCAGCTCATAGAATTATTAAATGAGCCAATCATATCTTCTATGAGAAACATGAAGTTCTTCATTATAATGATTCAATGAAGCCTACCATCCACAGCCTCTTCCCTGCATTCCTGAGGACAACAATGCATGTTCATACTAGCATAACCACCATAACTTAAAAAGGCAAGCCTAACTGCCTTTCTACTCCCTCTTCCCCCTGAAGCTGGCAAACAAACTGACTATCTAGAATATTTGAGTAGGAGACTGAAAAGCATCTCCAAGTTGGCAGTCCTACAAGGAACATTTTATCCTTCTCCTAAGTAGAGTATATTTGACTTAGAAATTATTTTTCTAGAGCTGTCAATTTCATGTCCAATCATTTCCAATATTATCTATCATGGCAGGAAAAGCCCATAAATAGGATGGTTAAGGGATTTGAAAAACATCATTTATTCCAAGTCTGGAAGTTGTCAGCATCGACCTAAACAAGGGATTTTATATGAAAACACAGTCAAGACGGGAGGTAGTCGTGGAATGGTACATTTATTGCTCAAATACTAAACTCATCCTGCAAATGCTAAAAGGTGCTTTTCAGGAGCAAATTCAATTAAATAGTTGCCTTATGCTACAAGAATCATTCCAAAAATTACACTGCAAGTGATGAGACTTGAAAAAAATCTTCAAAAGGAAGCATATTTGAAGATTAAAAATCTGGTAACTATGAAATTGGAGAGATGGCTTAGAGGTTGAGAACTGCTCCTGCAGAAGACTCAGGTTTGGTTCTAAGCACTCACATGGTGGGTCATGATCAAGCCGAACTCCAGTTCTACAGTGGCACTTCAAATATAATATGCAAATACATACATGCAGGCAAATCACTCAAAATAGAAAATAAATTAATCTCTAAAACTTTTGGAAAGGAGAAAGCTATAAACATCCCCAGATTATTGGAAATTTTAGTTCTGTGTCCAATGTAGGGCAACAATGTTCACCTCCTGTTACAGATTCACGTGAAATTAACTCTTAATCTCAGATATACTGTCTGCATTTCATCCTACAGGGAGGTGTTCTTACTTGTAAAATAAAATATAAATACCCTTTAGAGCCTGGAGAGTTGGTTCAGTCAGTACAGTCTGTGATTTGCAATAAGAAGAGCCTGATCTGAATTCTCAGCACCAAATCTGGGTGCCATGTCATAAGCTGTGTAGTTCCAACCCTGGCAAATGGAGACAGATGAATCCCTTTAGCTCATTGGCCATCCTGTCTAACTGTATCCGTGAGTTCCACATTCGGTGAGAGACTGCCTCAAAAAATAAGTTTTATAGCAACTGAGGAAGACAGTCCTTGTCAACTCTGTGTGCATGAGTACATGTGTACAAACACATATCTTCACAAATCCATTAAAATACGTACATGTGCACAGATGCTCATACACAAAATTTATCTTTTTTTAAAAACATTTATTTATTTATTTATTTATTTATTTATTTATTTATTTATTTATTATTTATACAATGTTCTGTCTGTGTGTATGTCTGCAGGCCAGAAGAGGGCACCACACTCATTACAGATGGTTGTGAACCATCATGTGGTTGCTGGGAATTGAACTCAGGACCTTTGGAAGAGCAGGCAGTGCTCTTAACCACTGAGCCATCTCTCCAGCCCCCACAAAATTTATCTTAAGTCATGTATATCTTGGTGGTCTTATAACCACTAAAATTTAGAAAAGGAAGCATAATCTTCCACCTCTTTGTTTGGTTTGGTTTTAAGAAATCATGTTGTTTAGGAACAGAAATCCAAATTATGTAACTAGATTGTTAGTATTACCTAGCAGGATAGAAAAGAGAAAATTCCAGGTAACTTTTATCTTAAGTCAGACTCTGTGCAGTGCGTTATTGCTGTCACTGACATGGAAGAGAGATTCTAAAATTACCTTTTCCAAGGGGAAAACATGATCTAGCTTTATAGTGAGAAAAGCTAGAAATTAGCTCTCTCACCTTTACATGTGCCGTTTCAGAGTTTTCCCTTTTAAGTTGCTGAATTTGAACATCTTGGGAGTGTATAAAGACAAAAGTAATTTCTTCTTCTTTCCCGGTGCTGTTGACTTAAGAGGGTAATACTTTGTTGTTGCTTTGAAATAATTATCATAGAAAAGGTTTTGTAAAGAAGGCCTTCATATCCCAAGGGACTTTCCTGCTTGGCATTGGTCTGTATAGCATCCTTGCATTAGCCAGATGCTCAACGGAGCACATGCATTCATAGGCTTTCAAGTTCTTCATGCCTCCAGACATTTGTTATAATTGTTTCATCAGTAGATACAGGTATAATTTTGTACTCATAAAAATTCACATCAAAATTCAGGAGCTATACCTGTCATTCGAGAAGGGTGGCTGCCTTACCGTTTTGTTCTGTTTGTTGTTGTTAGTGTTATTTGGTATGGATAAACACAGACATTGTCATGAATCAGGCACCTTGGACTATGAAAAGGCATCTGCATTCTTCCTTTCTTTCTTTTTTTCATTTGAAAGATGACTTTATAGGTTGAGATGTCAAATATATTTTGGTAGGTATTCAAGTGCAATCTATCTGTTTTCTTTCTGTCCATACCAGAATCATAAAGTTGAATATCACATTAAGGTCTGCATTAGTTATTCAGGTGATATGATTTTTTTTACACCGAAATGCCCTGGAGCATTAAATCTTTACTGTATTCATCTTAGTAACTGAAAAAGGAACTTTGTAGTGGTTGCTTGAAAATGAAAACGGCTGGGAACTGAAGGAGAGGAGATGCGTGAAGTTCTTTGTCCTTAGTCTCAGCTTGTGGGGCACACAATTCTACCATGAAGAATGAGTTCTGTGGGATTTTTATTCCTTTATTATAGAAAATAGAAGTTTGAACTTGGGGATATTTTTCCCTTTTTATGACATTGTAATGTTCTGGACAGATAAATTCTAAACTCTAAGGAGCAATCTAAAACCTTTGAAACATAAAGACTGAAAGTAACAATAAGTTACAAACAAAAGGAGCTTTTACAATCTACAGTGGGAAGGTAGTCCATCACATTACCTTTCAAATTTCTCTTCAAAGCAGGAAAACCTTCCAATTCTGAGTATACTGTTAATAAATTATAGCTCTAAATCCCCTGACAATTTGTTGAACTGTAGTCTACCTTCTGTTATTTCCAAAAGACTTCAAGAACCTCTAAGCCCAGATGTCACATGCTCTTGGAAGTCAATGGGAAGGAAATAAATAGGGGAGAGACTGCAATATAGACATATATGTAAGAACTAAATACAAGTACTAACCAAGGACATAAAAATGTCATTCACAAGTGAATATTACCCAAATAAACACAAAAATATAAAATACACTTTTGGAATGCTCAAATTTAACATAATCAGATTTATACTTAAAGAATTATATTGGCCTTAGACTTTGAGAGTCCAGAAATAGAAAAGAAATGAGTTAAATTCACTATAATCTCCATTTACAAGAATTAGCAACATGGCACCAAACAGTGTAGAGGAGTCAGGGTCAGTGCATATATTTAGCAGGAATTTGAGTATATATGTATTTTGATTGCATAGGGGATCATTGAGGAATGTTAAGAAAAGAAGAGGCCAATATTAGGTGAGCAGCTGGTTGAATGGAGACACCCCAAATGGAGTTGCAGGCCATTCAGTAAGAATGGATATTGGGGGGAAAATCCCTAAGTATTTAGAGTTAGACATACATATTATAAGAAACCAGTTAGCTTTTACAGAATATATATATATATATATATATATATATATATCTTTCAGAAAAATATGAAGATTGAAAAAGTATTTGAAACTCACCCATAAGAAGATATTTGAAGCTATGGTTCTAAATTAAAATTGATAGGGTAGAAGAAACATAAAAAGTTAAGGAGAGTTTTTTTCTTTATTGTTTTTATTATATTTTTCTTGTTTCTAAAACAAAACTCTAACCAGAGCAAACTGATGGTAGGACTTTGCTTATGAGTAAACACTGTCAAACATGACATTTTTCATTACAGTCTTGAATATTGCTACATTGGTTCTTTTTGATATTATTTAGCATGTGGGAGGGTACTGTCTTAGATTCGTCATGGGTGTGTATGTGTGAGAGGGGGTATCTCAGGGATGTGTGTGTGTGTGTGACAGAGGAGGGGGTATCTCAGACATGCCATGGCACTCGTGTGGCAGTCAGAAGCAGCTCCCAGTTATTTGTCTTCCTAGCATGGGTTCTAGAGCTAATACTTGGGTCATCAATCTTTGCAGCAAGCACCTATCCCAGCTGAGCCATCTCACTGGCCTTGTTGTTAGTTATGCCTGCTACTTCTGTCTTCGAATTTTCATAACATGTTTTTGGTTCTTTTAATTAAATAAAACATTTTTAACACAAAACCTAATACTTAAAACAGAAAAAAAAAAACATCTAGTTCTTGCTCGGGAAATGTCCTTCTTGCAGAAGTCAGGTATTTATTGGTTTACAAACTTTGAAATATAGACGTGTGGTCTTTCTGATACACAAAAATGTTGAACAAATTCGCACACATTTTATATTGTGGCGTCTGGTATTTCTCTTAAACAAGATTTAGTTTCAAGTCTGTATCATTGATTTCACAGACAATGGGTCACTAGACAATAGTTGCTAGTTCTCCATGCTACTTGTTATGGAGGAATAAGAAGCTAAGAACAACAAATCACTACTTCCTAATTATTATTTTTTTCTTTTTTCTTTTTTTAAAGAGTACATATTTACATGTGGCAGCCTTTTATTTATTTATTTATTTATTTATTTATTTATTAAAAATTTCCACCTCCTCCTCTCCTCCCATGTTCTTCCCCCTCCCTTCCCCTCCCTCTCCAGTCCTAAGAGCAGTCAGGATTCCCTGCCCTGTGGGAAGTCCAAGGTCCTCTCCCCTCCATCCAGGTCTAGGAACCTGAGCATTCAAACAGACTAGGCTCTGTGACAGCCTTTTATGAGTGGGGTTTTGTCCTCAAGGCCCCTTTCCTATTGTGCCAGTGAAAAATATGAGATTTCCTTAATTATGCAAGTCTCTTCTGCACACAAAGTAGCTTTGTCTGTAGCCACACTTTTAAATTTACTCAGGTTTCTTTATGAATGAATGTTTTCGTATCATGCTCCACATTCTGTTCCCTCTCACTATAAACCTTAATAAATCTAGTAAGCAATGACCATATGAAAGCCCAAATTCTTATGCCTTTGTTAAAAATCTTTCTTTGTTAAAAAAAATGAGTCCTTTTTTTAAAAAATTCAGATCCACTCAAATTTTAAACGTACAAGTAGACTAGTTTATTACCATAATGCAATAAAATAATCTTCAATCAAAATCCACCAAAGAGTCATCATTCCCTCCTGATGTCTTAGGAATGTTTATTGTCCACATTTCTATTAATATTTAAGTCACCCACATTCGCATCAGAATCACCCACAAAGTTCTCCTTACAGCACCGTACATCTCCTCTAATTCACAACCCCAATCTTTCTTTCTGTAAACTAGTTCCAAAAACCTAAAAATCACACGTTCTAGTTCATTACCACAACTTCCATAATTCAGTCCTGATTTACTATATTTGATATTCTTCTCATTGCTTTGATCAAATCCTTGACAAGAAGTAATGAAAAGTAAAGGGATTTATTTGACTCATAGTTTGACATGACTTTGTGCCCTATAGTAGGTAGTCATGGCAGCGAATCTAAACTTCTAGCAATGATAATATGAGCATAAAGTTTCTTACTCACACTCAGTAGACTGGGAAATAGAGTATAGATCAGAACCAGAGATGGGTATACCCATGATGGCTATTAACCAGCAACCTACTTCCTCCCACTGTAGAAGGAATACATTCTAACACATTACCTGCTTAGAATCAAGTGTCCAAAATATGAAACTATAAGAGATATTTCTAATTCACGTCTGGTTCAATCACATGCTAAATAGTTTAGAGTGTCATGTGATTTTATAAGACGAAGTCTTTTTAGATGATATAGCATATGATAGTAGAGAATTCATAGACTATAAACTATTTATTCTACTATCTGTTATATATTTTTTTATAAATGGAGTCCATTTTAGGGTCAATTTCATATTGGCCTTTGATAAGCAAAATGAAGTCAATTGAGATATCAGATTGTTTATCTGATATACACGTCTTTGTTTAGTTAGTTTTCCAGATAAATCCAATTCCTAGAATTTTAGGTGACTGGAATTCTATAATTGAGAAATTTTATGTTTCAGAGTATGAGTTAGTTTCCTTGTGTTCCTGAGATTCTATATGATTAGAAATTTAATCTTGTAGGTAATGAAAATGAAGTACGTGACAGCACAGCTTCAGAACAACCATCTCAGTTGCTTATAATTCATTGTCTTTAATATACTTAGGTGTAGAGAGCTGCGTGGAGCCGCACCTGATGGCGATGTGTAGAGAGCTGCGTGGAGCTGCACCTGATGGTGCTGGCTTCCGCCCTCCGCGATCCCAAAAGCGAGTGCTCTCTGTGATAATCAACTCCTAATATGGCTAAGGCCTGACTCATGCTATCATCACACAATGATCGTCAGCTGCTTGCATATGAATGAACCTATGGGCAGTGCCCACGTGGCAATCCAGGGTTGGCGGCCAGTGCCTTTTTAAAGGCTGGGAGAGGTTTGCCCGGAGAGAGAGAGAAAGAGAAAGAGAAGGAGAAATATTGCTGTGAACAAGGTCCTGAATAAACTGCTTGCAGGAAGAGCTCCGGTGTTGCGTCTTCCTTGCTGGTCGAGGCGGGCACGACACTTAGGCAGGAAATAGACTCCTTTATATATGTCATTCCTTATGAAACTTCTTAATGAAAGTTTTGCTTCTAGGTGAGACAGTGATTCTAAGGGAAAGAAGATATGATACCCAATTCTGTTTATAGCTCTACAAAATGAAACAAATAACATATCTAATAATACTTCAGAGATAAAAAAAAGCAGAGAAATACACCTTTACTAAGATATAGTCAAGAAATGAGAGCTGTATCATGATTTGATTATTTTCAGGCTTTGTAGAGACATCAGTGAAATGGTATGCTGTCTAGAGATGGATTTTTTTTAGAATATGTGAAGAATGTGGAGTATGAAGACATGGCTTAGGGTCAAGTGTTGGCACCGTTATTGCAGAATACAAGAGTTCATTACTCAGAATTCAAGTTGAATGTCTCATAACTGTCTGTAACTCTTGTTCCATGGGATCTAACATCCTCTTTTGGTGTCTACATCCAATTGCACATAAGTACACAGAATCCTACAGAGATGTGCACACATATACATAACTAAAAATAAAAGTAAATTTTATCAGAAGAAAATATAAAGAATTTATATTGTACAAATTGTTAAAATTAGCAATAATTTTTATTCTCATTTAATCAAAATCAAAATTCTTGGCTCTGACAATATTGTTGCTAGTTTGATAGAAAATTTTAAGTGACCTAAGTCTTTATTGTTAAAATAGAATTTCTGTTTATACCTTTCAGTAAAGACTTTACCCTGCCAAGAAGTCTGTGAAAAGCAGGACATTTTGAAAAATAAAATAAGTCGATGTGTTTCTTTCTCTCTTGTGGAAGCATTTCCACAAGATCCATCCAGTATTTAGAGGGAGAGAACTCTGTTCCCACCATGTATGAATGTTTGCAGCAGAGGGTTAACTAACTTGCAGCATAACTTAAGTCTTGTAAGCTTTATGTCTAAAACTGGACATGGAGACTTTGTTGTATTTGGTCGTTTTAAATTCATCATTCCAATGATCCAGCACACACTTGATGGATGATAAGGAAACATGTGATATGCAAATCAAGCCTGTTCTAGTTAAACAAAGGTCAGGAAAAGCTAAATATCAGCAGCAGCTTGAGCAGTTTTAGTCAAAGCAGCTTACATTTTGCTATTTTTAGTCAAAATAAAAACTTGACTAATGTCTCCTTTTGTTGGGAATGAGGCAAGTTTCCACTAGTGATGTGGGAGTGTCATATATCAATCTGTTGATTTCATTGGTTAAGTTATAATAAACCAACTGCTTGGACTCATAGCTTAGAACATAGATGGGAGGAGTAAACAGAATAGAATTCTGGGCGGAAGAGGAAGTGAGGTCAGACTCTGCTCTGCTCCCGGAGAGACCCGACAGCTCTGCTGGAGCAGAGATGCCATGCTCAGCTCTCCCAGGATGGACATAGGCTAGAATCTTCCCGGTAAGCGCACCTTGGGGTGCTTACACACATCATTAGAAATGGGCTAGTCCAGGTGCGAGAATTAGCCTGTAAGGGATAGAGTTCATGGGCCAAGCAGTTCTTAAATGAATACAGTTTGTGTGTTGTTATTTCGGGCATGAGCTAGCCAAGCGGCCAGGGTGTTGGGGACACAGCCCCACCGCCGCTGCTCCTATTTCAACACACTAGTAAGATAGAATTGCTAATGATTAGAATGATTCTTTCTCATCTTGACCTTATGAAGGGAAGCTTGTCAGATGGGGGAGGGGGCAGGACTGTGAATAAAGGAATCCCACACTAGCAGTGAATCAGGTATAATGTTTTTTTTTTGTTTTTGTTTTTGTTTTTATTTATTAAAGGGGAACTCACAGATCACAATGGGGAACACGAACGGAAACCAACATCCACATGTGATGAGCAAGGAGCGAAAGAGAGGGAGGGAGGGAGAGAGAGAGAGAGAGAGAGAGAGAGAGAGAGAGAGAGAGAGCAGATGAAACTCTATGCTTTTTGGTACCCAAAGCCACACCAAACCTGATCCAGCCACTCAAAGGCTGTTGGCTGAAGGAGGTTCCCCATTACCTCCCCATTTTGTCAAGTAAAATAGTTCTAAACCCAATACTAAACTATACAATAAGAACAGATATCAAATATAAAGATTAGAATTATAACATAAACAATATTAAGCAAGAAACATATGCTAAATGTTTCAATAATTATTCTATCCTAAGGAATCTAAGTTGGGTATTAGAAATAGCTTGCCTAAGTTATAAGAGGAAAGTAATTATGATTATTTAGTCTTCAACCCCAACAAAATCCTGACAAGGCAGATAATATTATTTAAGTAGGCAGGAAGTACAATCAAGCTGATTCCAAAATGGGCAATAAATGATAGAGACAACTGGCTACCTAGGAAATCACCCAAAGTCTCATTTGCATTGTTGGAGCAACCAACTTTGGCTAATGCCTAGAGTAACTGACAGACTATTTTCAGAAGCAGGACAATTTTCAAAACTGTCCTACCCTGTGTTGTCAAAGTTTGACAATCTTTTCCTTGTATTCTGCTTGTCCAGTCTGAACACCATAATTTTTGCCATTGGTCAAAGAATGGACAGTTTCCTACCCAAAGGATAGTTTCATCAAGAAGAAAACAAGTTCGAAGTGGAATGTTTTAAGTGATCAACATTCTCTTGGGAATAGATCAGTGCTGCCTGGAGCAATCATGTGTCACTTCAACAGAATCCTAACTTATTTAAATGCCATATTCTACAGCTCTTTGAAATGGTTGAAGATTACCTGTCTATGTAGAATACAATCGCTATGTATCTAAAGAACCTGACCAGTCTAACGGTTAAGTGTGACAAACATGGATGACTACTGACCTATCTTCTTAACACCTATATAGCTCAAAGACTATGACTTCATGTTAGAATACTAAACAATCTTTAAACAACTGTGTAACAAATGAAGGCAATGATCTCAAAATGTAAACAATGTGTAAGTGTATTGTTCAGAGGTAGAAAAGTATAATACAATATGATAAATATATCCTAAAATTATATCAATATATAAAGTGTCTTAAACAGAGGTAGAAACATGCATGTATACAATCTGACAAAATAACTTTGCATAGGTATACACTTATTGTAACAGAAATAGAAGTATATTCAATATAACAAATATAATTTGAATCTGTATCAATATACAAGAATTTATACCAATGTAAATTGTCTATAGAAAATAGCTCACAAGTATTCACTCACTATTATTACAGTGTGAGTAATATCTAATCTACCTATTTTTTTCTAATCTACCTATTATCCCATTCAGTTTTCTTTTTTATGTGAGATCCTTGAGCCTACAAATTTTCCAAACCCAAGCCCCAACCCCCAACCCTATACCAGTTATAATCAACCCTTAATTGATGTCCCTAGTCTTCAGGACAAACTTTGTTGGGAGAAGGACCATCATCTTCTAAAATTACTTCCAGTTGTCATGGGGGTGATGTTCTTTCTATGGGATCCTGTAAATCTAAAACGATGGCTAAATTTTAAGATTACTTTCTGGTTTAATTGCAAATAATCTCTGAGTAGTCAATAAGGTTTTTCTGAAGTTTTTATTTGTAGTTCTGGCCGGAACATTGTAGTGAACAGAAATCCTTGTAATAACAAAGGAGGAAAATAAAGTTACAGTTGAGGGAGATGATGAAGACATTGTCCTACATTTCTGTGGCATGTGTTGAGACAGGGAATTATATTTATTGACTGAATAAAATTTGCAACATCCCTCATGACTTTTTTATTCTCACAACTAGCATTTTAAATATTAAGTTCATCTACTAATTGAATTTATGCCTCCTAAAGTAACCTCTGTTTTCACCACTTTTCAACTTAATGTAGTTATTGTTATATTATACACATTCTTTTCCATATAATTGTATGCTTTATTATTTACTCTCCAGCAGTTTCATATTATGATTACATTATGTATGTCATTTAAATACATTGCCCTGAAGAAAAAATATTCTGTTCATCATTCCTATCTTCAAATATTTCAAATATCCATCCAACAGCATCATGAATTAAAAGTCTATGACACTGAAATTAAACTATTCTCCCATATTCTGAATTTATTGTGGGAATAAAAGTTACAAGTGAGATGATGAAAAAGAATGTCAGTACCACTCACATGCCTAATTTTTCTAAGTAAAACATAATGAAAACAAGTAAGTATGTATTTGTCAGTTTCCTCTCATGAAGGAGCAATTTAAATTGTGTTCATTTACATGTTTAGTTGCTCAAGAAACACAAAACCTTAAAAATTCATGTGCCCTGATGGTAACAAGAAATATATTGAGCAATAAAATCTGAAAAATACTTATTACTGAAAATTTTACATTTTCATGAGTTTATAGAACAGATAAACAAATATTTTAACTAATTATTTCTTTAATTTAGCATTTTATTATTTTTGAACATATGTAATAATAGCATGCTTTTATAGGTATAAAATATTATTAAATATATCACTTACATAAATTTGCACTATACTCAAATTTCTCTTTAAAGATAAGGTCACCCTATATAGGCTATACTGACCTGGATGAAGTTAGCCCAAACTGGCCTTGAATTCATGGAATTCTGCCTACCTTTGCTTTTAGAAGGCTGGGGTTAAAGGTGTGTACCACCACACCTAGCTTCCAAATAATATAGATCAAGGATTGAGGAAAATGAAACAATTATTATTACTTTAAAGCTATATAACAAAGTTATGGTCTACTGACAAATACTAGCAAATGTTAAAAAGCAGATAATTTTAGATAGTGTAAGAAAACAAGCCAAGTATGAGTCTGTTACTGAGAGTTGCTCCTGCCTGCCATGGGCTGCAGCACTCAGGAGAGCAGGCCCTGCACCTAATTTGTGGACATCACAATACACCCAACCCCATTAGCCAAGATCTTGGTAAGACAGTTCCATAGTTGTGAGCATGGGAGAGCTGTCTCAAATTACCAGTCTGTCATGTGATAGCATGGGTGGAGGAGAACATCTCTCCCTCACCTTACCTGAGGAAGGTGGGAGAGCTGGCCCTGCCCCTCATCAGCTTCAACAGTCTGGAGAGCGGTCTATACCCGAACAACACCTGAAGGTGTAGCTGTGGGAGATCCAACCTTAGCCTGAGGTCATGAGAGCAGGAGAATTGGCCCCACCCCTTCCTCATAACTGCAAAGTGAACTAGCCAGGTCAGTGCAGAAGAGCTTGCCCTGGTGTTAAGGACTAGGGGAATTGGTGGGCTGACTAAGCCTGCCACTTCTCAGGCCCAGAAACAGATTTATGTGTTGTTCCAACCAACATCCACACCATCTGTGATCTGCTGGAACACATGAAGGGACCAGTTCTGCAAATCAAAAGCTACAGGATTTCCACAACACAGAGCAACAACAGGCTATCCAAGATGAGTTCCAGTGAGGGCCCAACATAATAGTGTAGCATAAACCAGAGGATTCGAACAAAACTTATGACTCTTTGCAATAAACACTTGCAAGAAGAGATATATGGATGAAAAGATTTGTTGTGTGGCACACTAAAACTTTTACAATAAGATTGATTCCCCTTACCCTCCCATTCTCTCATTTTTCCCTCTATTAATTTCATTTTCTTTTGGGAGGGAGGTTGCATAGGCAGAAGGTGGATATGAAAAGGTAGGGAAATAAATGGAATGGAGATGAAGGACAAAAAGAATAAATATAAAAGAAAAATATGAGTCTGTGAGTGGATGAGCCAGAGATGAGACAGCAAGCTGTGTTCTTTCATGATGCCCACTTTCAGCTTCCTGGCTTCCTGAGTACCAGTGTTGACTTCCCTCGATGATTGAATGTGACTTTTGTTCATTCATTTGCTTGTTTGTTTTGTTTTATTGCGGCCGGGAGGGTTGTTCTGTTTTGTTTGAGACAAGATTTCTCTGTGTAGACTTCACTGTCCTAAAACTCTGTGGACCAAGCCAGCCTCAAAGGTTCACTTGACTTTTCCCCCAAGGGCTGAGATTAAAGGCAGGAGTCACCACTTCATTTAATCATAAATATACATATGTTTGTTATTATATATTTATAATATATATTTAATGATGGAAGTGACTTAGAATTTAAGCAAAATAAACCCTTTTCTTATCAAGTTGTTTTTTGTCAGTGCTTTATGCTAGCAACAGAATGAAACTAGGACCCACTGTAAATCATATTTAGCAAAGCAATTTAGGATTAATACCCGGTTTTTGAAGCAAGTGTTGTAATCTGTTGGCCTGCCCGGTCACCTGGGTACCCTATTCCTTTAAGAGACAAGCCCTGCCCACTTCTAATCTCCCCCTTCCAGCCTACTTTCCCCACCCCCATGTGTTTCTTCTGAGGAGGCAGCTTTGCCTCTCTTCCTTCTCCCCTTCCCCTTTCTTTCTTCTCTTTGTCTCCTCTCCCCCAACAAATAAACTTTATATCCAAGCTCTCTCTGCATGGTGTATCTGTCTGTCTTTCCCCCATCATGGTCTCCCATCCACCAGGGAACCTGCTGGGGTCACCTGCGTCATGAATGATAACAGCAAGTCATGTCAAGGTTAGGTGCAACGGAAAAGAGTAATATTTTTAACATGACATTCTAAAAATTTTGTTTCTTTAGGAAAGGGTATTTTCTAACTCTTTAGACCCTTTGATTCTCAAATGTGTTTATCACACAGCATCTCTTTCATACTGGGAAGTAGCATAAAAGAACCAGAGTTTCTGTTGAAAATAGACCCAAAAAAAAAAATTCTATGAAAACTTCCTAAGTGCTGCATTCTTTTATGAAACTTTTATTTTCGTTACAAGGAAGGATACATAAAAATAATTGAATGTATATTTGACATAATACTCTGGGAAAGTAATTTGAAGAATAAGCATAGCTTGAATTTTAATCAATTTTATTCACCAGAATCAAATTTTATTTCTCCTTTCAAGAGAAAATGCTACTGCGATTCCTAATTATCTCATTTTGGCAGGGACTGTACTGACTGGTTTTGTGATCAACTTGATACAAGTCAGAGTCATCACAGAGGAAGGAGCCTCAATTAAGGAACTACCTCCATAAGATCCAGCTATAAAACATTTTCTCAATTAGTGATCAATGCGGGAGGAACCAGCTCATGGGGGTGGTGCCATTCCTCGATTGGTACTCCTGTATTCTTTAAGAAAGCAGACTGAGCAAGACCACAAGCAGCATCCCCCCATGGCCTCTATATCAATTCCTGCCTCCAGAATCCTGCCTTTATTGAGTTGCTGGCCTGTTTCCTACCATCGTGAACAGCAAGATGGAAGTATAAGCCAAATAAACCCTTTTCTCCCCCAATTTGTATTTTCAGTCATGGTGTTTCATCTTAGCGATAGAAACCCTAACTAGGACAACGTCTAAGGCTTCCTCACTCAAATGGTAAAGTTTCTTAAGAGCTTATAGTTTAGAAGACACTGCTGTCACATTTCTTTAGTAACTGAATTAACAGAAGTCCTGAAACCAGATAAGAAATAAGTGAGCTAAGAGAATAATATTTTGATTTAGTTGCAAAGCCTAACTTTAACCGGAAAGATACAAAAATATGCTAAGCAGTATAGTAGATTTCATTCTCTTAGGTAAAGAGTTCCTCTTAAAAAATTAATACTGAAGTTTTTATACAAAATACTAAAATAATTTTTCTATCTTTAACAGATAGGTGAGTTCTGGTCTTCGTTGTGTACTGTCTGAGAACCTGCTTCTTGAACATGCCTGGAAGTGCTCCCCCCTAAGCTATCAGCGATCCTAATAGTTGCCTTTATTTAAACTTAGAGCATTGTTTTGACTATTGAAATAGTGTGCCCATGTTAACTAGGATTTTTATTTGTTGTTTGAGAATAAAATATAGAAAAAAAAAGAATGGATATGACAAAAGGTCATAAAGCAGAATACAAAGTGATAGAAGAATCAAAGACGGCGATAGGAGCCCAGGTGGCAAATAAAGCACCTTATTAATGGCTAACAGAGAGGTCACCAGAAAATGAAAACAAAGGAGTTAGGTACCAAAACGTGTAGGGTGAAAAAGAAGCACAAGGGCATTCTTCATAATGGTTTTGCTATGTAGCTGCTACCTTTATTTATTTTATTGTTATACTGTAGATGGGAAATAAAGAAAGAACACGTTCCCACTGAGCTTATATTTCCAGCTGTATAGCCTCGATAAACTGCCGCAGTATATATTGTAATGAGCAAGCAAATATGGTCAATAGTATATAATGGTAATAATATTAAAAGCATGTCAGAAACTAAGTGCCCTTTTATACAGTATGTGCTTGCACTTCTTTTGTGTGTATTAACTGTCTCTCTCAACTGGGTCATAAATTTCCTTTTTATAAATGTAATAGTTGTTGCTACCAGGGAAACTACAAACGTCATAGGAATGAACTCTCTTTTTATACAGTAGATTGTCTTCAGATTAGCATACATGTGAGTTTTCACTGTTGAACCTGCATATTTGGTTGCTAATATGTACAGGAATTCATAAAGGGTTTATTTGACCAACTATATTATTCTTTTTTGTTTTAATATTTTATTATTTACACTATGGATCTTGATAATAAGAATAAGCATAAGTACGGTATGAGTTCCTCTAAGTTATGCCTTCATTTTATACATTTCTGGAATTGATTTTAGTCAAACATTTTGTAACAAGGGAAACCAATGTGTTCAAGATGTTATAGGTTAGAGTTGGATCGCATGGGATGGTGTTTTTTCCTAGTTCCACAAGGTAAGCACTCAGAAGGTGTTAAATGCACATCCGGGTGGCACTTAGTGATGTCTGTGCATCTCTTGTCGTCCTTGGTCAGAGGTAAGCTATAGGACATGGGGAAATTGCTATAATCATCCCTGAGGTTGTGATGTGGCACATTTACAGGTCTGCATGAACAGCTGGACGCTTTCTCAGTTCATCATCCATGAGTTGTTTCACAAGCCTTGTCCACAGTTATTCCTCTAAGGGGCAATCATCCACATCCTGCCATCCTCGAGGACTACAAAGTGATCTTGAACTAGCACTTACACTGACGCTGCTTGCTTAAGCAAAGTGGCACCTGTGCTATGATACAGCATAACAGCAACCAGAGAGAAATCCAGTCTAAGAGTGACTGGGTAGCCCCAGGTGTTTGGCATTGCATTATTCTCTGGTTTAAGCACATACCTTATGGCATTTTCCTGCTTTGTGTGAGTATTAGTGTTTATCACAGGGCATAAGAAATACGGTCTTAATTGAGGTATTCTAATGTTCCTGAGATTATGAATTAGAGAGTGAGAGGGGCTCTAGGTAGGTGAATTTATTTTCTTTTAACCTCTTCAGATACTGATCAGGATGTATAGATGTTTCTTCAGGTCTACCTAGACACTGGAGATTACTTGTATAAATTTATCGAAATATAACTTACTTATTTAGTCTAAATCTGGAAAAAAGAAATGTCCCTGATAAGAAGAGGAAAGTTTAAAAAAATAGGTGATTATGAAATAAATAATTTGAGCTATTTGTTGATACCCAGAAGATATTTATTTAAAAAGCTTTCTTCTTGCTTCTGACTTGATAGCTAGAACCAGTCAGCATGTTTGATTTAGAGAAATAGGATATTAAGTTAAAGATTTAAAATTGATATTTAATTGTAAGGTATGTTTGCACTGCTAATTCCTCTGTGGCTTTATTTGAAAGTTTATTTCTGTAATGTTATCTACAATCTTCATTTTAACTAAAAATGTGTACAAATATTGTGATGAGTATCTTCATTTTCCCCCCATTGTTGTGAAGAGACACTGTGACCAAGGTAATTCATAAAAGAACCCATTGTGTTACAGGCTTCTTTTCAGTTTCAGAGGGTGAGTCAATGACCATCATAGGAGAAAGTGTGTTATCAGACAGGTAGGCATGGACAGTCGCTGGGAGCTACATCTGACTAATATTGTTAATTTCACAGGAGATAGAATTGCCAAGTCAACAAGCCTCTCAGCACGTCTTTGAGGGATTTTCTTGAATAGATTAGTCAAAGTAGAAGATTCACAGTATCTGTGGGCATTTCCATTCTCCAATAAAATAAACAGAGACAGCTAAGCGGGACTATTCATCACCCTAAGCTTTGTGATTTCTGATGTGCTGTGACTAACTGGCTACTTCACGTTCCAGACACCTTGGTTTCCCTCGGTCACCTGGATTTTGCAAGGATCCTCTACCTCTTGGCTCTATTGCCTGAGTGCTGGTATCAAAGGCAAGAACATTCATGACTTATTTTCTTATTTTGATTAGTTTTAAGTAATCTGTTTACTGTTGATTCTAGCTAGGATTGCACTGACATCCATCTCTCCTTTTATGTCTAATAATATCTCTTTTATATGATAGCATAGTAGTATCCACTGCATGTATAATTATCACTAAAATTTCTCAATGTTGAATGACAGCCTTTATGACAATGTTGTGACATTCTTTGTCTCTTTTCATAGAGTAAGCTGAGTGCAAGAACTTACTTCTCTGTGTGTCTTGAATGTGAAGAAGAGGTGTGACCAGTTGCCTCAGCCCCCTGCCTCCCTAACTTTCTGCCGTAGTGATTGTACCCTAAAACTGTGAGCCAAAGCAAACTCTTTTACATAAAGTTTCTTTTGCCAGGGCATTTCACCACAGCACCAAGAAAACTTGGATGAAAGCTGAACACAGAGACAGTTAATTCCAGGAAAATCATTGGGGGGTGGTCATTAATAGGTAAGCAGGGAACTCTGGTGCTCTTTCCTCTGAACAGATTCTTTCCTTTAGTCTGTGAAAAAAAAAATTGCATTTCCACAGCTCCCAGTGTATGGCTGTGGCTTTGCAAATTGCTGGTACACCCTCTAAGCAGGCTTCCTTTTGTCTTGTGTAAAGCTTTTGGCTTTGCTGTTATTGCTGCTGCTGCTAATAAATTCACTGTCCTTGGGTACACCTTTAGCCACCTTCTCTGGCCAAAGCCTAATTGAAAATGAAACAAAAAACAAAAACCCAACTCCCTCTTTTATTATCCCTTTGCTTCTGAGGCTCCCAGTAGCCAGTTACTGTGTGAATGGTTTTTATTAAACACTCACTCAAGATGTGGGATTCCTCTCAGTATGCTGTAAATACCTTTGGTTAGAAGAAAAAAAAAAAAAACTGTCTTAGGCCTGTGATAGGGTAGAGTAGAGCTAGGCAGGGAAAACTAAATGAATGCAGAGAGAACGGAGGCAGAGTTAGAGAAGCCATGGGACAGCCGCTGGAGACAGATATGCCAGAACCTTGTTGGTAGGCCATGAGCCTCATGGCAAAATATAAAATAATGGAAATCGGTTAAATTGAGATGTAAAAGCTAACCAATAAGAAGTTAGAGCTAATAGGCTAAACAGTGATTTAATTAATATAGTTTCTGTGTGGGTATTTTGGGAGTCTGGGCAGCCGGGAAACAAACAAGCAGCCTCACACAACAACTCACCAGGAAGCAAGTCCATTTTCTATAAATTATAGCCCTGCACAGTGTCAAGGCGTGGAGAAGATACTTCCTTATTCTTTGACCCTGTAAAGCAAAGATTACTAGTAATCTAGTTCCTAATCCATGTGAAACCTCATCCACATGACTGCCACTGTTCCTATTTCAATAAGCATGCTGGGGATCTGACACCTTGCCAGAATTCTCCATTAAGTTTCTCTTTTGATATTCTAGGTTTTTAGAGTGCTTATTACAGACATTCTCTCACCGTTTCCACCAGCAGCCCCAAAGTAACAGCAAAGGATTTCTATAATGTTTGTTTAGTTCTAAGAGTAAGTATACAGTTTTATGAAGATCATTGCTCTTTCTGGGCATGTACTGAAAAAGGAATTGGATAGAAAATCATCTTAAGTTGAGAAAGACAGAAAAAATAGAATGATATTTTATCATATAACTGAATTATATATTATTTACCTGAAATAATTTAAAGTGGAAATTATTAGGTTACATATAGTGACATTTTATATTTTTAAATTCATATATGTAGGCCTTCTTTAGAAGCTTGAGTAGATTAAACAGAACTCAATTCTTCTCTCAAAATATTGATTTTGTAAATGCAAATTGCAGTAAAGTTAACCCTTATTCAAAGTCTTTTTTTGTTTTTGCCTATAGGCTCATGTCAGGTTACATCTCTGTTGCACCAGCTCTGACTGAAAACTTACTAAGCTGGAAGCTGTAACTTATACTGGAAACCCTTTATACTGAGAACAATTGAAATCTTCAGTCTTGTTTTATAGACTGTTCTTACTGAAAAGTTGTTTCTTTTATAAACATTTAAACTATCTTTTTCATAAGAAACTGTTGTAGGACTGGAGTCATTCAGAGATTCACCAGTCTGACCATGAGCAATTTCAATAAAAAAGGGCTTATTAAATATTGGCCAGGTCCATACCCAAGACTCACGCTCAGAGTAAGGCTCCAAATTACATTAGTTAGGAACTGATACAGACAAAGGGTATGTACTTTCTGCCTTTGTTCAATCAGAGGCAAGGATACATCTTGATATACTTCCTGCCTGTGTACCTTCTGCCTGAGTGCAATCAAGTACATATCATGTACAGTTGGGACAACCAAACTTGCTTACAGAAATTAAAAAGGAGTGGCTTATTATCTTACATGACTTGCTATTTTACGTGAGAAACAGCATTCCAGTACTTTATCTGTCCTTGGGTAAGAGGGTTTACAGTTTTGAGGCCCTTCGTTTATTTTTTATCTTTTCACTTCTATTATATTTTGTACAGTAATTTAAGCTTAAAACAAAGCACTAGGCATCACAAAAAGTTTTTGATATTTTGAAGCATTCCACTATAAAAAGCAATGATTAAATAATCCAAGTTGTGAATTAAAAATTAAAAAACGCCAGGTGGTGGTGGCACATACTTTTATTCCCATACTCTGGAGGCAGCAGCAGACAAATACCTGAGTTCAAGGCCAACCTGGTATTCAGAAATGAGTTCCAGGACAGCCAGAAATACACAGAGAAACTCTGCTTCAGAAAATTGAAAGAAAGAAAAAGAAATAAAAGAAAAATTATAAACTATCATGTGCAAGTGGTTTGATATATTTATGTATTGGTAACTTAAAGACAATTACATGAATTATATAGACAGTGTTAAAATATTCAGGATCTACTAATTTTTTGCAGGATATGAGTGTAACTAAGAAATCAATTTATCTATTCTTCTGCTCGTTAATGTAAGGATGTAGCTGTGAATTATAGAAAATAAGCAATTATTTTTATTGATCATTTTGTTCTAAAATGATGATTTATATGCACAGAACTTGAAAAGTAAATTAAAAATAACCCATGTTATCTCAAAATTAACACTGAAGAAAATTAATCTAAAATCAATGCATATGAACAGATAAATTCTTGTATCAAAATTGGTCTAGTCTAAAATGGTTGTTTAATAACATATTTAAACTGTTCTAATGAAACATACAAATTCTTACTTCCAAAGTATAGGCTTTAAATATACAGGGTTTAGTCTTCAATTTAACTTTCAAAACTTCAGTCTTCCTAACCCCCTGAAGGCTATCTACTACATATAGCATTTGGCTAATATCATCTCAAGCATTTTTGTAGCACATAGCTCATCTAAGCAATCTCATTCCCTGTGTATCTTTATTTAGGAAAGATACATTTCAAAGATCAGGAAAAAACATGATAACAAATTTTTTCAAAAACAAAAGAATAACCTGTTGTCACAAATTAATTTTATTTTGGTTCCTTAGGGTGAGTAACTTTGATGTATTATCATTATTTTTTCTTTTTTTTTTTTAATCTAAAAGTTTTCTGTTTTCAGTTTACACAGCAGCCATAGTTCCCCCTCTCTCTCTCTTCCTCCCCATCTTCCCACAATCCCCCCCCATCCATTCCTCAGAAAGAGGAAAGCCTCACACAGGGAGTCTACAGAGTCTAGTATATCAAGTTAATGAAGTACCAAGACCCTCTGCCTTATATCAAATCTGAGCAAGGTGTCCGTCCACACGGAATGGGCTCCAAGAAGTCAGTTCATGCACTGGGGATAAATCCTGGTCTCACTGCCAGTGATGCCACAGACTGCCCAAGTCACAGAATTATTGCTTTGGCTATCTGATTTTTTTTCTTTGTATACCTCAAATCTGGCTGCTAAGACGTAATCTTCCAAAAAAAAAACAAGGTTTTCCTCATAAAAAAATAAAATAAAAAAAACCTGGTATCATTATTTATCTTGTGCACCTGTGGGCAGGTAAACAAGAACATGGAAGCCAGAGGACAATTTGTGATGTCAGATCTCTTATGCCATGATTGCAGTCCCTGAAATTAATGAAAAACTGATCATCAAGATTGGATGCAGTATTCTTTATCTGCTGACCTATCTCATAGGGTACTAAAATTATTTTTATGTCATTCCGAGTTAAAACATTTTAAACATACTAATGTCACACCATTATGAAGATAATTCCAAAGTGTATATAAATTGTAAACATAATGCATGCTGAGAAACACAAACAAAAATTGTACTTAAAGTACACTGACAATTTTGATTTCAACAGATCATGTTACCAATCAGATGAATAAAAGTTCAAACAACAGGAGAACATTTGAATTCACATTTTATAGGCATAATTCAGATTTATGGAAATTGATATTTTTATTTTGATTAGATTTTCATAAAAGATGAAGATGACAAAAGGTTTTGGGAACCTGTATACATTTGATAGTGATTGCAATCATTTGTAAAGCTTCAGAGTGGATTAGTGAGTGATGATGGAGAAAGAGTTATTGTTAAAAAAAATGCATTCATGTTTGAGTTGCTTCTTTCATATGACTACAATTTTCAATGATTTTCAACACTGGCTGTGTATTTTATGATGAGAAGTGTTCTTTTTGGAATTAGATAAATTTCATACATATTAAAGATTCTTCTAACTAATGGAAGACTAACACTCAGAAAAAGAAAAGACATTCCTGACTTTTGGGGAGGTCCCCAAATCCTTTCCAGTCACTCAGTTCATTTAACCCTTTGAAAGCTGGACATGTGTGAAGTACCTGCATGCTCTGAGGGAGCTGTGTATTGTTTGTAGACTCCATAATTTTCTCTGGATTTACTGCAAGTCATCAATTTGTGTCAGTAGAATCCTACAGGGCACAGAGACACACGAATATTAGTTATGCTTACTCTTAAAATACTAGCTTCAGGAAATGAGCCTCAAATATGCAAATGAGTAATAATACCAAAGTCAGGGACTCCACACAGGGTAAAAATACAAAGACTTCTTGGTTGGTGAAGAATGTCATTAGAGACCAATATACTTACTGCTTCAGAACCAGTAATGATAAGGGTGGCATTTTCTTATGCTGGCAGAATAAAAGATCTTGATTATATAAAAGTCCTGAAGTTAAAATACAGAATTTGATTTACTCTTCTTCCCTCAGAGGACATAAAGGCACATGCCCATCAAGGCCGAGATTTTGGGATGAGAAGCACAAATGTAGACGTTGCGTCAGCACAAATCTCATCTGTACTTCCCTAGAGAGTCGTATGAATTTGATTCAAAGTTTTAAGCAAAATTAAGTAGAAGCACTCTTTGTTTCCACCTGGAGTATGAAGATGCAACGTTCTAGAGAATTAAAGTTCTTGTCTTGGCATACCCACATAGGTGCTGTTCTGTGCCCTAGAAAACATGCACCCTATCTATAGCTCACAGAGACATCACTATTCATGGTCAAGGTAGGTTCCAAGCACTGGGCTCTGCCACTAAGCAAACATGGCACATGCGACAGAGTTAATGTGAGATGCTTACTGGGGAAAGGGGAGAGCGGAAGAGTGAAAGGGTGATACCTCCTTCCACCTATCAGGATCGCCGGCAAAATGTATCAAAGGTCCACAAAATATCAAGATATAAAATGCCGGGTAGGTTCATTTCCCACGAGTAAGGCAGAACAAGATTCATTTTTTTTTTTTTTCAATCAAGGATCACGAGAAAGACACAAGCCACTCGGTGATTCCTCAGTCAAGAAGGACTGAAGAAAAAAACAGAAGGACCAAGAAATGAGAAAGGCACAGGTCACCGCAGTAGTCATGCAAAGAGCTGGGACCAAGGACTCTGAGCCTGAGAGAGTTGTGGTGGTCTGCTACCAGGAATTAAGGAGGCCAAAGGGGAGAAACTATGCTTGAGAGATGAACCCTCACTGCTGGGAGAGGTGCCAAAAGTGGGAAACGGGGAGGGGCCTATCAGTCATGCCAGTGCTAGATGGAGGGGTCCAATGATCCCTCAGTTGGAAAAGCAAGGCTGCTGCAGGTGTGTCGGGTTCCAGGATCCCTGTGTGCCTCAAACTGCTAGTTGGAGAACCTTTCTCAGTCAGGGAACCAAGGCTACAATTTAAAAAACCAGCACGTTTTTAAACGGTCGCAATAGGGCTCACATGGAGGGTTTTTACGGGGGGGGGGGGATAGAAAAAAGGGAGGGGGTGAGCATGGCCGTTTTAAAAGGGAACATAATGAATGTGCACAGCAGGTACTCTTTGTTGTTGCAGCTGAGGCCAGGGCAGGCCAGTACAGATGCCTGAATACTAACACATTTCCATTTAATTTTGGCCCCAAAGGAAGAAATAAATGTCTATGGGTTCTCTAGAAATTCGGTAATTTGCTGTCATTTAAAAAAAAAAAAGAAAATAGAAAAGACAGTATGCCTCTATGAGGAATGTGGTTTACAGAGATGAGAAATTAGTAAAAATTTGAGATGATTATGAGGTGTAAAATATTTACAAGAAAGCACTGATTTTTCTCTCTGTTTAAACATTTATAATGAGAATCAAGAGTAGTCTTGATTAAAGACTCACTTTTGTTTACATCTTCAAGCATTTTTGCTAACTTCTGAGCTATTCAATTATGCTAATGAAAATGCCCATTCAGAGGTGTTTTTGGATTAAGGAATCTGTAGCTCGATTATCCACTGATTTTCCCTGAAGTAAAATCAGATGGAATATAGAAGTGTACAAATCACATCTTGTATACCTTCCCACCAAAATGACTGAGGCTATATACAAAAACTAAAGGGAAAAAAGTGAGAGAATAAATTTAATATTTTTGTTTTAATTTATTTTGATATTATTAGTGGAATTTTTATTTATCTGATGGGACATAATTATAATGTTAAACTATTTTACTGGAAATATTTGGCAGGAGACAATGACTACAAAACATAGAGTTAATAGTTGAAAACAATACGTTTTTTACTTATATAAACAACAATACAGTACCTATATGTAGGCAGTTATGGGAAAGAAACATACATAGGAATAAGACACAAAATTCTTTGTAACACTTTTAACTTGGACCAGGATTTGAGGTGGTATACTTTTCTCTAGCTCACTCCTGTGTGTGTGTGTGTGTGTGTGTGTGTGTGTGTGTATCACAGATCTGAGTTATTGGTCATATAATTCACAATTTCCACACAGTAGCCTAGAGGAGAATCATGCAAACAGCTTCAGGGTCTTCTTCATAGTCCCAGATGGAACGTCTGGGCGTACTCATCTGCTGCTTGCATTAATGCACAACAGATAGAAAGCCCGCAACAGGCGCATCTATAAATTGCCATTCAGTGATCTCTGTTGTTTTCTTTGGGTACCTGGTACATATTGGTAAAATTTCGTGGTGGAGACTGACTGTAGAAACTGTAGAACTCTAATTATCGTGTTCTAATACGGTGCTCACATTCACTTTCTTCAGTTTTAAGGTGCAACCTGAATTATCTCCATCTATCTCCTAGAGCTGCCACCTTTCTCTCTATCATTTATCTATATATTTAAATATTGCCTATCTGTGTGTATACATGCAGTAAACAAAATGCTGGCAAATGGTGAATTGATTTCCAGGAGAAACGGTAACAGAAGGATGAAGTGCAACCACCCCTGCCACTTTTTCATATGCTCTCTCCCTACTTCTGAAGAGCTCCTGAGCTTCTGCACAGGACAGTGACAGTTCTGCCCAGGCTGCAACAAGTGTTGGTTAGCAAGGCCACAGGGCCTTGTTAGACAAGGCTCTTCCTTGGAGTCTTAAACAGCAGAAACCAAAGTTGAATTTATTGGAGTCTGTCTTTTCTGATTTTCCTTTGCACTTTCCTGGGGAATTCTCTGTCAAATTTGGCCTGTTGATAATGAGCTGCTTGCTTGTGTTTTTGTGCTAAATATAAGTTCTCCATAAAACATTTCAAAGTATACTGCAGAATAGAGAAATCTGAAGACTACAGAATGCAAGTCTTTTGCTGTTGCTATCAAGCAACACATTTATTAAGTAAGAAGTACTTCCTCTATACTTATTTTTAACTTCTATTCTATAGTAACCACATCTAATTAATGCTATTTTTTTTTACCCAACATAAAAACAGAAGCAGAAAGTTAGAACCACACAGAATATTTGCTTTACGATTACTCCACCTACTGGAATTGCTCTTCTCTGACCACAGAACTTGAGGACAGAGAGATGCTGAAAAATGACAGAAGAAAATAAATTGGAATTAATACCATATTGGATTATTTAATAGGCTTAAAATTTGAGATGAAACAAGCAAGCAAATTTTTGGAGGTTACATAGAGATTATTCTCTAGTGAGCCCCGTACTCTATGTTATATTCTCAGTTTCTGAGTTAGAATCACATCATGTACAGTGTTAAACTGAGAGTATGATGCTATACGCTATGTGTACCTTACTTACATCATGTATCATTTATGTACTGAGAAGCCATGAGTGGTTTTGTTATCATGAAAATGAAATGGAGATATGATGTAGGTTCTCTGAGGTTGCAGAAATATATTCATGTAAATCAATTGAAGACTAACACCGTCTAATTTTGGTTCATAGACGTACCGTGATGATTAAGACAACATTACAGAAGATTTTGGGAACACTTCAAATCAAATGTAGTAACTTCTCCAGATCATGTCGAGTCTGTCATGGATTGGACTCTCAACAAATGCGTTTTCATTAATTTTAATAAATAGTATACTTAATTTCAGTCTTAGAATACAATATAATTTTGTTGCATTTAACTGCAGTTGAATCAAGAATGACTTTGTCTGGAGGACCTAACTGAGCAAGCAATTTATAAATGACAGCACACATTTAACAATTGTTTCTTAATGTGATAAGGCAACACATTCTAAGATATAAAGTATTAGGCTCAAAATATTTTATTCTTGATGAGCAAATCAAAGTCAGTTCAATTTGTTTTTTCAAAATAATTGAAAGCAGCATCGTCATATAATAATGTGGACATAAAATGGAAGTAAATTGATTCTGAATTTTATGTGCTTAATAAAATAATGCATGCATGTTTATAAATGCTAGTATATATATATAGACACTCTCTGCCACATTTTTATTACCTTTACTTTTACATAAATATAAAATAACAAATGACATCGTATCAGTATGGAATGTAATTTGGAATCCTTCAGCATATTCAAGTAATTGATGACTTAATATAAAAGTGATTAATATGATAAATGATTGCATGATAAATCGTAGATGAAATACATCTATTTTTATAACTCCGTCAGGTAAAATATGTACTTCAATCAGTTATAGACTAATTATACATGTATGTATTATATATATATATAGTGTCATCATTCATAGCTATCACATTTAGTGACAAAACTCAGAACGCTTTTATGCTGTTTGTGATAAAAAAAAATCTTTGAGCACAAAATGAAATCAAGCTCATTCCTTCTGCAGCACAATAAAACATGTATTAAATGCAAAGTGTATCAACACAGCTGGTCACTGGCATTGTGACTAGGGCTGCAGCAGTTTGGACAAAATAGTAACTGTTTTGGATCTTTGCCCAAAGCTTGAACTGAAACGACCCACTTCCAGTGGCTCCAGACCTTAAAAGAAATTTATGCAGTTTAACTTCTTTTACTTCCCTCTAATTTTACATGCTCTGTTTTCACACAGAAAGACTGAAACATCTTATGATTTGATTAATTTAAACAGAAAGAGTCTAAAAAATAATAACTGAATATACAACTATTAAAGGACACATACACCAAATACTGAAAACCCAAATTTCTAATCAAAAATTGATTAAAAATAGGTTCTCTTCTAAGTAAACTTACCTTGACATCCTTGTATTTTTATTTTGACTAATTGTACAAAGTCTTTAATTAATCAATAGAATAAAAATATTTATTTGGTTTTAGCATTGTTTTTGAGAAAGAATCTTGATAGCACTTGTTATTTTGTAGCATGCCACTATACAGGTGGGTTACTTCCTGTTTCTGTGATCATGATAGTGTAGCTAGAGGCTTCTTTCCTGCCTGCCAGTTCCAGAATAACTACTCTGAGGTTTAATATTAATTTCAAACTGTTTGGCCTTTTAGTTCACGCTTATTATTAACTAGCTCTTACAAATTAATTTAACCCATTTCTTTATATTTTGTTATGAGGCGTGTGATTTGCTACCTCACATATTGCTTCTCTGCTGGCTGCTAGTGTGTCCCCCACTCTGCCCGTTTTCTTCCTGTATCTCTGGATTTCCCACCTGGCTCTATTCTGCCTGGCTATTAGTCAAATCAACTTCCTTATTAAATGAATGGTAATAAAACATATTCACGGCATACAGAGAGACATCCTACATCATGACAGTACTGTTTAGGAGTGCATGTTGAATAACCTGAATGAATATGTAGTTTTCTATCCTATAACTGGGCTAAAGACATGAATACTAATGAAGCGGGGTGTATTTTCAGGTTTCACATTATTGACAGAAAATGGATTGTCAAAAGTAGGTTTTTCATAGCTGTATGATCCTGAGACATCCTAACTCCTTAAACATCTTTACATTCATATTAAAGTAAGACTCCTGTACTGTCTCGGTGTCCTTTGCTTTACAGTTGTTTTAATTTCTCTGGAACAAAGCCGACTGAAAACATAGAACACCATCCTCTGCACTTGTGTTAGGGGAACAACGGTATCTAGAAGAGACTGAAGACAGTAGAATAAGAAACAGGTTAATCAAAGATAAAGTAAGAAAGGCAGGAGGTTACAGAAAAAGAAAGCTACAGAAATGAATGAAAACATAGTAGAAAGGACAGAAAAAGACAAGAGAAACGGGAATGGGAATGGTGATGAAAACGGAATGGTGACGGGAAGGAAGAATCATAAGAAGCTAAAGATAAGGGAGGAAAAGTAAAGGGGGAGTTGTCTCTCCTAGCTGCTTTTATCCTGCTAAAGGATTAAGACTCTCAATGACCTCCTCTCTCTTAATTCTCTGGGCTCCGGCTTCTGAATCAAATCTTCCCACAGAGCTCTGCAGGTGCAGCAGACACAGAGGCACTGCCTGAGATGTTGTCAAACTAAATGTCTACTGTATAGCAACCAAACGTGTGGATCCACCTGGTTTCTTCTTCCGTTCTCATTTTGCCGGATTCAGTTGACATTTACTTAGAGAATCTAATCCATAAACTGTGTGACTTCTGGCGTAAAAACCACATTACTTTTGAAATACCAGGAAACAAAGTCTTGAGAATCTGTTTCTGTTGATTTCTGCACCTTTAAAGATTGGAGCAAAGGTTACTGGCGTCTTGACTAAATGATCTTTGATTAGAGAACGAAGTTACAATTACAGGGAAGTTTAATTCTTATAAATTTAAAAGACAGCAATGTAGATTATGCCTCTAATCCTAGTATTTGTGAGGCTGAAGTAGAAAGATTGAAGCAAATTCAAGACTACCTTAGGGTAGGTAAGTGAGAATTTATCTCCTAATAATAAAACAAAACCTTAAAGGCTGCTCTCATTTTTCCATTAATTTAGTTAGACTTCTAAAGAAAGTACACCTCAGGCTTTTATCTCGTTTCCCCTTGAGAGGGGAAGGGTGATTTTTACATTTCATCCTGTAAAAAAGGTCATTGTCATTCATGTCATTTCTCTTTATCTCTCTTTTCTGAGAGGAGGGACAGATGTGCCAGCTACTGGGTATAACTTCTAAGAAGAATAATTTCAGTGTTCCACTGTAGCATGGGCCAGGTGTTTATCACACAGCCCTTCAGTAGGGTCAATGCTAAGACTTCTGTTTGAGTAAATAATCTATATTCTCATATGGAAAATTGCATATAAATATGTAAATATAGATATTAAAAACTTTTAAAGCTATTCTGTTGCTTGATCAATAGATTCTAGTTCAGGCTGACCTTGAATTTTCAATTCTCTTTTGTCTTCCAGATAGCTAAGAATGTAACTATGTCCTACAATTCTTGGCTTCACGGTTTAGAAGAAAACATTCCACATCTTCTCTTAGCTTTTGTTGCTCTTGGAGTCCTGCAGACCCATACTAAGTTTATATTTTCCTTCTCAAATCTTTTACTTTGACTTCTCCTCACTTATTTTTTATTTTCATCATATTAATCTTAAAAACCTCATACAGGGTTCTGTATCTTTATGTTATGAGCAACGGTGAAAAAAACCTTAAGAATTTTAACTATTGCTGCTGAGGAATTAGTCTCCTATGCCATTGGTTCACTTTTTTATTTTTTATTTATTTATTTAATTTTTTTGAGGCAGTTGGATCCCCAGGACTGATGTAAACTTCTCTGTGGGTGCTCAAAGTTGAAATTTGGTCCTCTTGCAATATGAGCCATTGTTTTCAACTCCCTCTTCAGTCCCCTATCCTTAAAAAAAGGATTTATTTATTATGCATACAGTGTTCTGCCTACATATCAGAGGAAGGCACCAAATCTCATAAGGATGGTTGTGAGCCACCATGTGGTTGCTGGGAATTAATGCAGGACCTCTGGAAAAACAGCCAGTGCTTTTAACCGCTGAGCCATCTCTCCAGTCCCAACGCCTCCCTTTTTAAGACTCTGTGAGTCATCTAATTTTTTATAAACTATTTTCCTCCTTACTTCCTACAATTGCTAATTTAGAACTTCACCTTCCTTATCAGCTGCTCATTCTTATTAATCCA
This sequence comes from Alexandromys fortis, assembly GCF_014885135.2. NCBI lineage: Eukaryota > Metazoa > Chordata > Mammalia > Rodentia > Cricetidae > Alexandromys > Alexandromys fortis. The sequence goes on from NW_026067944.1 coordinate 14,882,006, forward strand.
CCTCTGGTCATGTGTTGAATTTGAAAACTCAGTGTGAGGATGTCAGATGTTGTGTCTTTGGGAAGTGCTTAGACTTAGATCACATTGTGAGAAAAAAAATGGGTTTAATTGTTTTAAACAGAAAAAAAAAAGACTCCCACTTAAGCAGGCCATTTAACACTTGGTGGTAGATGTTAACCTTGAGAATCTGTGAAGGGAAACACTATGTTTCATGCTACAGAAACCCAACATGACTTCTATTATAGCACAGTCTCCTCAAAAAAATCATCTGGAGAAGTTCTGAGCATCCTCTGTCTCATTACTACAATGATGCCTTAAATATGTACACATCTAGAAATGAGAAACCCGTAATTCTTCTTCAGCCTCCTCATCTAAATAGATCATGGTGCTTTGTTTTGTCATCTCTCCCAAACAACTTCAGCCCCATACAGTTTCACTCTTGCATAATATGAGTGACCTACAGACTATAAAACAAAACTAAGTTACTCAGGATGCTTTCCAAAATGGTTGGAATAAAAGACCAAACTATTATTTAAGTTTTTACATTTTTATAGTTTATTTGCTGTTAACAAATAACAAATGCTTAATTTCCTTTGAAGAAACATGCTATATTTATCTATTCTAAATATATAGTTCATGCTGAATGAATTTAATCAAAATATTTATTTGTGTTTTTAAACTCTTGATTATTTTATGTTGAACCTGAAGACTTGTTTATATGTTGTTGTCTTGATGCTAATTACATTTTGAAAACAGTTGCTAGTTTACTGTGTTCCTGATTAACTTACTAGAAGTTGCTATTAAGTAGCAATTTGACAGTTGATAAAGCTTCAAATATTTGGTGGAATAATACAAAATATAATCTGTGATAGCCAACTTTTATCCTACAAAACATGAATGTGGAGATGAATAATTTTGGAAATCTAAAAAAATTTAAATTGACAGTATTTATAGGCTATTGTTCTAATAAAGAACAAATATACTGTAATGGTTTTAGATTTAATAATAGACATGCAATGATATTAACTATTCTAAGATCTTTGCATTGATAAGGACAAAACTTGTCTGACTTTAAGATATATCTGGAGCTGAATTTGAAAGTAAAATCTAGAAAAACAAATGCTTCATAAAATGGAAAAAAAGTATTCTGAATATTAAAAGAAGGAAGAGACTATGAAGCTTATTAAAGTGTTCTAGAAGGAAAAGGTTATATGCCCATATATATTACATCTCTCTTGCACTCCTATCTATTATCTATCTATCTATCATCTATCTATCTATCTATCTATCTATCTATCTATCTATAATCTATCTATCTATCTATCATCTATCTATCTATCTATCTATCTATCTATCTATCTATCTATCTATCTATCTATCTATCATCTGTCTGTCTATCTAATTCCTGCTCATTTTCTGTATATTTGATGCAATGTGAACAACTGGCTTCCACTCCTTTCTGCCATGACTTCCTCACCTTGATGGACGGTCACATCTCTCCAACCTCAAGGTAAAACAAGCGCCTCTGCCATTCTTCAAGGTTTTTGTTATGGCCAGGAGATACTTTAAGAATAGAGATGAAGGATTATAATAGAGTGGGAGAAGATTCGTTTGCCTGCCCAGGATTGGTCGCCGTGGGCAGACAGGAGAAAATAATCATTGCCAGGCACCTTATGGTGCTGGTTGGTCAGGTAGTATTATTGTGAGCAAATACATGGTGGGGTATGGGAGAGACAGAGACAGGATGGTTCATGTACTGTGAAGAGAGACAGATTGGAGAGGTGAAGGTCGGTGAGAAGCTGGCTGAGGTGGTGGCCAGCTTGTCACCTGTGGCCATGATGATATTTGGGTCTGGGATGCTGCCAATGCACATGTCTGGGTTCATGGCCAGAGGTGCTGCAGCCCTGACTCCTCTTACCACCAAAGGCAAAGCATAGGGCTGCTTTGAGTAGGCTCTGCGCCTCACTGGCTACACCACTAGGGAGAACTGGTCCTGCCCCTCACTGCAGCATTCTGGAGAGGAGGCCCTACACCTCCAGCCTGGCCAACACAATAGAGTTGATCCTTTCTGTGGGGTGGGGAGATGGAGGAAATGTGCAGAATTGCCCTGAGGGCATGAAATGGGGAGAACTGGTCCCTCCCACCTTGTCTGCCATATGATAGCATGGGTAAAAAAGATGCCCTCTCCGCTTCATCTCTGTCACCTGCAACAAGTGAAGAAGCCGACCCAGTCCCTTACCAGCTACAGTACTCCCAGGCCATGCACCTAGTACGGGCAGCACAGTAGAGCTGACTTTGTTGACAGGGCCACCGGTGAGCTGGCCCCAAAAGAGTGAACAAGGAAGATCTCAAAGATAGATGCCCTGCCCCCCTCCAGGTCCTTGACACCTGTGGCAGGTGGGAAGGCTGGCCCAGAGATCATGAGAGTTAGAGAGTTCTTCCTGCCTTTCACCAGCTGCAGTCCCTGAACCCCACCTGTGGAACCCACTAGAACTGTCCCTGTTTACAGAGAGCGAAGGGGACACAAGTGAGCCAGTGCTCAGTGCCTGAGAGTGGCAGAGCTGGGCTCACTCAGGCCCAGAGCCAGGGCTATGAGTCTGTCCATCCTAATGGCCACCCCATCTATGCTCTGCTGAGCACTTGAAGGAATTGGTTTTGCAGATCCAAAGCTACAGGATCTCCATGACTTAGGACAACAACAGGATATCTAGCAAGAGCCCAGGGAGGGCCCAGTATCCATAATGTAGCAGGAATCAGAGGCCTCAAAGCAGATCAATGACTCTTTAGAATGAACACCTGAAAGAAAAGATGTATGGACTAAAAGTTACACTGTGTGACTCACTGGGTCACACTACAGCTTCCATGATCAGAGACTTTTATTTTTCTTTATTTTTTTCTTTTTACTTTTATTTTATTTTACTTTTTGGTGGGTGGGGTAGCAAGGGCAGAGAGATGAATGGACAAATGGTACAAAGGAAAGGGAGATGAATGGAATTGAGATGTATGTTGTGAAAGTTACAAAGAATAAATAAAAAGCGAAATTAAGAAAAAGGAATAGACGTGCACCACCACCGCCCAGTAGGCAGAGGCAGGTCGATCTCTATGAGTTCGAGGCCAGCCTGGTCTACAAGAGCTAGTTCCAGGACAGGAACCAAAGCCACAGAGAAACCCTGTCTCGAAAATAAAAAAAAAAAAAAAAAAGAAGAAGAAAGAAAGAAAAGAAAAGAAAAAGGAATAGAGTGGTGGGAAAGATGGCTTAGGAGTTAAGAGCTCTGCCTACTCTTTTAGAGGTCCGAAGTTCAATTCCCAGTGAACACATTGTGGCTCACAACAATCTATAGTGAGATCTGGTGCCCTCTTCTGGCTTGCAGGCATACGTGCAGCCAGAACACTGTGTATGTGATAAATAAATCTAAAAAAAAAAAAAAGAAAGAAAAAGGAATAGAAAAAAGGGAGTCAATTTTTATAAAAGACTGTGTAAAAGTACAGAAGAATAAGAAAGAATGATGATTTCAAGATGACTTAGAAGTTTATTCTAAGGTTTAGAGATGAAGAAGCAGAGACTGACTGCCAAGTTTTTACTTAAGCTTAGAGTAGCACAGCTTCACTGAAATGTAAATGCTGTGATCTGGATCTGGAATACTCTGAAGAGTTCCAGGTATTGAAGAACTGCTTTTCATCTTGAGGAATATTGGGACGGCATCGTCTCTTCTGGATGTAGATCGTGGTGGAAGGAAGTTGGCTGTTAGAGGCATTTCTGTGAAGACAAAATTCAACCCCGGTCCTTTCCCAGTGAAGTGAGACTTTCTTCCACTGCTCTATGCTTCTGCTATGAACTGCTCTCTGACCATAGTCTCAAAATCAATGGGCCAACTGACAATGGATTGAAATATCCAAACCTGAAGTGACATAATCCTTTCTTTTAGAAGTTCACTATCTCAGATGTCTAGTCTTAGCAATGAAGAGCTAACACGATAACACACATAGAAGATATACATTGTTAAAGTTTTCTAGAATTCCTTTATATATGTGAAAAATAGTGAAATTGGTTTTCATCGTCTACCTAATACATCAAATATCACCAAGATGTTATTTTGAGATTAAAATTGTATGCAGTTATTGATTAAATGTTGTTCTGCTTTTCAAAATTATGCATTTTTTTAAGATTATAGTTTCAATGATGTCATTTCTCCCATTCTTCCCTGCCTCATTTTATTGAAGTCACTGAAACCAAATCTAGCTTTACAATTGCTATGCGTAGAGCTGTCACTTGCAAGATCCATGCTGAACTACACATAAAAAGTCATAGATAGGTTGTTCCCAGGTTCTGGCTATTACAAACAATCCTGCTATGAACATAGTAGAGCATATACTTTTGTTGTATGATAAGGCCTCTCTTGGGTATATTCCCAAGAGTGGTATTGCTGGGTCCATGGGTAGGTTGATCCAGAACTTCCTGAAAAACCTCCACACTGCTTTCCAGAGTGGTTGCACAAGTTTGCATTCCCACCAGCAATGGATGAGTGTACCCCTTTCTCCACAACCTCTCCAGCAAAGGCTATCATTGGTGTTTTTGATTTTAGCCATTCTGACAGGTGTAAGATGGTATCTTAAAGTTGTCTTGATTTGCATTTCCCTGAT
>NW_026067944.1:14887530-14895534 GCF_014885135.2 Alexandromys fortis
GGGGGGGGGGGGGGGAAAAGGGGAGGCGGCGGTGGGGAAGAGACAGAAATCGTTAATAAATAAAAAAAGTCATAGATAATAATAAATCTGAAAATTTTACATAATGAAAAATACAATTTACTTAAACATGATATTTAACACAGGAATAAAATTTGGGTTCTCTGAGTTTGTTTTTCTGTTTGTTTGTTTGCTTTGTAGTTTAATCTATTTCATTCTGATTTGTTGTGCTAGTCAGGTACACTATAATAATATGACATATTCTTTTTACGTGTGAATTATTGTCTATTGTTACTGTATTTCTTACATTAATGTTCAAATGACATGTTGTAGCATAGTATCAGTGCAATTAAAGAAACAAAAGCTCCTCCTGCAAATAATTCCTTCATCTGCTTTTTGTTTTGTGTGAGGCCCAGATAAGTGTTTTAAATGCTGTAAAAATAAAACTCAATTGTTTAAAAATTATTACATAGAAAAAGTGAAGTTTTGCTAGTTTAGTATATAAACAGCTTTTCGAGAGAGTGGCTGCTCTGTGTTGCACTGGTTATTTTCTGCAATATTTAAGAGAGGGTATGAAATGATTTACTATCTTGGACAGTTTACATGCTCAACCTTGGTCATTATAAATACCCAAGAATGTAAACAGGTGATGGACTTGTGTCTTCAAACGTCAAGAAACTAAAGGGAGTTCTGGTTTAGGAAACACAATAGAACGTAGAGAATTAAGGATGATTCTATACTGGAGAGTAAGGGCTATTAAAATATTTTAATGTCAAGCCATGTTTTGCATTATTTTGCTTTCACAGTTGCAAAGGATTGACTAAGAAAACAGCATTATTTTACAGTTTCCAAACATGTATTACTAAGTTACATTAAAAGCCTTGAATCCATTCCACTGGTGAATATGATCAGCAGAGAAGGCAAATTTGAATAATCCCTACCTTCCCTAGGGTATCACTTGAAGAGAAAATATTCACTTGGATTTATGTGATTTGGAGCTGGTGTTTCTCTATGGCAGCCATGGATTGAATATTCTTTGTTTAGAATTTTGTAAGTTAAATCTTAGTACTAACTTTCCCCACAAACTTCTATCCTCAGACTTTCAAAAACATGTTATCAATTCCACTTGCTGTGATTCTGTGATGTTAATAATCTACTCCTTTAATTTCATTTATATATGCACTGGTGAACACACACACAATCATAGTGATTTAAGAGCTGCCAGAAACCATGTTGATGTCTGAGATTTGCGCTGCAGCTGGAAGCCCTGTTGTACATGACTGATGCTATGGTCAGGAGGCATGTTGACGTCCATAATCCAAAACGCTCTGGGACCATGTTGAAGTCCACAATCTACTCTGCTACAGAAACCGTGTGGAAGTCCATGATCTAAAAGCAAGGAAGTTTTTTTTAAATTTTTTTTGGAGTGGTATGGATCACTGCAAACACACACCTGAGAATGAAAGATATTGTAGGCTTCTGTGACAATGCCCACCGCCACCAAAAAAAGGAGAGTTCTTAAAAACTGTGTTAAGGATGCTGAAGTTCAGCTTTTCATAGCTGATGTTTTCTGGCAGGGATGTGGAGAAGTGGTGTAGAAGGTCCTTCTGTCTATGTGTTGCTTTTATTGTTTAATGACCAAAAACTGCTTTGAGCCTATGGCAGGGAAGAACAGAATTAGGTGGGGAAAGCTAGGTTGTATGCTGGGCTGAAGAAGGGTAGAGTCAGAGAGATGTCATGGAGTCCTGTTGCAGACAGATGCCGGAACATTAGCAAATAAACCACAGCCATGTGGTGATATACAGATGAATAGAAATGGGTTAAATTAATATGTATGAGTTAGCCAATAAGAAGCTAGAGCTAATGGACCAAACAGTGATGTAATTAATAGTTTCTGTGTGGTTATTTTTGGCATTGAGAGCAGCACGGAACCAACAAGCAGCCTTCTTACTACAGAGAAGAGCTCAATTTTCTTTAAAGGGTTAGTTAATTGGAGTATGGTGAGGCTCCAGTGAGTATATGGGCAATACAAATTACACTTGCTGTCTTTTTTTTGTTGGTGTGTGTGTGTGTGTGTGTGTGTGTGTGTGTGTGTGCAAGGATGGAAGGGTAGACCTGGGAGGAATGGAAATTTATTCTGATAGGAGTGCATTGAACAAAATTATCAAATAAGTAATAAGCATATGTTTGGAGAAAGAAATGACTTAGGAATAAGTTTTAATTTTAGCTTTCACAAAGGATTTTTTTAATGGTTTTTCAAGACAGTGTTTCTCTATAGCCTTGGAGCCTGTCTTGGAACTTGCTTTATAGACCAGGCTAGCCTTAAACTCACAGAGGTCTGCCTTCCTCTGCCTCCTAAGTGCTGGAATTAAAGGCATACACAACCACTGCCTGTCCACAAAGTGTTTCTTTATTAGAATCTAAGATACAAAATAAATATCTTTTTTTTCCTGTGCAAATGTATTCTATTAAGCAATATAATGAAAATTTATAATCACTAAGACAAAATGGTAACTACTAAGAAAATATTCTGGTATTCAATTTCAATGCACATTTACATTTTGAATAATTTCTTGAGGCTTAGGAAACAGCTCAGTGAGTAAAGATGCTTGCTGCTCAAGCATGAGGATGTGAGGTCAAGTCCTGAGCACCTACATAGAACCCAGGCATGACAGCCTGTGACTGTAACTCTAGTGTTTAAGTGCAGAGAGGTTGATCAACAGAATTCAATGGACAGCTAGTCCAGTTAATAGGACAAGTTTGAGGTTCACAAGAAAAAACAAAAGAACAAGAAGCTAAATGATACCCTTTTCTGAACTTCACATGCTTGTGTTCATGTTAGGGCATATGAGCACACGAACACACACACACACTAACACCATACACAAAAAATATTATTTACACATCCATTCATAATTTCTTGTCCATTTGTCTCAGTTCTATTAGGGTTTCAATGGCTATGAAGAGACACCATGACCAAGGCAACTCTATAAAAGAAAATATTTAAATGAGGTGGCACACTTACAGTTCAGAGGTTGTATCCATTATTATCATGGTGGGACACAGCAATGTTCAGGCATACATGGTAGTGAAAATTTTACATCCTGCAGGAAACAGGAAGTGGTCTTAGACGTGGTCAGTATCTTGAACATATGAGATCTCAGATCCCATCTTTATGGCAATTCACTTCCTCCAACAAGAGCACACCTATTCCACAAGGCCATATCTCCTCATAGTGCCACTCCTTTTGGGGGCCATTTTCCTTCAAACCACCACACCATTTTTTGAATCAGCACTATTTCCATTTAGGTCTTTTCACTCAATATTATGTTAATTTCAATTTCATGAATAAGTGTTCTATTCCAAAATGTGAATGAAATTGTAGCTTAAGTGTAATTAAATATCTTTAGTTATTATTCAGTTTTTTCCATGTCTGGTAACTTTCTGTGAGATTTCCAGTAAGATTCTGGCAGAGTTTATATAAAGGTTAGGTCCAGGTAATATTTTATTTATCTACAGAATCATTTATTAAAATCACTGAAGAAGAGAAATATTTTTTAAAAATCAAATAAGAGTAATTACTGCACAGTTGATAACCACCAATATCTTTAAACTTTTTACATTCAAACAATTGATAAATTATAATTTATCAAAATTTATAATTAGTTGTAAGATAATTACTTAAAATGCACATAAAATCCTCAGTAAGACATCAAATACTGATAATAAATATATTCTACTTATTATTGATTAAGCAGTTTAATGTTTATGGCTTTAAACTATTGATTTCAGTAGGTAAATGGAACATTTCTTAATACATAAGGCTTATTTATTGTTCTTCTGGTGATTACAAAAGGCATTAATAGTTATAAATCATGTAATTTTTTCTTTATTGTCTCAAAATATTCATCTTGTATCTGACAGAGCTAGATGTTTAGATGTTCATTCAGACAGTTTTAGTCGAGGCTGAAAAGATGGCACAACGGTTAAAAGTACTTGCAGAAAACCTGAGTCTCATTCCTAGGAATAACATGGCAGCTCACAACCTTCTGCAGCTCCAGTTCCAGAGAATGGCATACGTACACACATGAAGGGATAACATTCACAGTCATGAAATAAATACATCTAAAAAATAGTTAAGAAACAAGTGATATTTATTGATTCAGGTATGACAATGCATGCTTCTTAGCAGACACTAAGCAGAATGGGGAAAGGAATTCTGAAGCAGCGGATTAAACGTTGGAGTCTGGCTCAGGCTGTATAGTGAGACACTGTGTCAAAGCAGGTAGACAACAACAGCAATGAAAGTATTTACGGAAATTGTAATCTTTCCAAACATATTCCAAGAGCTGAATGCAGATGCAAAGTAAAAGTCAAGGATTTTGTTGTAGTTTGTGTTTAATAATTAATAAGAACATAAATATGTAAGCCTGGCATTTCTGATAACAGTTAAGTGCTTTGGCTAAAGATAAAGCAGAAAAGGGATTAAGAAATGTGAGCGTGGTGAACAGGGTTGAGGGCCGTTACGAAACATGATGCCAACAGAAAGCTGAAGTTCAGCAAAGAACACATAGGAAAATGAGTTTTGTATATCTATATTGGAAGACTGTTTCCAGCAGGAAAAGAAGAAAGCAGAAAGATCACACCAGGGGGAATTTGTCTAGTGTGTTCAATAAGTAGCAAGTCATGAACAGAATCAGGGGAGAGCAGAAGGGGATGAGGTCAGGAAAGTAATAAAAAGGAAAATAGATCATGTAGGGACCTATTGGTCATTGTAAGAACTTGGCTCTTAAAAAAAATAAAACTGTAAGCTAGATAGGAAACTGTCTAAGGATTTTGTTAGAGGAGTAACATACGATCTGGATGGTTTTCAAACAGTGCTTCTCAACCTTCCTGATGCTGTGACTCCTTAATACAGCTCCTCATGTTGTGGTGACCCCCAACCATAACATTGTTTCATTTCTGCTTCATAACCATAGTTTTGCTACTGGTACGAATCAAAATTGTAAATATTTGATATACCAACTATGTGATATGCACCCTTATGGAGGTTGCAAAGTACAAGTTATGTACCGGCGTTTTTAAAATAAATACTCTGGACTGCTGAGAATAGTCAGCAAGAGAGACAGAGAAGCAGAAGACAAGTTAGGCCAGCAGTCTAGGTGAGCAGATGGTGACGTGAATCAGGGTGATGTGACCATGATGGAGATTTGTGCACTGCTTAACGTGATAAGCATGCTTGCAGAAGAACACAACACTTTCGGATGGGTTGGCAATAAAGTGGAACATATTTTCAGCTTCAGTTCCAGTTGCTGCTTATTATAATAACGGAGATTGTAGAAGGTGGAGGCACAGTGGGAGACGAGTATGATATTTGTAAATGGAAATAATGCGTGGGTAATTGGATCAGAAGCAGCATCTGAGTTAGTATCATGTGTGGGCTTTGTCAGCATGAAAATGCATGTCAAAACCACAGAAATGAGTCAAATTTCCCAGCCAGTGAGAGAAGACAAAAAAAAAAAAAAAATCAAGATGCTAATCCCTAAAGTCCTTCAATTTGGCGGTATTAGGGAATAAAGAACATCAATATCACTGGAAAGATGTGATCAGAAGGTAAAGAAAAGATAGGATATTATGGGAAGCAAATCCAAATTGTCAAGTAAGTGGCAAGTGGGAAGTTACTGTGGGTAGTCAGGTAGCGAATAGGTAAAGATAGCAGGCTGCATTCAGTGAGCTCCAAAGAAAGAGGGAGGAGAGAGCCCAGGAAGAGTAGGGGGATGAATATGGAAGAAGCGTTGCTGTGAATGCAGAGCAGGAAGATGGATCACAGTCAGAGGAGGGTGGTGCCAAGACAACTGTATTTTGATATCATTGCTTAGAGGTAAGGGAAGTGAGAGATCACAGGGACACAGCTGGAAGCAATCGAGAAGACACTAGTGATGACGCAGCATGAGTATTACAGAAGCTCTGTCCTTCTGAGAATGAAAGAGGAGGGGATGCAGTGCATAAGGGGAAGGTGATCTTTCAACAACATTCACCTCTAGTAACCAGAAAGAGAGAGCACACATAGGAAGCTAAATCAGCTGTAGCTGTTAGGGCTTTCTCCTGACTTCTTTTTTCCTTACTCAGTGAAACAGGAGAGAAAGTTCTCAGTTCTGAGTGGTGCTTAGCCAGAATTGGACAGCTGAATAGAAAGGGAGAAGGAAGGGGTTTCCAGGATCATGGGTATTGATGGCCGTAAGGAAATGTGTTTTTATTGCTGGGCACTACTGAAGATCACTCATGTAATAAGTGATTATCAGCTTAAAATTTTAAATGAGACAAGCCACTAGCTCGGCATGCTCAACTGAGTTCATGTATTGGACAATATGGGAGTTGCATTAAGCTACAGGGAGGAGTTTGGAGGACATAGTGAAGAGAAGGGAGATTGTTGGGAGAAGGCTGTTAGTTAATTCCTGGCCACCCAGACTCCCGAAATAATCAAACAGGAACTATATTATGTAAATCACTGCTAGGATAGCCACTTAAGTGTATTGCTATCTAGCTCTTATATCTTGGGTTAATTCATTTCTACTATTTTATATTTACCACGAGGCTCTGGCCTACCAACAAGGTTCCATCTGGTGCCTACATGGTGTCTCTTTGACTCTGCCTACACTCTCTCTATATATATATCTCTTACAGCCTGGCTATATTCTGTTAAGTCATTGGCCAAAAATAGATTCTTTATTAACAAATAAAAACAACACATATACCAAAGGACTTCCCAAATCTTTTCCCCTTTTCAGTTTAAATAAAGAGGAAGGTTTTAACTGTAACAGAAAATTACATAAAACAAAACAGTTATCATGTAAGAATTACAGTTACAAAATTTATATCTACTTTGTCTTTATCATAAATAAGGAAAACTATAATTCTAACTATCTATTCTTCAACTCCATCAAAGACTCCAGAAGGATATAAAATTTCTTAAGTAAACAGGAAGTACATTGTAAGCAACTTCCAAAACTCTAGAATTGACAGAGACATCTCGTTGCCTGGACAGTCACCCAAAGTTCTTTTGTATCATTTGGGCATCCAATCTTCAGCCCAGAGGCCAATAGTATCCAGCAGACTTTTCCATGACACAGGTAATCTGAACTCCCTTATAATGGCAAAATCTATCAGTTGCTTTCTTCTTTGTCTTGCAGAATGAATGTCTGGCAGACTCTCATGAAGCAGGAACCCCGAAGGACTGTCTCACCTTCTTTTTAAACTTCAGCAGTCATTTTTCTGTGGGTCCTGCATGTCTAGTTTATACAACATAACATCAAGCAGTCCAGGCAAGAGCAGTTTCTTGCCCAAATGGCTAACCAACTCAATAAGAAGCCTCTTCAAAGCCCATCTTCCTCTTGAAGTAGCTTGTGATGGCAGGAGCAGATGTGTCTCATTGTCATGAAAAGGCTTAAGTTATTAAAACCTTTTAATTGCCATATTCTGAAGGTCTCTAAAAGATTTGAAGAAAAACTATTTAACTGAAATATATCTGTATGTATCTAGAAAACCTAATTAACATGACTACAAGATTGGCTATTATAGATGGTTAATAATTGACCTGTATTTCTTAAGTATATATTATATTTTTAAATGAGCTGTACAAACACAATATCTTAATCAAAAGCAGTATTATACATATAATAAAATGACCTGAAGTTTGTATCAATAAGTCAAAATCCATATCAATGCAAATCTCTGTAGCATATTCCCCTTTACATGTAAACAAACATTTATAAACAATATTTGAGAATATGGGCATAGTTCTTCTCAAATGGCTTCGTGCTTTTTCTTTGGCAAAGTATTTTTGGTGATTTTCATGGCAACCTTTCAGGGGGTTTTGATGCATCAAATCACATTAGTCTGGAAGGAATTTGTAGGTTTTCATACTCTGTGGAGAAAAGAGTAGGACCTCTTTTCCAAAGCAATATATCCTTAGACCTAAATTTTAAAGTCAAGATACCTTTAAAATAT
>NW_026067944.1:14895584-14948996 GCF_014885135.2 Alexandromys fortis
TATACATAATACAGACTCTCTGTGTATATTCCATCTCTATGTGGCTTATTTTCTTATTCTATTACTTTTTTACAAGTTTAATATTTATTTTTTATCTGTGCTCCTTTAATATATGACTGTACTTTTTATATTACATTTACTGTCTCTTTACTCTTTTTTCTTCTCTCTCCCATGCCTACATACATTTTCTTTATGCACTGTCTGGTTTAGAGAACTTTTGTGTCTGAATTTGTTCTATTGTGTATGTGAAATCCTTTTCTGTCTAGGGATGCTTCTTAAAATTCTAAGCTGCAGCCTGACTAGGACTAAGGCTGCTTTGCCTTTTGGCTTTGCCCAGTCCAATATGTCAGAGATCAGTTCATTGCCTCAGAGAGCCATTCTTTTCACACCTGATCCAGGGTTGGGTCGCAGCAGGTCTGTGTTGCCTTGCCATTAAGCAAGTTGGAGCACTCTATTCACAAACTCCATTTAAATGCTCCACACCTGGACCTCCCCAAAGAGTCAGAGTTTGTGCTGATAGCAGACATTTCAAACCATTTCAAAACCATGAGTTTGTTGTCTGTCTGTCTTTCTCTCTCTCTCTCTCTCTCTCTCTCTCTCTCTCTCTCTCTCTCTCTCTCTCTCTCTCTTTCTTTCTCTTAAAGGAGCCATGCTGTTAAGCCGTGCTCAACATTGTTCTTTTGTGTCTAGAATTCCTATTTAAATTTTGTCAGGTTTTATATGTCTTTTGTCAGGTTTTACAGTCGACCATGTTGGAGTGCCAAATTTGTTGGGGGAGGGCTGCTCATTTGTTCCTACCTGCTCAGACCATAAAACAATCACTCAGAAACTATATTCTTTAAATCACTGGTTGGTCAAACACTTAAGTGTATTGCTAGCCAGCTCTTATATCTTTAGTTAACCCATTTCTTTTATTTTATATTTTACAATTAGGCTTGTGGCCTACCAGAAATGTTCCAGCTGGTAGCTTGTGTCTTTTCCCTCTGGCAGCTACATGGTGTCTCTTTGACTCTGCCTAATCTCTTTCTCTATATCTCTTCCAGCCTGGCTATATTCTGTTAAGTCATTGGCTGAAAGCAGCTTCTTTATTAACCAATAAAAGCAACACATGTATAGGACCTCCCAAACCAGAAGATGAAGGGTACTTATCAATTTTTCATAATTATTATTTGTGAGTAATTTATTGACATAGTGACTGCTTATTCTAATAGTGTTGTTCCTTAAATAATACTGGTTGTCCATGCAATGATACAAGAGTGTATCGCTAGAATAAACAAATTCACATTAAAACTCACTTCAATTCCTGTTCCCTGAGGTAACTACTATAAATAGTTTCGTGTCTATCCTTCTAGACATTTTCTATGAATATATAAACAGGTAGTTTCTTTAAAGTTAAAATTGCCTTCTTCTGTTCATATAGTTCTGGTATGCATTGTTTTTACTCAACAATATATCACAGGTACACTGTGCATATTGATACTGAGAAATGTAACTCATTCTACAGTGATCCAATATGTTATTGCTTTTCTTAGCAATAATTTATTTAAATAATCATTTTATGATTAAGTTGTTTACAGGTTTTGCTCTTGGGAGAAATACAAAAGCCAGCATCTTCATCTGAAGCAGTCTATTCATCCTTCTGTTACTTTCCTAATGAAGATTATTTGTAAAAAGATTGCTTATTCAGAAGGTGAGTGTCATTTCATAGTTTCTACCCAATAACTAGCTACACAGAACACAACTACTTTTTTCCATATTAAATTGACATGAAAGTTGTAATCATTAAAATTATACATTTATTCACTTTAGAGGAAGTTATGGAAAACAGTTAAAAAATTCTAGGAACAATTGCCAATTTTAAACATAGAAAACATAAACACATGTAAGTATTAATGACCTTGAAACTCTTTACCATTTGGCTGTTGTTGTATTTCACTCTTTTATTTTCTATATTTGAAAAAAACATAATTCCAGCATGAAAATTTGAAACTTTGTTCTCATCATCGATTTGTTTTTGCTTCCTTGCATATTTTACTTATGTTTAAAGTGTTGTGCATCTCACAGTTATCTTCCATCTTCTTACTCATTGTGGTCAGTTGTTTCTGTTTATTTGTTACGTTTCAAATAATCCTTAAAATGTAAAATGAGAATGATATGATTTGAGTGAAATAATCTCTACAAGCTCAGATTTGAGTACTTGCTCCAATGTGTGTGGCACTGTTTTAAAAGTTTTTGCAACCTGTTGGAGATTGGAGCACAGAGGCCACGGGGACTCTAAACTAACCCTGCTCCAGTCCAAACTCTTTGCTCCTCATTTCTTCAGGATGAGATGGCATCTCACTATCCTCCTTTCCTTGTTGTGGTGGGCTGTCACACTGAGTCGTAATAAATCCTTTTGCTTCTCTCAGGTATTTTCATATACCAATGAGAAAAATAGCTCCTATGTGAATAATTGCAAACCAATAATTAATAGTTGACTATATACTCACTTTTTACATTTAGCAAAATATGTGTTAAATACATGCATCAATTTTTATGACATTTAATTATATTAATGCAATGTTACTTTGTAAAATTTTGTTTGTGAGTGAGCATGTTTCAAGATCTTGGTATGTTATGTATTTTATTCCTTCCAGAGAGATTTTCCTTTGTGGTAACAAATCCCCCTTTTCCCTTACCTGAGAATATGTACATTTGAGCCTAAGACCTGTCTGAGAGTATAGAGTAATCACATCCTCTCAACATCTATAATTTGCTTACAACTGAAAAGTTTTTGCTTGTTGTATTTGGTTGCTTGTATTTCCATCTACTTTATGTATGTATAAGTCATACACTTCAGGGATTATAACCCAGCTATCTTCACATTAGAGTTACTTTTACAATGAACTTTTCTTTAACAAAGAACACTCACTCTTAAAATTTTTTCACCTATTGAGATCATGAGGTGATAGACTTATTTCATATATTTTAAGTATACAATTTTGTGTTCCACCAGTAATTTTGATTTGATGATTACTTGCTCAAAGTTTCAGGAGTTTATATTTGTATTGTTTAAAACTTTTTTAAGTATTCTAGGTAGATTTTACATGCATTTTCCTAAAATGTACTTATAGCTTTTACTAACAAATAGCTATAACTTGGCCATTTGGCCTTTTCCTTTAATGTTTGAAATGGTTTGATTTTTATTATGTTTTCAAATCATTTTATGTGCATGATATGGTTATTTCACTTTCATGTATCATGTGCACTTTGTGTGTGTGTCTGGTTCATATGGAGACCAGAAGAGGGCATTGAGTGATCTGAAACTGAAGCTCCAGATGCTTGTGAGCTGCTGTGTGGGTATTAGGAATCAGACCTGGAAGAAAAACCAGTGCTCTAACCACTGAGAAATTTCTAGTATCAATATATATGCATATTTTTCAAATAAAAAAATAGCCTACAGTATAAATTTTACTCGTGCTCAGAAAAGAAAGAACAAAGGAGGAAAAGGTAGGGGCAGAACTTCATGTTTTAATGTGGAAATTCTATTCACAAAACATTTCTTCTTTATAAGCTCTTTGGTTGACAATTCCACACATATATACAATGTAGTCTGATTACTGTCTCTCCTGTACCCTCTTTCTATTGCACCTATCTCTGTCAATCCTCCGCTCACCACCTTATCCTTTGCCCAGATTAGTGACTGTCTAATGTATGGTGTGACATAATGATGGGGACCAGGGTATCTGTGTCACCATTGATTCAAAGCTATTCACTGAACTCTTAAGGGTCATAAGTAGATTAATGTCTTAAAGAATTTATATACAAAGAATATAGTACAGTTCTAGAGAAACTTTTTTTAAAAAATGGTATACCTAGATGCTTTTGAATAGTGGTCAATAAAGGTGAAGATTATTTACCAGTAAATTGATCTGTTCACAACATGAGACATAAAACCTTCTGGAACTCTTCACATAGTCAAGGCAGGTGGGATTACTTTCAGGGACTTACTGATTTTTTTCTATATTTCACACATCACATACTTTAAAAATTTCTTTGTCTTTGTATTTACATAGCTTTAGTCTCTTGGCTCCTTTTACTGGAATTTCCATGTATTGCCAGCAACATGTCACATGGACAGATGTGTACAGACTTAACTGTCGTATTCTGGATGTTATTTCATTTGTAATTTAAGGTCTGCATTCATAGATGAGTAATTTTTAAGCGTGTTGTGCAAATTCCAAAAGATAATGGTATATTTTTATCATTATTGATTCCTTAATTATTCTGTGGCCAGATGAGATTGCCAGTATGGTAATGACATTTGCAGTTTGTTGAGATTTGCTTTTCGAAGGTCAATTTTTATTAATATTTAATGTACATCCTTAAAATAGCAGCAAATGAAGAACATGGATACAATTAACTCAAAATATAAGAATATTATAATGCTAATAAATACGTTTCCTTCTGTCCTTTGTCCATCCTTTTAAATCTTTGTTTGGTAATATCTTGCATTTTCGTAGTTATTTCTGTTTGTATAGTGAACTTTTGAAAAGTTTAAACAAGAGCCTAACAATTTATACAGTTAACATTGTTTCACAGTTCCCTATCATTTAGATATAAATAAACCCAGGTATTAGAAAATTGCTTAATGTTTAACTGGTATGTATTCATTTTAATATTTGAAGGTGATATGGTTTTTTGACACATACTATCTGAAATGTAGATCAAGGTTTGTGAAAAGTTAATACTATTTCTTTTCCATTGGATACTCTGTTTTGGATAGTGTGGACTGGAATTTTCTCAGAATATAGATGAACAGACATATGTTTTCATTTGACGCATTGAAGATACATAAATTTTTCTCCTATAATCCCGTGACTGAGAACCCATGTGTGAATGTAAGTGTATTTCCTTTACAGATGAATGTTCTTTCTCTTTATCCTAGTTCCGTTATCTTGTCGTTTCACTATGGTGAGAGAAAGAATATATGATGTTACAAGGGGTTGTGTGAGCCGATGTGTTATCGTCATACTTTTCTTGAAGAACATGCGTGTACTGTTAAATTATCTTTCTCATTTTAGCCTTAACATCTCGTCATTATGCTGCCACATTTTAAGTCTTTCTGCGTGTTGTTTTCAAGCTCATTAGTGCAGTGACCCAGTTATCCAATTCTCCATTCAACTATTTATAACATACAGTGTAACAGATATATAGCTGCTTGTTTTTCCCACTCTCTCTACTTTAATTCATATTTATTCTGTGCAAAATATGAATCTCCTTCAGAGTGTCTTTCCCTTGTAAGAATTCATGTTCTTTATGCCTTTATTAACATGAAATATACCTATATTAGGTTCCACTTCAGATTACTAATTTTGCAAAAAGTGTATTTCTCTGTAACTGATATTTGGTGCTCCACAGTGGTTCCCCCCAGCCTCATTTGTTTTATCAGTGTGTTTAGGTTCCTTGTGCCTTAAGATATTTTTCAGAGAACATAAGTGTAAGTTGTAGTTTGGTTGTTGCATTGTTCTGCAAGTGCTCATGGCAGTGGACTGCATGTTTTTCTCAACATTTCCAGGTAAACCACCTGTTAATAAGAAGGGTTTTGCAGAAATATATCAGTGTACTATGTGCATAAACAGAAATTTTATTTAAGAAATTATATCTGGTGATTGAAGAGGTCAACTGGACCAAACTTTGAAGAGTAAGCCAGCAGACTGGAGACCCAGGAAGGCCTTGTACTTTCAACCCTACAACAACCAAAACCTCTTTTTCGAAAGAAATAAATCTTTTCCTTAAGGCATTTGGCAAACTGCATAATCCTTCCTTACAACATGGAGGACAATTTGCTTTCCTGAATGTATACATGCAGAACTGGTAATCCCATTCAAAAATACATTCATGGCAACATCTTTAAAGTTTGAATAAACATCTGGATATTTTAACCTAGAAAAATTGATACAGAAAATTAATCATATTACTGAACTAGGACAGAACTTTATAAGAATGTGGACTTGAAAGTAGCTGTATCTTAAAGGATAATTGAGAGTTCTTTCCTTTCTGTTAGAGGCACAATAGTAATAATGGTGCTTACATTCTCTACCTAAACACATAAGACCTTTTACTCTGCAGGAACATGAACCTGTGTGCTTCCTTAGTAAAGGCATTTTTGCTTATTTGAAAGTTCTTTAATTGTAGGCCAATGGACACATTTCTAACTTAGTGTCTTTTACAAACTATGCTCTATGAAACCGATATTGGTCCTCAGCTTTCTCTTCATCAGTATATGCTTTTCTGCTTGAAAGAGAATATTTGCATACATTGCAAACATTCCATCTTCTGATTCTTATCTCTTCTTACTGCCCATGTCCTTTCTTCCTCATGTTCTTTCATCTAAGTTGTTATGATTCTGTAATAGCATTATCTGTTATTCCCAAGTTTCAGGGATACAATTTCTGTCCAATAATTTATATTTAAAATGTAAAAAATTAATAAGCTTTATAACAAATGCTTATTTTTATTGTCACTGTTAAAAACAAAGACTTAAGCCAAGGTAGACCTTGATTTTTCTGATTCAGTTTTCTATGTGTTGGAATTTTAGAAGTATACCAATAATAAAGATATATATACATATATATCTTTATTATAATATATATATATTATATATTATATGTAATATATATTAGGTTTTGATTTATTTTTTGAACTTCACAAAATAGCTATAAAATTGTAAAAATTTTTCTTATTGCTTTTCAGAGATTCTGATTTGTCAAAGAAAATAATCTTTTATCCTACCTACAATTTTCTTATATTTTATCATGTTAACCTTCTTTTAAATAGGATATATTCCAAAACTTCATAGAATGTATTAAATATATTTTTTCTATGCAGTTTTAGATTTCTCCATCAGTAATATAAAGTGTTTTCTCAACTAAAAATATAGTTAACAAAAGAAATTAATTCAATTTTACATATTTTATAACTTTATTATGGCTACGGGCTTTTTTTCTTTCCAGTAGGTTGATATTTAATCCTGAAAATAAATTCTCTGTCATAAAATACATGCTGACCACATTTTTCCTCTCCTCCCATATCTCTCTAGCCATGTCACTTCCCCCGTGGATCCACTCCCTACTCTGTTTCCTCTTCAGAAAAGAGCTGGTCCCTAAGAGATGATAGTCAAACATGACAAAACAAGATACAATAAGACAAGGAAAATGCTGAGACAGAGGTTCATTCTCTAAAAACTGATATTAGAATCCCATTGCCAAGGGCATTGTCCATACATCTCATTGAAAGTAAACTGGTTGTACCGAAGCCTGCATGTTGCTTTTAGGCTTACATTCTAGTCTCTTTAGCACAAGTAGGTTCTCTTCATGCTACTAAAAGAGAAACATAAACACATCCAGTTACAAAAACCTCAACTTACAATCTGACCTGCCTGAAGTTTGTGCTGGGGCAATGGTGGAGCAGAACTTCTGGGAGTGGTCAATCAATGTTTGATTTAACTTGCAGCCCACTATTCTAGAGGGAGCCATCCTGCCTGAATGACCAGGAACCAGAGACTGGATAGCACAGAGACCTAAGACCTAGGGTAGAAGCAAACACACTGGTCAAAAGAAAATAAATCAAAAACTAAACAAGCAAGCAAACAAACAAACAAAAAAAACCACAATAAAATGTTTCCCGAAGATATTCTGCTAGACTCATAGATCAGTGCCTTATCTAATTCTTCTTTGTAAGAGAAACTACCTCCACCAACACATGGGAGAGAGCGCAGAGACCTATAACCAAATATTAAGCAGAGAAAGCATCTAAATTGGAGGAGTTCTCTACCAGATCCCTCACCAAGAAGAGAAGGGAACTTTGTTGGATGTAGGGGGAGGACAGACTGTAGGAGTCAGAGGAGATGGACAACATCAGGAGAACATGGGCCACTGAGTCAACTAAGCATAGGCTCACAGAAAATGAAGAGGCAAGCATGGGGCCTGTGTGGTTCTATAGCAGGTCCTCTAAATATATGTTATGGCTGTTACCTTAGTGTTGTTGGGAAACTCATATCAGTGGGAGCGGGTATGTCTCTGACTCTTTTGCCTGCTCATGGGACTTTTTTCCTCCTGTTGTGCTGCCTTCTCCATCTTCAGTATTTTATATGGTTTAAAATGTATATTTTTTCTAAAGAATAGGAAGCCCAATTCTCAGTTGTTCTGATCTCGTTTTTATAGTCTAGTTCTGAAATGTCACACGAAGGCTCATTAATTAAATTTTGATTACCCACTCAGTGAAGGTGAGATCTAAGAGTGTGCTGTTGAAAGATATAATAGGATAGACTTCCTTGTCCCTTCTTACCAACTCTTCTCAATTGTCCTCTCACCTCTATATATGTGCCACACCATGTACAGCCCCTGTCACAAATGAATGTATTAACAATTTTTTATTTTATTTATTTCTTTATTAATTAATTAAAGATTTCTGTCTCTTCCCCACCGGCGCCTCCCCTTCCCCCCCTCCCCCAATCAAGTCCCCCTCCCTCGTCAGCCCAAAGAGCAATCAGGGTTCCCTGCCCTGTGGGAAGTCCAAGGACCACCCACCTCCATCCAGGTCTAGTAAGGTGAGCATCCACGAAACTGCCTAGGCTCCCACGAAACCAATAGGTACAGTAGGATCAAAAACCCATTGCCATTGTTCTTGAGGTCTCAGTAGTCCTCATTGTCAGCTATGTTCAGAGAGACCGGATTTAACCCAGGCTTTTTCAGACCCAGGCCAGCTGGCCTTGGTGAGTTCCCAATAGAACATCCCCATTGTCTCAGTGTGTGGGTGCACCCCTCGCGGTCCTGAGTTCCTTGCTCGTGCTCTCTCTCTTGGTGCTCCTGATTTGGACCTTGAGATTTCAGTCTGGTGCTCCAACGTGGGTCTCTGTCTCTGTCTCCTTTCATCGCCTGATAAATATAGATTTGACATACCAACATCTAGAGAACTTTTTATAATGAATATTTTAAGTACAAAGAATCAGACAATTTTAATTGTCCATGATGGAATAAGACATTTCATATTAATACAAGTATATGTATATACATAGTTATTAGCTATATAGTAGATTTTAAAATCTTGTAAGAAACAGTTGAAAATCAGATATAGATAAATCATCACTTCCCCACATGAGAGCCATGAACTCAACAAAGGATTTCCTTAATGGTGAATGTGTACAGAGAAGATAAAATGAAGTTCTACTCAAGCTTTTCTGTTTATAAGACTGGACTCAAAAATCCCATGAAATAGTTGTTACATAGTATAGAAAACTTTTATTTCTGATTTGTCCATTTCATCTCTTTTGAATAAAATGTCTCCCATAGTTTTTGGAAGAGGAGGCTACTTGTTTCCTGGCGGCCCAACCACTTAGACCCAAAAATAATAACACAGAAACCATATTATTTGAAATACTGTTTGGCTAATAGCATAAACGTATTTCTGGATAACTCTTACATCTTAACTTAAACCATCCCCATTAATCTTTGTGTTGCCACAAGATTGTGGCCTACCAACAAAGTTTCAGCATGTCTGTCTCTGGTGGAGGCTCCATGGCTTCTCTCTGACTCCACCTTCTTTCTCCCAAAATTCAGTTTAGTTTTCCTCGTCTAACTAAGTTCTGACCTACTATTGGTCCAAAGCAGTTTATTTATTAATGGTAACCATAGCACACAAAAGGAAATCCCATATCACATAGTCTTGGATGTTGGAACACTTACTCTGTAGTTGATGTCTCTGTTTGTATAGGTTTAAGAGGTGTGGCTTTGCTGGAGAAAATGTGTCACTTGGGGTGGGCTTTGAGGTTCCAATGCCTTTACCATCCCCAGCATCCCCAGTGTTTTCTCTGTTTCCTGCTTGTGGTTCACAATGTAAACATTCAGGTCTTCCTGCTGTCATGGCTTCTACTTGAATTCTCTGTCAACTCCTATTCTTCTGGAACAATAAGTCCAAATAAACT
Source organism: Alexandromys fortis (assembly GCF_014885135.2). Classification (NCBI taxonomy): domain Eukaryota; kingdom Metazoa; phylum Chordata; class Mammalia; order Rodentia; family Cricetidae; genus Alexandromys; species Alexandromys fortis. The sequence goes on from NW_026067944.1 coordinate 14,905,549, forward strand.
TTTCCATAGATTGGTGTGATCACAGCATTCTATCACTGGTATAGGAGTTCCTTCTGTTTGTGTGCTGCTTTCATTGGTTAATGAATAAAGAAACTGCCTTGGATTAGTTGATAGGGAAGAACTTAGGTAGGTGGAGAAAACAGAACTGAATTCTGGGAGAAAGAAGGGCAGAGTCAGAGAAGCCATGGATCCTCTGCCTGAGATGGACGCTGCTTAGAGTCTCCAGTAAGCCACTGCTGCATGGAAATACATGGATTAATGGAGATGGGTTAAACTAATATGTAAGAGTTAGCCAATAAAAAGTTAGAGCTAATGTCCAAGCAGTCTTTTAATTAATACAGTTTCTGTGTGGTTATTTCGGGTGTAAGCTAGCTGGGCAGCCGGAACAAACAAGGGGCCAACTTCTTACAACAAACATATCACAATAATAGAAAGGTAATTAATACAAACTTGTATTTAAATGTTATTATTATGTCATGGGATAAGAATTTATGATTAGCTTTGAGAATAGTTGACAATGGAAGAAAGGCCAGTTACCTAGTAATATTTCCAGTCATTCTTTCACAAGGTCTTTTTGAACAAAAGTTTCTTGTTGCTTCTGTTAATATCTTTAATACACTATAAATCCTGAACTCATAAAACTAAACTGTAATAGAAAAGATGAAACTGCAAATTAGAAACCACCGTGATTACTGTGATGGTGAAGGTAAATGAAGGTTCGGAAGTAACAGAAGTAGCAAAGAGTTACTTTTCCTTGGAGGGAGAAAATTATGCAGGAGTTTGTTAGAGTTTTGGCTTTGATAATTGTGAATGGCAATCCATAGATAAGGAATGGGAGACCATGCAGGTGGTCAGAAAGACTAGCATTGATTCAGTAAGAAAAAAGAAATAAAGGACTGATACTTTGTTTGTTCTTGTTACAACAAATGAAAACTGCCCTAGATTGTTTTAGCAAAAGAACATTATTTTAGGATAAATTTCATGTATTTTGAAAACAAATTTGTTTATTTCATCAAATTTTGTATATTCACTTTTGAACCTAGCCCTGAAAGACTAAGATGTATGAAAATATCTTCTTACATTCAACCTGAAGCTTTCTATGCAACAGATTCTCCTTTCCTTCTGTTCCCTTGGCCTTCTAAATCTTCTAGATATGGATACAAGGAGATATAATTTTAAGATAATTATCTAATTAATATGTTTATTAAAATTTTGAGTATATAATATGGTAAAGTTAATTCTTAATGAAGGGGTGAACTCAGGATTTGTTAGTCCAGTATCTGAATACAAATCAAAGGTTTCTTCTACAATCATTCCAGTGAATCAGCTAATAAAGGGTATGACTTGTTATTTTTAATGGAATGAGTAGATAGCTCATCAGAGTAAATATGCTGGAATTTTAATAGAAGAATTCTATTTTTTTATCTGTGGTTTTGAAAATTCTAGCTTTGCTTTCTTTTCTATTTTATGATCTGCCCTGCTGTATATTTACCCCATTAGAAATACTTGGTCATTTCCCTGAAGGGGATAGAGTCAGTGGACTGAATAGGATTAGCATCAAAAGTCACCACTGCTTTCCCAAGCAGAGGTTTAAAATGGGATCATTGAATAATAAGGGATTTAAGTATCAACTGAGCAGGGAGTAAGAAGAAATTATTTGGATTTAGACCAGTAGAGATTAGAGTATGATTAGAGACTACCATGTCTTTTATATCAGATTGAAAAACTTGAAAGGAAAGACATGCAGGAAAAAAAAATGTCAGGTTACAAGATTTCCCACCTGCTTCCTTAAATCAATCAAAGAAAGCATGCCCTTTGCCTATGCATTTCTGAATCCGATCATGCTGACTGAAAGAAACACGAAGAGGTGAGGTTCCAGCAGTGTAACTGTGTAAGGTTTAATGAAAATTACTTTGGGGAAATAGTCAATATAGGAATCAAGCAGCCAAGACAGGTAACCAATAATAATAACTTTTATATAGATCTTTCATCTTAAAGAATCTCAAAACAATTTCTAAGGAAGAAAATGTATCACACTCAGCTAAAGACCATCCAATCCCAGAGGGAGGATTTTATATCTAATATAGAATTCTTGCAATGAACAAACATAAGGGAAAGCTTTTCTTCAATAAAATGCTAGTTCACATTGTGTAATTAAAGCTTGAAAAAGAGAAACTCTCTTCTCTTATTTTTTTTTCTTGCTTCCACTCAGATATTTTAGGGGAGGACAAAAATAGTCCTTAAATCACCAAACTTAAAAATGTTTACCAATCAAACTGAAGAAAATAAACATTTACCTTATAACACTACTTACTAAGAAGAAAATAAACAATGAAGCAAAACAATGGCAAAGCATAAAAAAAATTAAAATGTGTGCACAGAAAAATATTAAAATACACAAAACATTTACTTAAATATGTTAACAATGGAAAACAATGCCATAAATGAATTTTTCACTTGCATAAGAGTGATTGTTTATTCTTTCCTTTGGCATTGCGGATAATTTAGTTTCTTTTATAAGATCATGAAAGTATTGCACATATTTGATAAGAATTTACTAAATGTAGTGAATAGCTTACCATTAATCTTTAACTGATTTAATGACTGTCTTGACAAATACATTAGTTTAGGTATATTTATTAAGATGAATCCATAACTTAAAATACTAGAATTATTGGTCATATATCCAGTTTAACTATTTAAAATGAGACTTCACATGGGTAGTTGAGTATTAAGTGTGTTTATTTATGTGTGAATATGCATTTATTAACTATCTATTAATGATTGTCTATATACCTCTGTGTGTATAAGGATGTATCCACATATTATTCAGAATTAACTATAGTATTATAGTTGGGACAAAGTTCATGAGAGTGCTCTAAACATATCTTGAATCATATTATTGTTTACAACCAAGATTTGGATGTTCCTGTTATTACTGATGTTTCATCATAAAATAAACATTCTTTTAATAATTCAGTAAAGTATTCTAAATATGAGCCTTTACTCTGTGCTGCTAATCATTCATAAAATGCAAGTTCATTATGAATAGAAAAATATCATTGTCATCATTACATGTTAAGTGTTCTAATACCAAAGGGCCCATATTTTTATAATGATATGAAAAACAAATGTTACATTGAAATTAAAGGTTGATAGCTAACTCATTGTTTTATTGAATAATAAATAGTTAGGTGTAACAGAAAAAGGAAGAACCATTTTTAGAGTAATGCTTTAAACATAGCAAAATATCCCAACAAGTATTAGCATATCCTGTTACTTTTGTTCTTCTATTTTATTTATATTTTTATTGTTTTCATTTATTTAACATACTGAACACAGTTTCCCCTCCCTCCTCTTCTCCCATTCCTTTTCCCACCTCCCTTTTACTTCTTATCCACTCTTCATATGTCTCCACTCAGACAGGGACAGGCCTCCCATGGAATTCAACAAAACAAGGCACATCAAGTTGAGGCAGCATCAAGGTCCTCCCCCTGCATCACGGCTGCTTAAGGCAGCCTAGCTTGGGTATTGGATACCCAAAAGCCAGTTTAAAAGTCAGGAACAGGTCCTGATCCCATTGCTAATAGCCCCACAACAGACCAAGCTATACAATTGCCACACACAAGTAGAGGGTCTAGGTTGGTCCCATATAGGCTTTCGAGCTATTGATCCAGAGTCAGTGAGCTCCCACGAGCTCAGGTCAGCTGTATCTATGAGTTCCTCTGTGATGGCCTTGACCCCTGACCCTTACAATCTTTCTTCTCTCTCTTCAACAGTTCTCCAGTAGTTTGACACAATGCTTGGCTGTGAATTTCTGTATTTAGTTCCATCAGGTACTGGACAAAGGCTCTCTGAATACAATTAAGATAGTCACCAATCTGATTACAGGAGAAGGGCAGTTAAGGCACCCTCTCCACTACTGCTAGGAGTCTTGTTGTTTTCTGGAAGTTCCCTGGCACCAGGTGTCTCCTTAACCCCATAATATCCCCATCAAGATATCTCTTTTATTACTGTCCCCTTCCATCTTTGCTCCAACCCTCTCAACCCCATCATTCATGCTTCCATACCACCATATTCTCCAACCCCTACCTCAAAATTCCCAGTTTATCGAAGAGATCTCTTTCATTTCCATTTCCCAGGGAAGTCAATGCATCTCTCTTTGCATCTTCCTTATTACCTAGCTTTACTTGGACTGTGGATTGTAGCCTGATTATCTTTTACTTTACAACTAATTTCCACTTATGTGTGAGTACAAATTATATTTGTCTTTATGAATCTGGGTTACCTCATTTAGGATGATTTTTTCCTAGTTATATCCATTTTCCTAATAATTTTATGATATCATTATTTTTTATTGCTGAGTAGCACTCCGTTGTGTAAATGTACAACATTTTCTTTATCCATTTTTTTTGGTTGAGGGATATCTAGGTTGTTTCAGGGTTTGGCTACTACAAATAATGCTGCTATGAACCTAGCTGAGTAAGTGTACTTGTGGTATGATTGAAAATTTTGTTGGTATCTGACCAAGATTGCTGTAGCTAGTTCTTTGATGTGGAATTTTCTTCTATATGCCATGAATATCATTGGTTACTAAAGACACTGCTTTGGACCTATAGCAGGGCAGAACTTAGCTAGTCCCAGAAAATTAATTTGAATGCTGGGAGAAAGAAGGGCAGCGTCAGAGAGAAGCCATGTAACCCCACTAGAGACAGGCATGCTGAAATTTTGCTGATAAGCCATGGACCTTGTGGTGATGCACAGATGAATAGAGATGGGTTAAAATAAGATGTAAGAGTTAACAAACAAGAAGCTAGAGCTAATGGGCCAAGCACTGATTTAAATAATATGTTTTCTATGTGATTATTTCGGGGCTGAGCATCCAGGAACAAACTAATGGCCCTCCTTTCAACTGTTCCTGAGGTAGATTACTTTCAAATTATCTTAAAAACCACCAAACAAATTTCCAAAGTGACTGTACATGTTTGCACTCCTACCAGCGTTGAAGGAGTGTTCCCTTATTTCACATCCTCTCCAACATAAGCAGTCATCAGTGTTTTTGATCCTAGGGGTAAGATGGTATCTCAGAGTCATTTTTATTTACATTTCCCTGATGAATAAGGATGTTGAAAAATTCTTTAAGTGTATCTCAGCCATTTGAGCTTCGTCTGTAGAGATTTCTCTGTTTAAATCCGTACCTCATCTTTAAATTGAATTATTTGGTATTTTGATGTCTATTTTATTGAATTCTTTAAATATCTTATAGATCAGTCCTCTCTCAGATGTGAAGTTGGTGATGATCTTTTCCCACACTCTCTGCTTCCATTTTGTCTTATTGACAGTATCCTTTGCCTTACAGAAACTTTTAAGTTTCAGGAGATCCCATTAATAATTGTCAATCACGGTGTCTGTGCTACTGGTGTTATTATTCAAAAAGTTGTCTCCTATGTCAACATATTCAAGGCTACTTTTCACTTTCTCATCTATCAGCTTCAATGTAGCTGAATTTATGTTGAGGTCTTTGATCCGCTTGGATTTGAATTTTGTACAGGGTGATAGATAGGGATCTATTTGCATTTTTCTATATGCTGACCTCCAGTTATGCCAGAACCATTTGTTGAATTATACAGTTCATGTACTTCTGAATTGCTACTTTTTTCCATTTTCAAATTTTGGATGATATTACTTAGTTTACCAGATTTTTCTGCAATAAAACACTTGATGCATGCAATTTTGTTTATTTGTAAAAGTTCAGTAGGATAAAGAAAAGCTATTAGAAGTCATTTGTGCTTGTTTGTTTTTCAAGACAAGGTTTCTCTGTATAGCCTTGGTTTTCCTAGAACTTTCTCTTTAGAGAAAGCTCAGAGATCTGCCTACAATGGCCTCCCAAGTTCTAGGATTAAAGGTATTTGCCACTATGCCAGATGATGGGAAATCTTAAAAACTGGGTGAGGGTTAAAGGGGAGGGGAGAGGTGGGAAGGGGAGAAGAGAAAAAATGTAGAGCTCAATAGAAATCAATAAAAAAACAATAGCAAACAAAACAAACAAAAAAACTGAGTGTGCAGAGGATTTTCTGTATTTTATTTTAGTTCTGTTTCATGAGAATAAGTGTCTATGTAGTACTAAACCATAAATGGAACAGTCATATCATACTTTCTCCTTCCACCCCAAGGGTAGTGGATTATCTTGCAATAACAACTCTGGGAGATTATGAAAGCAGAGGTCAGGGGAAAATAGAGGAAAACTCTGTCTCCTGGACTTGATAGGACCACTGCACTAAAGAACTCATGACAACTGTGGTTGTCTCCACAAGACCTACATAAAATCTATCCAATTAGCATTTTAGCTTAGAAGTGGGAGGGGATCACAAGCCTGAAATCCTACTTGAAAAGTTATTTAGGGTTGATGACTGCTTGAGAGGTAATCAGTTTTCTTTAAGGATGTGGCTCCCAGTAGATCCACTGTATCTCAGGGTATGGTCCCATACCCATGAATCTATGGGCAGTCATAAACTAGACTTGTCATGTTATAAAACAATATAAAGGACATAAAGCTGATATGATGACAACATGAGGCAAGTTGAGGAAGAGTCAAAGTTACATATATGTATGAAATTCTTGCTGGGTTAATTAAGACCAAAGCCTGTGCCTGGGTGTGAAATTCAAGCTTGATTAAGGTCATTATAAGCTGCTCTATCTTATGGATGTAAAGAAGAATCTCACACAGAGTAATGGAACTGTGGGCTTTATTACTCTCAAATACATATATGGCGATGATGAAGAAGAACAGAAACTAGTGGATGTTATGGAGAACCAGATAATGGACTTCCAAAAGCAACTGGCATGCCTCTGCTACACCTATGACTATGAGAGCCTAAAGTCTTACTACTTGGGACACAATAAAAAAAATCCTCAGTGTTCCCAGGGACTTCTCATGGTTTACAAGAATAAGGAAAGCTCAGCTCTGTGGCCTTTGTCACCTATGATGTCTTAACCATAGTCACACATTAGAAACCAAGTGTCTGGATGAGTTCCCAGACTTGAAGGTTTTTGTGTGCCACCTTGAGATTTTGGGATACATAACCGTGAACCTGATGTCTGACTACTTCTTCAAGAGATCCATCAAGAACATGAAGCCAGGTGGGGCAACAAACGCACAAGGTAAGGAAGAGACACCTGGACTAATAGTTTTATTCCACTCTGCCCCAGAGACTTATATTCTTCCTTTTTGCTTCATGTTCATAATTATTATTTGGGTTGAATATATATTTAATGGAAATGCATCCTGAGACACAGAGTTAGTGGTTTACTGATATAAGCTTTCAACCAGTCTGAATATATTTTTCATGAAAGGAAAGGAAGCATTGTATCTTGTTCATTGAAAAGTGTACTAAGTTTCACCTGTGTGTGGTATGTTGCTGTTTCTGAGGCCTGGGCTGCTTACTTTGATTAATGTTGAGAAGCTGTGGAAATGACTTCCCAGGAAATCTTGACTGGGTAGCAACCCATCTGTCTTACATGGCTTAGTGCTAGTCCTGGCTTGAGGCTAAGGATAGATAACCTGAAATAGAATAAGAGACCCGAAGGAGAGGATTAAGTCACTAGATTAGTGGGGACCATATGCTCTTTAGGAGGTTCACAAAATTGCTCATTTCCATGGGAAAATTGTTTTCCTCCATCGCTTTAAATTTTAGTTGAAGAATAATGCCACCTTGACTTTCTTTAAAATACTTATTAAAACCAATGGAGCAAGTAATCTCTCAAGGATAATACTTTTGTTGTAGATATGAAACTGCTGAATTATGATTAGGGAAGCATGTGCCTCCTCTTTTCACCTCCAGCTTCCCTTGCAACCTGACTCTTTTTTTTTTCCTCTGTATTCTCTTCCTCTTCTTCTAGGCCATCTCCTCTCAGTCCTGCTTTCCTTGATTGCTTTTCTTCTCAGATATTTTAAATTGTGTCACTAATATTGATTTCCCGATACTGTGTCTTTTTTTTTCACTCTCAAGCACTGAGAGCTCAGATTTCTTCTCCAAAGTCTCATAATTTATAATATATAAAATTCAATAAGGTGTTTTTAATAAATTTTATTTGTGATTTTCTTACCACACTGTCTTAAAGATGTGAGACTACCAGTAGGTGCCACCCTAACTACCAAGGTGGGATTTGAAGCTAGTTAACAGCATACAAAATCTATATTCTTACCTAACTTGACATGATGTTTCTTTCTTTTTTTATGCTTAAAATGTGTATTTAGAATTAGCCAGCTGGAGTCAGTTTAGATGATTTCAATTTTATTGGCAACATCCAAAGCAACATAATCACAAGCTAGCTGAACATATGCCTCTTGCCTCCCTCAGGTGTGATTAAGGTATTGACTTTGACCACATCAATGTCACAGAGTCGCTGTACAGTCTGCCTGTTCTGCTTTCGGTTGGCCTTGAAGTCCAACATAAACACAAGTGTGTTTTTGTCATTTACTTCATGACTGACTCAGTGATCAAGGGGAAACGTGATTAAGTCACAGTAGTCAACCTCATGTGTACAGAGGCAGTGCATTTTCCTGGGGGTATTCTTAAAAGGGTATTTGAGAGGCTCAGGGGCCTGGGCCACCTAAAGGCTGAACACATGTGGACCTTCATTCTGTGGCTGTGGGTTCTTTTCAGCACTGCCTTTTTGGTTTTTAGTGCCCTCTCTCTGGCTTCTGGTTTGGGAAAGGCAGGAACTCAATTCTTTACTGTCAGCACCATCATGCTGAAAAGCAGCACACCCTTTGTTCTGTTTCTTGTTTTCTTAGCAATACTGCTTCTTGATAGATGAGAGGATTCATGATAAAATTCCAGAGAAAGTACATCATTTATTCAAAAGGGAATTACTGTATCCCTTTCGAGTAGCAGCATCTTTTAAATGCAATATAAGATGCTAGAAAAGTTACATTACACCAATTATTGAAAAATAACAATTTGTTTTTTATTAAAACACATCAGAAAGTGACCTGGAAATCACCCTCCCCCCAAGGAATAGTTCTCATGGTATCTGATACTGCTTTGCAAGCTGCCAAGGGAGAAAAGCATCACCAGTCTTAGCCAACTGTCAAGCTTATAAATCACAATGACTAGAATGGCAAGATAAACGCATGTCTTGGCAGCAACCAATACCAACTCAGTAAAAGGGAATTCATAACTGGTATTGTAAAGCTACCGAGCAATTCATAGAGGAGAACCAAATACTGCCACATTCCCCAATCAGTGTAAGTCCCAACTGCATTCTAAACACTTATCCTTATAGTCACAAATAACTGGAGCTCTCATCTCTCATCAAAGAAATTTCCTGTTGCAGTAGACAGAGACCATTACAGAAAAACACAAGACAAAAAAGATAGAGGAGAGAAAGAACAGAGTAGAAATTATATAAATATATATCTGGATGAAATTCTCAAAGAGCTATGTAAGAAAATAATGGTTATAAAAACATGAAGAGATTGGGATAAGAATGGACTGGGAAAATGTCACAGTGGTTCAATTGGCTCAGAGGTTAAGAGCATTGCCTGCTCTACCAAAGGTCCTGAGTTCGATTCCCAGCAACCACATGGTGGCTCAGAACCCTCTGTAATGGGGTCTAGTGCCCTCTTCTGGCCAGCAGGCATACACACAGACAGAATATTGTATACATAATAAATAAATAAATAAATAAATAAATAAATAAATAAATAAATATTTTTTTTTAAAAGAGTTTGCTGTGCAAATGAGAGGATCTGTGTTTGGATTGTAGAACCATGCAAATCAAGGCAGTGTAATATATTTCTCTATTAACCCACTATTCTTTCAGCAAGATGGGAGATAGAGACAGGAGAATTCCAAGAAGCTTGAGTAATAGGCAGTCTGGCATACATTTCTGAAGAACAGCAGGAAAACCTGTCTCAAAAAATGTGAAAAGTGAGAACTGATGTGACAATCAAGGCTGTCCTGTGATGTCCACATGCATAGCATGGTGTGTGTTCATGTGCACATAAATATGCACACACATACGGGTATACATATCATACATAACGAACATACAGAGACATATTGAGACATATGAATATATAGAGTCAAGGTTAAGTAGCATGTTTATATCATATTTTATTTGCTACACCCTATATATTTTTCTTCTTCATACTTTTTATGTGATGGCTTAATTTGTAATAAAAATCCAGAAAATAGTAATTTTCCTTGAAGTGTTTATTAATTGTTGGGTACAAATTAACATATTTTTGAATATAAAGCATATATTAAATTTAGTATCAGCTTGGGGCTGTGTTGTATGCCTTTATTCACAGCACTGAGGAGGCAGAGACAGGCCTGGTCTATTCACCAAGTTCCAGGACAGCTAGGACTGTTACACAAAGAATCCCTGTCTTGAAAAAACAAATAAAAAATTTAGTATCATTGGATGTGTTTTTCAAATAAAATTACTTCAACTTTTCCAACCCCTAATACACAAACTTTGATAAAATGGAAGCCATCGAAGTTCACCTGTCTTACGTGTTAACTTTAAAGAGTGGAACGCACGCGATGCTAAGGAACTCAGCAGCCCATCTGAAGCCGTGCAGTAACCGGTGAACTGGTAAATAAGTGTTTTTGTCTGGGCTGAGTCTCCTCTGAGTGTCTTCCACATTCAGTAGTTTATCAAGCTTCTTTAATTTCCATGTTAAATAATTACTTTGCTTCATTTGCTACAGGAATACAAACACATCATTCTAACTTGTTATGAAAATGATCATAAAAGCTCAGCAGTTCTCCTTACAGATTTATTATTTCTCCAGTTTCATTTGTCTTTTAATCTTATGGTACAGTGAATACATCAATATACATTGCTAATGTGAGATTATGGGAGTAGGGGAAATGCATGACAATATTACGAGTTTCAGAACAAGTTACCCTCCAAGCAAACACACTGGAATTTGAGACAGCAGCAGAAGGAAATCTTTAGACCTCACCTTGCCATTCTCCACTGAAGTAGGCCATAGGAGAATCATGTGACCCTCTTATATCTTAGGTCATACTCCTGTGACAGGTCTTTTGCACACCCAGAACAGAGCAAGGAAGAGGCAGGGTTCTCGCGAAGAAATTTTTACCAGATGCCTTCCCAGACTGTTATAGAGCTCATACCCTCCCCTATCAATCTCACTTCTGAACTGGTAACACAAACATGCATCTCCACATTTCTTTGATTCTTTGTATTTGAGGACTCCTATTCCCTAAAACCCACACTGAATGAAAATAGCAAGCTTTTCTCTAGTTGATCTGTTTTGTTACAGTGTCTCATCCATGAGCTTAATATTGGGTAAAGGAAGAAAAGCATATATACTGAAATCATAAAGAATTAAAGCAACTATTGCAGAAGCTACAAAGATTGGTAAGATTTTCATATAATAGTATAATTTAAATAAGTGTGATATTCCATATATTCAAACTGAAACTAGCAAAGTACCATTGTGACAACAAAAAAAAAATCTATGTTGCTATTGTACGTCCTTTTGCCACCCCTGTGCCTTAAATACCACGGACATTTACAGAAGGATTCTGAAATCTCCTTAGGCTATAAAAACTTTGATGTCCTTTCTTCTTGTTTCTGTGGTGCATAAAAGCAAGAATGGCCTCCAGAATGAATATCAGCTGAGCACAAATTTTAAGAGGGTATTAAACTAAAGCATTACAAATCCTATAGTGAAGGGTAAAAACTAATGTAAAGTGTTCTATAACTGGGAATAAATTGTAGAGAAAAGAGACTGATTATTGAAGCATGATTACTCTTACTGAAATTATAGATTTATGCTATTTGGAAAAGTAGTTTTATACAGACCATTAAAAAAATCTAACTAAAACAAAACTTTTTAGAAGCTCTTCTTTTTACCTTAAAGTTAGAAAAGCTTCCTAATTACCACTGGAGAATGGCTGATAATGGATAATTTTGTACTAGAAGCATTTCCTATTTCCAGGGAGTAGGGAATAGACTGACTTATGGTAAGAGCCCTTTCTTCACTCTACTCTACCTGCTTATTACGCTTCTTCCCTCTCCCTCTCCTTTTCTTCTCCCTTTCCCATTGTTTCTCACTCTCCCTCTTCCTTTTTCTTCTATCCTCTTCATGTGCAGATGTTAAAATATATATTTTGCAAGTTTACTTATTCTAGAAAACTGCCCTTCATCATTTAAGCTCGCTTATTAACAGTCTTTTGCTTTCCTTGGAAACGCAGCTCTGTTTTTTGCTTCTTGCTTGGGTGACCAGAATATCCACACGCCCGTGGTTGCTGACAAATGATTGCTATTGAGATGCTGGCAAGACTGGATAATGCATTTGTTCAAGCATCCATGCAAATCTCCTAACACAAGCAAATACATGCATATTTCACATCAGAAGATTAGAATGCACTTTCCCCCCAAATATCTCCAGAGTTTGAAGTGGTTATATATTTTGTTATTGTTATTTGTAAGCATGCCCAAATATAAGTTCAAGTTAATTTAAAATTCCGTGATTGTTTCTATCACATTTGATTTTAGATGAGTGAGTTAGCATTGATTTTTCACATTATTATCACATGGTTGGCAAGGATATGAGATTCTCTCAGCAAGATTACAAGCACAGTATTAAGCACCAAAGAGTATCTTCATAAACTAAATATAAGCATTCATGATTACAATACCATATGTCATTTATTGACAGTCTAACTCACTACTTACTTCCGGAAAAATCCTTAGTTATGTATTAGAATTATTCAAAGATGCCTTAGTTAGTGGGACTCATGCAAGTTTTAAATAAATCAAAAGATTGTATTAAGCAATTTTATATAGATTACTAAGGTCATTACTAAGATTACATTGTATTTTCATAACAAAATAGTTCTTGGTTAAACAAGGTTATTATAGCTGGGAGCTGTGGCACTTACATATAAAGAATGCAATTTCTTTCAATCAGCCAATCCACTGGTGATTTTGAAAAATGAATATTACCAAAGCATAACAAAATAGTCTTCTAGAAAACAAATAAGACTGCAAATATATTAGATAAAGAGATTCTGAATTACTGTGGGATAAATCAGTAATAGAATATTTCTTTTATCTTGATACTTACCATCTGATAAGAAGATCTAATATATCCACAAATGTGTCTATATGTGAACACTATATATATACTATTTTAATTAAAATTATGTGAAAATATTGTACTCTTACTAAGTATGATAATCTTATAATTAATTTGTGGTGTGGAAAATAACTATGCTTTTTAAAAACTATAGATAGTTGTTTGAAAACACTTTCATACACTTCAAAATGTGCATATTTGTTTTACAGCTTGAATTTTAGGTGAGCTTTTCTTTAGCTTAACTGTGGTATGCAATAATTTGTTTATCATCCAAATGAAAAATGGTCTCTGGTAGTTCACATTTTATTAATGTTTGATTTAATGTCTTACTTATCTAGTAGTCTTGGTCACCATGGAGGACTGTATCATACTGTAGTCTTCCCTCTTCATCAAATGTACTCTGTACCTTATGCGTTAGGACTGCACTCCATGTAATTACAGCAGGATATATTTCTTTAATTTAGCAAGTTCCAGAGAGGAATGAGACATAAGTAATTTACAGGCTATCATTGCACTCAATATTTGCAGTTATGACAACCTTAGATTTTCTCATCTCCAAAGAAAACAAAAAGACTGCTAAGAAAAGAGACAGTAAAACCACTAATATGACAGTGTGATCTTTCATATATGAGAAAAATACCTACGCTGTTTTAAACAAAGCATTGCCAGCCACAAGCTGTTCTAAAACACACTTGGAAGCGTGAGTAGCATGCTTTCAGTGTGTGCAGTTTTGTCTCAGTTGCTCTGGCATTGTTAAGGCAGTAATGTACGTTGGAACAAACCACTTGAGTTGAAGTTTAAGAGACTTTTGAGATTGCAAAGATTTTTTTCTTTTCTAAGTATTTAATTTAGATAAGAATTTGCAAAGCTGTGAATATATTTTCTGCTTCAAATGCATTATTCTTGGGTATAATTAGGAAACAGAGATAAATGTTAGAAATGCCACCTAGGCAAATGTCTCCCTTAATAGTTTTCTGTGAGCAACTTCCTTCTATTTGATAACACAGAATTGTCTGTCGTGTTTTATGGTTTCTTTGCCACCCATCTTAAGCTACATTTTCAGGGAAAAAAGAATAAACTTACTGCTGGGCAACAAATTACTGCAACAGCTTTGTGTTTTCCTAAAACAAACAGACAAACAAAACCCACAAAGAATGCCAGAATCTTGGCTCCTCAGAGAAAGCAAGTATGTGTCTTTACATCAGTCAGATCATATTAATGTTCTGTTCGGAACTCTCCAGAATCTTCTATTTCACACACAGTAAAAAGCAGAAAAGCACACAAATGTTTTCAATGGTCCTTATTCTTTAACTCTTCATCCCAACAAAGGTCTTCTCTGTCCTCTCTGCCACAGCCACATCTACACTTCAGTTATTCCTTGAGGCTTACTTCTTTTTTTTTCTTTGTCACATAAATGTCTTTTTCTTCTTTTTTTTTTTTATTAAAAATTTCTGCCTCCTCCTCGCCTCCCTTTTCCCTCCTCTTTGCCCCACTCCCCACGCCCCACTCCCCTCCTCCTCCCTCTCCAGTCTGAAGAGCAGTCAGGGTTCCCTGTCCTGTGGGCAGTCCAAGGTCCTTCCCCCTCCATCCAGGTCTAGGAAGGTGAGCATCCAAATAGGCAATGGGACTTCCTGAAACTGAGAAGCTTGTGTAAAGCAAAGGACACTGTCACTAAGACAAAAAGGCAACCCACTGACTGGGAGAAGATCTTCACCAACCCTGCAACAGACAAAGGTCTGATCTCCAAAATATATAAAGAACTCAAGAAACTAGACTTTAAAATGCTAATTAACCCAATTAAAAATGGGGCGCTGAACTGAACAGAGAATTCTCAACAGAAGAAGTTCAAATGGCCAAAAGACACTTAAGGTCAATCTCAACTTCCTTAGCGATCAGGGAAATGCAAATCAAGACAACTTTAAGATACCATCTTACACCTGTCAGAATGGCTAAAATCAAAAACACCAATGAAGCTTACTTCTACATTCTAGTTTCTGTGGCAGCAAATTATAATCTATAAAACAAAGAGGAGAACAACTCTGGCTTAGTTCGGTTTTGCTATTATAACAAAACACCTGAAATTGGATAATACATATATTTGGTTCCCACAGTTAAAATGAGTAGGGTGTAAAGATCAAAGAATTCACCATTTTAATGTCTGATAGAGCCAGCTCTTCCTGCTTTCAAAATGCTATCATGATATTACATCCTCATATGGCAAAATGGTAGAAGAGCAATATGGTAAGAAAGCACATTAAAGCTCTTTTATTTTGTGTTGATAGAGTGGCTCAGTTAGGAAATATTCCTAACAAAGATATTTATCTAGTCATGAGTTCAGAGACCTTAGGACTTGGTCACTTCTCAAAGTCCATGTCTAAAAATAAAATAAAATAACTACTACATTGAGCATAGTGTTTAACCTGTAAATACTATGTAAACACATCTGAACCCTAGCATACTGTTTTTCATGCTTACAGATTCTGTGTCATGAATTT
Organism: Alexandromys fortis; assembly: GCF_014885135.2. Classification (NCBI taxonomy): domain Eukaryota; kingdom Metazoa; phylum Chordata; class Mammalia; order Rodentia; family Cricetidae; genus Alexandromys; species Alexandromys fortis. Next base: position 14,921,167 of record NW_026067944.1, read on the forward strand.
GGTAAGTAAGCACTGCAGGGATGGCTTGTCACTTCTTTGGAACCAATTTATAGATATACTGTTAGAGAACATGATGCTTGTGGTTTGGAATCATCCAACTGCTTGTCACTTACAGATTCTGAAATTGATAATGACAGAGAGCTCGGGGCACTGTTTTTCTCTGTGTGGCCTTCCAAATGTGCACATAGCATATCAAATAGATCTGCCTTCTCACTGCGTGTTGACTGAACTGCAAGATTTAATATGTTAAGAAATAAGGAGTGAGCCTTCTGTGTCTCATCAGTGAACATCAAACAAAAATGTTTCCCTTACATCCTCTTCATTGGCATCATCGTCATATTTGGACCAAGGAAAAGTGTTAGGTGATAAAAATGCTCTTATCAATGTCTCACACTCCCTTGAAAACAGTTGCTTCCCTTATTTGAAAAATCAGAAATATTGAGCATGCTTGACCACTCTTCAAATACTTTTTTTTTCTTGAGTTTCATGATGACTCTTGTCCTAGTGTTCTAGGTGTTTCCTCTCTGATGACACAGACATACTTTAGTGGCCTCTTCCTTAGCTTCTCACGTCTCTTTTGAGTTTGAAATATTCTCAAGTCATTATTGTTGACATTCCAAGCTGATAGTTTTTGTTGCTTTCCATTTTAAATATTACTTCTTTTCCGCTGACTTCTCAAGCTATCTAGAGATCACTATACACTAGTTCTGTACAGTCAAAGACTTGTTTTGTAGTTTCTCTTGGATATGTGATGCATTTCTAAAAATTACTAAGCCAAAATTTAATTTTCTTCTTTCACAAGTGTTCTTGTATTTTTTCTTTTCTGTCTGGCCTTTTAGTGAGTAGTATCGCCTTCTACCACTTAACTGTATAGGTTTTATCTCTATAATACACTGTGAATTTGTCCATTCTTTGCATGTTTTATTCTGGTAATATTCTTTTTCTTTCTTTATTTTTAAATAGTTTTTACTGAGCAATAGAATTTTCTTCACTCCCTCTTTCCCCCCTTCCCTGCTACCTTCTATGATCCCCACACCCCCAACTTACCAATTTACTAAGGAGATCTTGTCTTTTTCTATTTCCCCATGTACATTAGATTATTCTGGCAATATTCTAAGGCATTATAGTTTCTATACTAAACTATTTAACTAGTTTTCCAACATGTCTAATGTGGCAGAAAGTACTTACAGTCCACTATATATTGAAACACACCTTCCACCATACAGAAGTGTTTTACCTACTCAGTTTGGCATAGTCTTTTAAAGTTCTTTGCAACAATGGAGAGAAATGTGACGTTTTCTTATACGGGTTTATACTTCCCAATAGACATTGCTAATTTGCAGGTCAAGTAGTTGGATGTAAGTGGCTTCCCTTTGCTTATAATTTACGACTCACTGTCTAACATCAGATAATTAAGAAGTGCTAGAGATGGAGGAACAAGAGAAGAATATATAAATTCCCAAGTTACTGGACTTAAAGTACCATGTAAATAAATACCCACTCTGGGAAAACAAAACAGAAAAGCAACAAAACACACATCAGAACATTATTTTTTTAATATCATTCTGTGTCAAATAATTTAGCACTGTACATAGAGCTAGTTGGTAAGACAATCTAGCCAAACCTGGAAACTCCAAGTACAATGGGAGACTCGATCTCCCAAATTAAGGTGGAGAGCAACTTAGAAAGACATGTGGCCCCTTCATACATGTGCACATGGAATCTAGCATACACACATGTATAAACATATTTTGTACATATACATACAGGAACACATACGCACATACAAAAGTAAACAAATATTTTATAAAGATAAAAAAAATTAAAAAAAAATAAACTGAAGGATGCTAGCGTGCTTTTAGGAAACCGAAATCACAAGATTTACAGTATACTTCGTTTTCCATCCTCCTTAGCTTCACAGACTAATCTTTTTTCAGAGCCTGCTACATAGAGCAGCTCGATGCTTTCCACTACAGTTTGCAATAGTAAAATGAATCAACACTTTTTGCCCTTGGTTTCAAAGCTGTGGATCACTTGTGTACCAGGTGAGTTTCTAGATCATAGGGATCAGCATCACTGGGGAATTTCATAGAACTGCAAATTTGGGGCTCCACCTAAGAACCAGTGAAAACAGCTATGTGTTTTTCTCTGTCCTTTATCCTAAAGTAGCTTTCCAGGTTTGCTAATGTTTGATTGCCACCACCCAGTTGATCAGTCTGCTTCCCACACCTTCTCTGCCTTCTGAGACTGTCACTGCTCTGCTCTGAGCCTGGGCCTGTTTTTCTTCTTTTTTTTTTTTTTATGTGAAAATCATGAATTCATTCTAGCTTCTGGATTTCCCTCCTCTGTCAACTGTCTCTGATTCTTTCTGTGTATTTCATCACCTACCAAAAACCACTCTCTTGAAAAGACATCTTCTCATCATTCATAGCCTGATCATTGTCTGAGTCCCTTTTCTCTGTCACAATTTTTGCCATCACAGTTAATTATATTTTCTAACATTACCTTGAGAGCTCATTGGTTTATCAGCGTTTTCATATTTCTCCTTCCTCCAAGAGGTGCTTCAGTCCCTACCACAGTGGCATGCACATGGGAGAGTGATTGCATTTGTACTTTAAAATTTTGGGGTTGACTGGACATTGAGACTCAATTACATGAGTTAACATGCAAGTCCAGCATTTAGGTGCCTGGGTCAGAAAAACTGACATGAGAAATTAGAGGTGGAGGTTAGTCTGAACTAACAGAAGTCCTGATCTGTTGGAGGCTAGTTCATTTTAATCTTTTTAATATTTAACTTTCTATTGAATTTGTTATGAACATTTTTATCTCATAAATCTTCACAAATTGTCTCCTAGTCATATATTTGGATTTTATGTGATCATTCCTTGATTATAACTTTTATCATTCATGATCAGATTTCCCTGCTAAAGACACAAATACAGAAAATATTCTTCAGATATTCATTGTCATTAAAATATAGTAGTACACTGGAATAAATATCATATACCAGTTAACTGGAAGTTAGATTGTTTGAAGAGTTTATCTAAGTTCACATGGATAATTAATGTGAAATTTAATTAAAACATATCACATAAGAAAATGAAGGGCAAGACTGAACTAAAAACATGTGCACATATGTATAGTTACATGGGCCTATGTAATCTATTTGTATCTTTACAAAAAGATATAAGAATAATATAGAAAATCTTCACATGCTAAGATTCTTCAAAATTTGTGCATAACAGGGATATTTTTATTTTTCTATATTTGAAAGGTATACTCAATCAGAAGCTGAATACTTTAAAATTCTTGAAAGCAGACACATATACATTTGAAATAGAATGTATGTGCAGGAGTTTGCCTTTGTTGGCAAGAAATTAAAAATAAGAGATCATAATGAGGATAAACAGGGATTATGTAGTGTTGTGCATCAACTATAATGACTGTGGCCTAATTTAGAATTGCTGCCTTCCAGTTCTGCTAAAATGTCCTCTGTTGAATACCAATTATTCACTGATTTCATGAGCTAAAATCAGCACATTCATTAATAACTTGAAGTCTAAAGTATTATAGTTTGTATGCACGAGTTCAATTTGCTGCTGAAGTGTTATATAACATTCTTGGCTAGTTTGCTATAATCATTTTAGTTGGATATTTCCCATTTACTCTATTCATTTTCCAATGGCAATTTTGCAAATGTCCTTGGAAATATATTAAAACATGAAGCAAGATTGTGTTAACAAAATACATTTCGCGTTTTATATGCCTCACTTGGATGTCTGTCATATACATTTTGACAGTAGTTTTAACTTAAAAATGAGACCATTATTTTTCTTTCAAAAATTTGAAGCTATAGCAATAAAAAAGAAAGATTACAAGTAATAATTTGGAATAGAAAGAAAGCATACTAAACCAAGGTCACTATAAACCATTTTAAGGATGCTTAATAAATACGGTTTGTTTATAAATAATACAAATTGAGAATATGACAATGCCATTGTTTTGTATATGCATGTACTTAAATGTGCTAAACAGAAACTAGAAAATTAAAATTTTATGAAACTGGTATTTGAACAAAAGAAAACATGACTGTGAATACTGTCTTTGTGCTCTTAGAATCAATAAATAAAGTCTTCCAACCACTGGAGGGTAATGAAAGAAGCAAGAGTGATAAGCAAGAATTTAGCATGGCTCTGTTGTTGTTATTCAGTAACAAACAAACAAAAGCAACTACTGGGTTTTCAGTTCATGAATCTGTATTGCTTACAGAAGGTACCTCCAACTCATGGATATCCACTGTGAATTTTAGAAATGAAAGTTGGTACTGTGTTTCCTATTATTGTGACTCATTTGTGGAAGATCATAACTGCTGCCTTCCATAGCCAGTACTCAGCCTTTGCTTAATGGGAGTTTAGTACAAATTGTTGCCCTCCTATGTTCCCTGTCTTTTTGTCTGCTGGATACTGATCTTCAGTGTGCTTGGGATCCACACCGTTTCCTTTTTAACTCTTAACCAATGCTTGTAAACTTCAATGTACTTCTTATGAAATCTGGATATATTCTAACTGTTTTAAGCAAAAGAGTCGAGATCTGAATTAAGTTACTAAATCCATAATAAGTAAACACACATAATATAATTTGGAAAATATATTAGTATTTTATATTTTTAAATTCTGGCATTATCACTATCCTTTCCTTTCTGAATTTCTAAACTCCGGGTACTAAAACATGTAGCACGTCTTCTCTTTTTTGTGTGTCCTTAGTGGTCAGTTGTGGTTTTCACTCTTATAGCCATTGCATTTTGACTTTCTCCGCATGGAGAGTCATCACCACAAAGGACCTGCGTCTTCTCTCCTCTGACTTGCCATGAATAACACCTGTGATACTCGGTACAACAATGGTCAGTGTATCACACAGTGAATGAATCAGTGTCAAGTGTGTTCCAGGACCAGAGCTGGTTTCAAGAGAACCAAATATCCATTAACAGTAAATACCACAGAAGACAAAGCCTGCTAGGGAACAAAGGGAGATAGCTGGGAAATAGAACTCGTCTCTGAGCGCTTAGAGTAGAAGCCATTAAGGCAAAGTCAAGAACGAGTAATGTTATACATCAGGTTACATTCCAGAAGGAATTAGAATAATTAATGCACATTGATAATTGCACTTGGGCTATGTTGTAAATTAACATTATTTTAGTCTTTTGGAGAATAATGAAAAATGTATGCTGTTCCAAGCATACTAAAAATTTAATTCTTATAAGACTGCAAAAATTGTATTTACATTTTACAGTCAACCCTATCCATTAATGATTCAATTATTATAGTCAGGTTATGTACATTGGAAGAAGAACAAATAGAAATAATTAAACAGTTAGCAAGTCTCTGTTACAAATATGCATTCTATGACCCGTGACTTCTGTGAATTCATCTGAATGCCTGCATTAGAATATTTATACTGAACTCATTTGCCTTCTGATAATTTTGGTCAGTACAAATTTATCAAGCTGTAGAGCCGAAGTCAAGTCATCATCTATCACTTCTCAAGATATTTTAAAGGCCCTTCCACCTTTTAATTTCTTTATGTGTATGGTCCCTGAATACACAGCAATAAACAATAGTTTCTGACCTGTTACTGTCACTGTATTAAGAAGGCTACCATCACAAATAGCATAAAATATCTCGAAGTAACTCTAACCAAACAAGTGACTTGTGTGACAAGAACTTTAAATCTTTGAATAAAGAAATTGAAGAAGACATCAGAAAGTCGAAAGGTTTCCCATGCTCTTGGGTAGGTAGAATTAACATAGTAAAAATGGCAATCTTTCCAAAATCAATCTACAGTTTCAATACTGTGTTCATCAAAATCCCAGCAAAATTCTTCACAGACCTCAAAAGAATGGTACTCAACTTCATTTGGAAAAGCAAAAAGCCAGGTTAGCTAAAACAATCCAGTACAAAAAAAGAACTTTTGTAGGCATCACAATCCCTGAGTTCAAACTCTACTACAGAGCTACAGTAATGAAAACAGCCTGGTATTGGCATAAGAACAGACAGGAAGACCAATGACACTGAGACAATGGGGATGTTCTATTGGGAACTCACCAAGGCCAGCTGGCCTGGGTCTGAAAAAGAATGGGATAAAACCAGACTCCCTGAACATAGCATTCAATGAGGACTACTGAGAATGCAAGAACAATGGCAATGGGTTTTTGATCCTAATGCATGTACTGGCTTTGTGGGAGCCTAGGCAGTTTGGATGCTCACCTTACTAGACCTGGACGGAGGTGGGTGGTCCTTGGACTTCCCACAGGGCAGGGAACCCTGATTGCTCTTTGGGCTGATGAGGGAGGGGACTTGATTGGGGAAGGGGGAGGGAAATGGGAGGAGGTGGCGGGGAGGAGGCAGAAATCTTTAATAAATAAATAGATAGATAGATAAATAAATTAATTAAAAAAGAACAGACAGGAGGACCAATGAAACTGAATCAAAAATCAGAATATTAATCCATATACTTTCAAATACCTGATTTTTGACAAAGAAGCAAAAAGATATCAAATGGAAAAAAGAAAACATAATTAACAAATGGTACTGGCATAACTGGATATCATTGTGTAGAAGAATGAAAATAGACCCATATCTATCACCATGCACAAAACTCAAGTCCAAATGGATCAAAGACTTCAGCATAAAGCCAGACACACTGAACCTTACAGGAGAGAAAGTGGGAAGTACACTTGAATGCATTGGCACAGGATATTACTTCCTAAATATAACCCCAGCAGTACAGACACTGAGAGAAACAATTAACAATTGGGACCTCCTGAAACTGAAAAGCTTCTGTATAGCGAAAAACACTGTCAACAAGACAAAATGACAACCTACAGAATGGGAAAAGATCTTCACTAACCCCACATCAGACAGAGGTCTGATCTCCAAAATACACAAAGAACTCAAAAAATTGGTCATTAAAAGAACAAATAATCAATAAAAAAATGGAGTACAGACCTAAACAGAGACCTCTCAACAGAGGAATCTAAAATTGTTGAATGACACTTAAGGAAATGTTCAGCATCCTTAGTCATTAGAGAAATGCAAATCAAAACTACTCTGAGATTCAATCTTCCACCTGTAAGAATGGCCAAGATCAAAAACACTGATGACAACTTATGCTGGAGAGGTTGTGGTGTAAAGGAATTTGCTGGTGGTAATGCAAACTCGTACAGCTCTCTTCAATGTCAGCTCAGCAATATCTCAGAAAATTAGAAAACAATCTTCCTCAAGACCCAGTAATACCACTTTTGGGTATATATCCAAAGGATGCTCAATCATGCCATGAAGACATGTGCTCAACTATGTTCATAGCAGCATTGTTTGTCAGAGCCAGAACCTGGAAACAACCTAAATGCTCCTCTACTGAAGAATGGAAAAGGAAACTGTGGTGCATTTACACAATGGAGTACTGCACAGCAGAATAATATAATGACATCTTGAATTTTTCAGAAAAATGGATGGAGCTAGAAAGCATCATTTTGAGTGGTAAGCCAAACACAGAAAAATAAGTATCACATGTACTCACTCATAAGTGGTTTTTAAACATAAAGCAAAGAAAACCACCTTACAAATCACAATCTCAGAGAACTTAAACAACAATGAGGACACTAAGAGAGACATACATGGATCGAATCTACATGGGAAGTAGAAGAAGACAAGTTCTCCTGAGTAAATTGGGAGCATGGGTACCTTAGGGGGGTTTTAGGGGAGGAGAGCAGAGAAAAAATGTAGAGCTCAATAAAAATCAATAAAAAAGAAATACCATCCAGACACCATTTTTATTATATTCTGCACATGCATTTTCTTTATCCTTTACATGAAGCTGTGATTATTTTTAGGAGCAAGCTTAAATAAACTCTCACTTTAAACATTAAAAAAAAGAAGGCTAACATAATGATGAACATGATATCTATCATCAACCTACAACTTGGAAATAATTGTTTATTTCTAATTTCATGGGGAAAACTTTATAAAAGCCCGTTTCTCTAATGATCTAAGTTCCTATTCGTCAAAGAATACAATACTCAAAGTCTACCTCATCTTGATCAGGGGAAAATTGACATTCAGCTGTATGTACTTGAACTGCTGGACATATCTTAATGAATTTTATGCTCTGTGAAGGAATATTCACTACTGCAACCTCTGTGGAAGAAAGATTAGATGATAGAGATAAAATTTAAGCACCCATTCCTTTAAAGGTAGCAATGGGCAGAACTCCTTAATCCATGTTTTTGCCACTTGACCTAGTGCAGTGGCCACAGGAGGGTCCAATGGAATGAGTTGGTATTGGTTTGTTTATAGTACCATTTCTGTGCAGTTTCTGTCCACCCAAGCAATAACAAACTTTGATGAGTACAGAGAGGTTAACAATACAGGATTAATGTCAATAGAAACAAGCTTCATAATTTTTTCTTCTGTTATCTTTTCTTCCCCTTTCCTTTAGTCTTAAATCATTCTGCAATTATATAACACAAAGAAAATTTGTCTCCTTAGCAGACTGAAAGATGTTTAAATTGCACAGGACTTCAAAAAGTGGCGTGTCATTTTAAGTTTTCTTTGTCATCCATAGCAATCTTTTAACAAAATCAGTATTCTCCCAAAGCCCCCTAAAGAAGGAGATAGTCAAAAGTGGACCACCAAGAGCTAATATAGCATTGTGACTGCTATGTACTTAATGCTTGTCTCTTCACTTGGGTTTTGGACTAAAAGTACTGGAGTCTTGTGATTCAGTACTGATTCATATAAGTATCACCTCCGAATTCACACACAAGTCACAGCAGAAGCCTGCCACACTAAACTGAATAAAATAACTGAAATCAATTATCGGTGCTTTTATAGCCTAATTCTTTTGCTACCTAAATGCAGATAAATAGAAAATCTAATTTTTATTAGGCCTCGCCTACAACTTTTAATAAATATTAATGCACATGACTGTGGCTGACCTCCCTCTAGACTTAAAATCAATAGTTGTTGATTAAGGTCTTTTGGGCAGCATTTCAAAGCTGAAGACTGACTATTCCCATTGCCTATTCTCTGAACCTTAAACAGGTTAACAGTGGAGCTATTAAGAAGAATAAGGCACTGGAATAAAGCTGATAACCTAACCACAGTTAAGGTGTGGAGGCCTTTATATTTACATGGGTTATATGTAATTTTTAATTAATTTTTATAGCTTTTGAATTTAATTCTTTTATAGTTTTTTGATGACTATTAAAGACACAACTGATATCATCTTTATTTCATGCAAGTTAAGGGTAATAATCACACATATATTTTATGTATAACATTAAATTAATTTGTAAGTATGTATTTAATGATACAAACATGTTTTCATTATACAAATTCTTATTGGCAGTTTTTGGTGGTTACCATGAAATTTAAATGCATTAGAAATGAATCACAAATTTTAGTTACTAATAAAATGGAGGAAAAGTGGGAGTCCTTGATGGTGATCAAGGCTTTCTTATCTCAAGTATAAAAGGATAGATCAATGGCCACTATAGCCAACTCAAGTCAGGGACTTCTAGGTCTTCTGTGTTGAGAAGTTCTAAGAATAAATCTAGTGAACAGGAAGATGAGCTTAAAGACTTTTATTATAGAATTACATGTAAAATCTTCAGATGAGGATTATAGACTGAGATCCTTTGGGTAGAGTGGATCCCACAGGGGTGTCATTGAGATGCTAGTCTGGGGCTATTTATAGGGCTTATGGTGAGAACAGGGGTAGGCATGCAGAAGGATCTGATCAGTTCAGTTGGCCCACTGATGATTTGTCTAGGAGTCTCTCAGTTTTGGTCACTTTCTCACACATAACTTCCATGGCTATTGCGTGGAAGGAAAAGAAAGTAAAAAGAAGGAGGACAGAAATTAGAACTACTCCTGCTATTTTAGGTCTCCAAGCTCAACAAATCAAGGACATTTCTGGCTTTTGGACTAGAAAACTATCCTTACCCCCAAACCGCTTGACTAATTTCATCATCTTTTACCATTGTGAGCAAGTTTATAATTCAGATTTGCTTTATTAATCATAATGCACTTTTTTTTCCCCAAGAAGTTATCTCCTTAGGCACATTTACTCTTTAAACTATTGCTTGGTGGTCAGTATTCTATTGTACACTAGGGGCTCACTTCCTGCCACCATGTCTAAGGAACATCACAGAAGAGAGGGAAAAAAAGTTTGGACAGGCTAGGGGAACATTGTTGGTAAATAGAGACTTCTAGTAACATCAGGCCTGTTGAACATAGGAACTCACAAAAACTGTGGTTGCCTCTAAAAAACCTAAACAAGAGTAAGCCAATCAAAAGTTATAGCATGAATAAGAAAGGCACTCTTTAGGCCTACCACAAGCTGTGAGATATTGGCGACTTATAGCTTCTAGGGAGAGGAGAAACAGTTTGTTGCAGGGATGTGACACCTCAGTTTTCCCTTGCTCCAATAGAAGCACTCTATGTGCTCTGACTGAACTAACTACACTCAACAGATTCTAAAGAAAATGATAGAGAATATGAAATTGGGAGGCAGTTGTGTTGGAGTCTGGGAGAAGTTGAAGGCAGAAAATAGGTAAGTATGACCAAAGTTCCTGGCATACAAGTATGAAATTCTCAAAGAATACATGCATGAAATAAAAATTTAAGCGCATAGCACAGTGTGACTTATATCATAGATATTACAGCATCAAAGCATTTGAGGACAGGTATGCAGTTGTGTGGAAGTAGTGAAGAATGAAAGCACATGCCTAACTAGAACAGAGGGCATAACTTTGGGAAATGCCACTGGTATGTAAACTTACAAGGTAAAAGTTGGAGATTGCATAAACCTGGCATCAGTTGTGATCATCTGAAGGCTTATATATCTGTCAGCAGGACCAAACAGAACTACTTTAAGTTAGTGAAACTTCCCTCAGTCCCTAAATAGCAAAATAAATTCGAGCTCAGGGCTGATGTGCAAATCCGAATGAAGCAACTGAGGGTAAAGCAGTATTTAGTAAATAAGACACCAAAGGAGAAGAAATAAACTAAAACAATAAAGAAGAATCCTTGGAAATTCAGAAGTTACAGAAACATCCTTTTACCCTTTCTTGAGAAAATGACAGTGGATACTGTTGAATGCTAAAACCACTTGTGCCAGGTTTGTATTCACATATCATATATCATTTCTTCACCATAGTACAGTTGCTGTGTTTCCTCTATTCTTTAAGCTAGTAAACCTTTCAATTTTATGAACACAGTTTAACTGTATAACTGAGTTATAAGCATCTACTTTGTAAATACCTAAATTTTTAGGCCTGTAGTACCTGGATCGTTTTCACAATTTTTAACTGCTCCCTTTACAAAAGTAATGGGTATCCATACAAAATTTTTGGGAAATATAAACTTGACAATCATAGGCATAGCGCCTTTAGCCAGAAAAGAGAAGCAGTAATCAGTATAGAGACAGAGGGGATAACTTTGTCAGCTTACCACGCAAGCATGAGGAGCAAGGTTGTTTCCCAACACAGAAAAGAAAAGATCAGAAGCTCAGTGTGATGACATGCATTTGTAATCCTAATGCTGGGTACCAGGAAACAGGAAGGTCCCAGACCAGTTGGCTCAGCCTAAACAGTAAGCTTCAAGTTCCAATATGAGACTATCTAAAAAAAAAAGTCACAGAACTCCAACCCCTAAACACATTCATACACTTGTATACACAGCCATGAACTCACACACATGAATGTCTACCAAACACATTTAATAGTACTTTATGATTCTATCAACATTAGAGATTATACGATATCTATTTGTGAATATATCATATATTCAAGTGCTTCAATTTGTTTCACCAAGTTCAAAGATCAGAAAGATAAACAGTGGTCTGTAGTGATGGCTCAGCAGCTAAGAACACTTGCAGAGGATCCTGGTACAATTCCTAGAACCCACATGGTGGGTCGCAGCTGTCTAACTCCAGTTATATGGGTTCTGAAGCCTCCATCTGGCATATGTGGACATCAGGCACACAACTGATATATAAACATGATGCAAGACAAACATAAAATAATATTTTTAAAAAGCATAATTTACATGTATCTTTACTAAATGGAAAAAATGTTCATGTCATAATCCATGACCAATGTCTTAACCTAAATTGAGTCTTATTTATGTTAACTTGTCAAGTTTGGAAATCCACTACTGAACTTAGTAGTTGAGTATTTTTCTTGAATGTCTCCCAGGATTATAAAACTTTTATTCTTTCTTCTCTTTAGTTTCAATATCTGGAGTCTGTGCCAATATGCCATAGACCACAGAAGTTTTAAAGTTCTGCAGAATTTGTAATAATCCAAAATTGTAAACATATGCAACTATGTATTTTCTCGGCTAAGCATGTATATCCTTAGAAACTCCACAAAAATATAAAGCCATAATCCATCCTTCAGGTAAAAAACTGATTATAGAATAGTTTTGTACTTAATACAGAATTAGAAACATGTCTGATAACCATGCTAAAGCATGGAATAAAAACAGGCACCTATGAATTACAAAGCTTTGTTGCAATGAAGAGGTTCCTGCTGACATAAAAATGCTTGTGTAGTTTACTAAAAAAGGGCCTTTTATTTTGTAATTGGTAGTTAGAAAATAATTTAATATATTTAAAATGTTCACCAAAATTATATAATAGGAGTCGACTATCACATCTTGTATGTGTGGGTGCTGTTTTCAATATATACGTATTTTAGTACTTAGAAGTCTAATTTCAGCCAATTGCATATCCTGACGAGAAGTAACAGAACCTAACAAAAAACTGTTTTACTTGTAACTTTTCCCCTTTACTTCTGGTATTTTAATTATGATCACCTCCATCACTCATTATTGACTCAACACTAAATTTTTTTTTAAATGTCTTCTTACTGATCACCTCTATTTTACTTCTTCCATTTCTTATATTTCTCATGGAGACACTCCAAGAGGTTTTAAGTTTTCTGCCCCCTATCTTATTACAAACACAATGAGTACAGATAAGCAAACACAACTCAATTATATTGTATAGGCTTTAGTTTTTACAAAGCAATAATCACTGGAAATAATTTACCAAGAGGAATTTATTCTTGATGCAATGCAAATAGTGTATTTTTATTTTAAAACAGATTGAAGATAATTATCAAATACCAATATTAGTATATTCGATGACTGACTAACATTAATTGAATATTCTGTAAAGACACTAGTTAAGATAGAGTACAAAAAATGACTATTGGCTGATAAGAGATCAAGCTCCAACAGCTTATGTTCTTCATGAATTGTTTATTCCACCTTCATAACAACAGTACACAGCCTCTTTGATGTTTTTCCTTTAGATACAAAACCAGAAGCTCAAATTCTTCAATTATTTGTCCATAATCCAACAGTCAAACTTGTGAAGTAGACACATCAATCCAGGTGAACCTTTTGTGGAACAGAATATAATGTTTAACACATACACACACACATACACATGCATGTACACATATGTGAAGAGAACTGGAAAATAAGCTTAGCAATGTTCCTAGGGTGCAGAATTTGGCTGTTGAACATAAAGATAGTCATGCAATTTAAGGTGTAAAGAAAAGACGCATATTGTGGACATTATTGTTTGATTTATTCTTTGATATTCCTGGAGAAGAATCAAATTCACTTCCTTGATGTCTTTCTAAAACTGGTGTTCTTTTCTCCATTTTCTTTCATTTCATCCTCTTTCCTTCATCTATTTCTTAACTTTGCTGTACATAGGTAGCTTCCAAAACTTTATGGCATATGTATTTCAGAGTATCTTATTTCTAAGTAGTATTGCCTACTACAATTAACCTGCCAAATCTTTCCAGCATATCAAAGTCAAAATGTTCAGCCCTAAATGTCCTATATTCCTTAGCCCCCCTTAATACTTCTCTACTGCAGGAACAACTCTTCTCTACTGGTCTCTCAGTGATCCAGACAATACCAGCGTCTATAGTCACATGATTTCTTTCGGTCTCCCATCAAGTACAAAGTACAGCATCTCTACTGATTAGTTGCCGAGTTTACCCTGAACCACTTCACATTAGCGGAGTATGTGGCAAACTGTTATTGCCTTACACATTCAGAAAGTAAAATAATACAAAGAACATTGTGAATAGATGTAAGAAAAGCAGTAATATTTTTACCACAACTTCTCTACCCTGTCTCATGCTCTTTCTTCCCTGACTTCTTTATGAGAGTTGGATTACCCTGAATATTGTTGGAATACTTAATTTGATTCAAATTTAAGACCTCATTTCTATGCCTATATACCTCTTAAATATGGGTTTTATGTAATTTGGGCTGAGTCTTTGGAGTTTTGGTTTCCTTTCTTAACTTTGATAAAACAGGGTATTATACTAATATTGGTATTATTTGTTACTAATCAGTTCCAATTGGGCCTTAAAAAATGCATGGGACCCGATACATTATTTGCAAAATTATCTTTTTAACCTTAGAAAAATTATATTAAACAATTTCCTTTTCCATTTTTGCCTTTGACTTCCTCACAAATCTTCTAGTATAACCTATACAGATCTGGGATTGCTTTCTTTTGTATTTCACTAGTTCAATAATTTCTGTATATTAGATTTTAACTTATGTTAATGCACCAAATTCTTTTTGGTTTCAGATAATCAGACCAGATGATTTATTTCCTCCAGGAGTAATAGAACTCCTAGTTCATCCTTCATTCTTAAGCCTTCCTTTAGAAGATTCTAGGAATTTTCTTAGGATATTTTTCTGGTTATTACTATTCAATCTACTCTAGTTAAAAAATGTTCACTGGCCTCATGGGAATAACTTTAAATATTAGTTCTTTATTATGTTTCACTTTAAAAATATTTAATGTAATGTGTCCATGTGTATTAACTATCAAGATGATGTTTGCATTGTACTTAATACTACTCACTTGTTCATAATACTATTCATAACAGAAAACAAAATTTATGGAATAAGAAAATGAAAACTATTCTCCGTAGAGAAGTAGCAATACTAAAAGTGCTTGTTAGCAATTCTATTTATTTGTTTATATATTTGTTTGTTTATATCACAGAGGCCGGTGGGTGTTTGGTTCCACACCATGCAGGTAGAGGTCACATGACAACTTGTGCAAACTGGGAGTGGTCTTTCCCACCATGTGAAATACAGGAATCAAATCCAAGTCATCAGGACTGATAGCTCCTGAGTCATTGACCAATCCCATGAGTTCTTTTAATATACACACATGTATATGTATATGAGATATACATATATGTGTGCGATGAATATATATGTGTATATATGGGAAAGAAATCACTTAATTATTCAAAAACTTTTGGTCATAATTCAGATTTTTTTTGTGGCCTATTTTTTAGGGTTTAATAAACCTTACCTGAAAACTCAAATGCAGCTTCAGAAAAGGACATATGAATAAAAGTGTATTATGGACTAGATTTATCCTAGAATTAGGCTATTTTCCATAAAGATTTGGGTTAAGATAGAGACTAAACAATCTTAAGTATCTTGGGGGCTAAGGGAATGGGAAGGGTGCATCAGAAAGTCATGAAAATAACCTTATTATAACATTTAAATTGAGATTGAAGAATTTTCTGCAAGAAAATCATGAATAATTGTGGCCTGAAGCAGTGTGAGTAGTTGGTTAAAGACTGTTTCATTGAAGTCAAGGTCATAGTTCCAGATAAGGGCCAGTTAGCTTTGAATTAAAAAGTGATTCTGGCTCATGGTAATGAATGCTATTCCTAATGAAAGTGTTTTGTAAAATTTTCCCATAGATCTGTGTGAAGCAGAGAAGACAGAAGCCATTCAGAGCATGCATGTGTGGATCCGGGGAAAGTAATTTAAAGCACACATCCTATGAACAATAGAACTAATAATAGATCTGCATTAGCATTGTTCATGAAAAGGTAGGCTCATTTCCATAGCTACAAGAAACAACTGTAACATGTACAAGGATTTTTAAACTTGCAGTATCTAATTCCAATTTTCTAAAGGACGTAAAATACATATTTCTAGTCTGTATGCTATAGTTGTATGTACTAATTACAGAAATTCATTGTATGTGAAATGATGATCTTGAAATGTCTGTCAGAGAATCCTGGAATAGAGATGAAAGACTCACTAGTCATAAAACCTAAACCACAGATTGTTCTCTTTCCAAACAAATACAAATCTTAGTATATGAATTTGCCTCAATTCTGCTTCAACTGTTACATGAAATTGATTCAAAGTCATCTCAAAGCTAAACAGTTTGGATTCATCCTGTCTTACGTATGGATTCAAAAGATGAACTGTGCCTTACATGGTCTAAGAGTTGGTCTTCAACATTTAAATATTGACTGCTATTTGATGTGAACAGAATTATATTTATGTATTGATAAATCTACTTCAGACACACAGGTCAAAGTTCTTTTATTTTTATTTTTTTTCTTTTTGCTAAATTGGGAGAGGTATTTTTACTCTAACAACAATAAGATATATGATCAAGGAAATGTTTATAATTTTTCCATTGACACTGGTAAAAATTGGACGATTTAGAACAACAGGTAGACTGTAGACCCAGAAGGGCAATTTGCTTTAACTTGGTACCAGATAATTTGTTTTGAATTTGTTCTCAAGTGATCTTTCATGGTTTCTTTTGCACATCTCTCTTACAAATCTATACCTACTTCGTTCTAATAAAAGTTAATTTTTATACTGTGTAGGAAACAAAAGCCACTCAATCAAAGTTCCTCCTCTCTCAAAACCCTCCAGCTTTCTTACATTTTAAGGATGACAGTAAAACTGTCTTCCATAGGTAAAGACCTCTGATAGTCCTGTCTTTTTCAACCCCAAATAACCTGCACTTGTAATGAATGCGAAAGACATGATTTTACATTTCCTTTCCTCCTATCCTTTCCTAAGAACTTCTCTCCCCTTCCCTACCCCCACATATTTGCTTCCAGAGCTTTCGTAGCTTTGTCACCAGATGTTTCCTGTTGTACTCGGTTTGTAATTGTGCGGAAATAAGGAAGAAGCAGTATAAGATCTCTCTTTTGACTCTTTTTGGAAGCAGTTGTGTTTTAGTCTTTCCATACCGCAGTGAAATTCTACTTCCTCCACTCTCTTTTTGACTAGCACCACACAATTTTTTATTATGAATATAAATAGCCAAACAAGACTTTTTATTTTTTAGGAGGTTTGTACTAAATTTCAGATCAATCACTTTCCTTTTAAACCCCCTCAATGCTGGCATGTTTTTCTCATTACCTAGCCATTAACTTCAGGCTTCTCTTGCCCTTCTCTGGGTCTTTGACGCTGAAGCCTACTCAGTCATTTGAACTCCAATGTTTGACTTGTCCAATCCTCTTTTTCTTTTCAAGTTCCCCATATATCTCAATCATAGCAATTCCAATTTTATTCTGCTTTGAGTGTCATCTATAACAGATTTAGCGGATGATAACAAAACAAGAAGTATACTTCCCTTTATTGATTCAATCTCTTTTGTCTGTTCAAATCTACTTGTTCTAACCTCACCCCTAGTCCTTTAGATTCATTACACAAACTACATGATGAAGAAACCTACTAACCCACTAGCTGAACTCTAGATTCACATGCTTTTGACATTAGCATATGTAGATATTCTGAGAGTTCATTGGTTGTTCTTTTCTCATTTTGCCTGTATCCAAGCCACCAACCTGAGAAAACATAATTAGAAATGATAACACGATGGTGTATTGTCCAAGAATGAGAATCACCAGATTGGTGAGAATTGTGATTACCTTAGCAGTCTAAACTCATAAACATGTGTCTGCTTGTGAGATCTCAGCTCACAGCCTCCATGCCAGTATTTTTCTAGTGCTGGGTTTCTGTCCCTTGGTCATAGCATTTGATGTCTAATTCTTTTAAGGCTAAATTCAAGGTAAATTAGGGAAACAATTATCAAAATAAAAGATTCTTTTGTACTTAATAATTGGTTCCTCTAGTACTGATTAAGAAAATATACAAAGATACAAATGTAATGATAATCAACAAACTTTCTCTTTCTTCATATACAGTTGAGAATATATATATACTTTAAAATTATTGTTATACTTTATAATGTGTATCATTCATCACTATCTTAAAAAAACAGACCCACTCTTTTCCTAAAGAAAATACCATAGATACAGATCTTTCACTAGGTGATACTAGCATTGGTTTGAGTCATAAAAAATAGCATTGGAGTCTGAAAGTAAATTTTTGTTCATTTGAAGCAAATTACTCCTTTAAAAGATACAAGCAGTCTGGCCATAATTGAACACTATTAAGGGCCCAGTTAGAGTTAATTTACTAAAATGAGAGGTTAATTTCTAAGAAAGAATACTTTACTAACACTCTCCTATCATAGGATTAAACACAATATTCAATTTTATCATGTTGTGATCAGTCCACTAATTGTGGTGTTTATCAAATACAAGATATGACATTCACTGTAGGAGGAACAGACATTTTTGTGCTCAAAAACCACCACTAAAGGAGCCTGGAACATTAAAAACACAGAGCTGTCCCTTTGCACGATGCATAGCCTCTTATCAACAAAGAAGGCTGAGAGAGAAAGTGGTTAATTTCCTGATAATCTTTGTGCTATCTGTCTGGGCAAAGACCATAATGGACCCTCCCTCAGACCCTGATTGTAAACCTGTATTTCTCATTCAGTCTACATACCCTTTCTTTATTGGAGGGGTCACATGTATTTTACAAAGAGTTTTGATGTTGTATGGAGAACAGCTTGTTTGTTCCTGGCTGCTCAGCCCTGATATAACCACATAGAAACTGTATTAATTAAATCATTGCTTGGTCCATTAGCTCTAGCTTCTTATTGGCTAACCGTTACATCTTAATTTAACCCATCTCCATTAACCTGTATATTACCAAGAGGCTGGGGATTACCAGGTAAAGTTCTGTCCAGAGTCTGTCTCTGGCAGGGTCTAAATGGCTTCTTTCTAAGTCCTTCTTCTATCTAGTTCAGCCTTCAGTTTAGTTTTTCCCACCTTCCTCTGCTCTACCCTATCAACAGGCCTAAGACAGTTTCTTTATTCACCACTGGTATTCACAGCATACAGAGGGGAATCACACATCATAGTCATGTCTTAAGCTTTATTGTGTGCACAGTACTGAGTTAATTATCAACAGGAAAGTTTTCAGCAAATTGCACTATGCTGAAACAGGCCTAAAATACACCACTTTGGATCAGACTCCTGATGTTTGAACCCATACTGACTACTTAGCTGTGTTGAACAGAACTACCATCTTGATCTTGCCTCCTGGGGATTGCTACTCTACTGGCCATGATGGTTACAGAGACCCACTAAATTCTCTTTAAAATAGTGACAGGAACATTAAACGCAATGTGTTTGATAGTTGTAATTTTTAAATCTTACAAAAAATATTGCCAATTAGTTCTTATTACTAGTGGAGTATTCAGTGTTTATGTTTTATGTGAAAAGGATCAGAAAGGCAGATGTTGGAAGTTACTGTATACACCCTATCACACAGGGTAGGTACATAAGGTCAAATGATCAGAGCCTCAGTTCTCAGGCTGAAAGAGAGGTGGAATGAAGTGGGAGGTGAAGTAAATTAAACACACATCTAAAACCAAACTCCAGAATATTTACTGAAGAAGATGTCAACAGAATAGAATTAATGTTAAAGAACAATTATATAAGTACACAATCAGTCATGTTGGAAAGGGCTCAAAATATAATATGGATACTACCCACCATCTCTTTTCTCCTTCTTCACATGTTGCTATTGCTATTGATGTTTGTAAAAGGAAATATATTAGTGATATTGGAAAGGTAAATATATTGCATAGGTTATAGAAGAGTAGATTTTTTTCAAGTGGTTTAACAGGCTCTTAAACATATGATACAGGAATATTTTCTAAGCAGTCATTTTCTTTGCATTGCCTACTCAAAGTCACCACTGTGACTCATTTACTTTTTTTCATTGAATTAGAGATTTTTGGGAAAGAAACCAGCTCTCTGTAGGCAGTAAAAGGAAAGGGAACATAGTTATCTACATATATTGCAGTGAAAATGGGTGCTAATAATGTGGAAGTGGCTTTGGAGATAGGTGATAAATGGAGGTTTTAGATGCATGTCAGAGATAGAGACAAAATAGATTCTTCTGATGAGGCCTGAAAGCAAAGAGAAGGACCAAAGAGAACATTTCAAGTGAGCACGTAACACATAAATAAGCAGGGACAGAATGTTAGTGGAAGTGGTAATACTATCACACCATCATGGCAAGTCTAAGAGAAGAATTTAAACTCTTCAAACCAGATAATTGCAAACAGGAAAATAAGAAAGCCAATCCTCGTTATAAAAGTGCAGTGAACTTGGGTGAACTGATTTTTGTTTTGGTGTGTAAAGGAAGATGAAATAGTTCAGTGATGAAATTGGTCATGTTTATTAGGAGATTACTCTGCAAACTGTGGGGGGAGCAGGGTGATTCCTCCTGCTGCCTTAGAAATCAGTGGAGGAAGAAAGGGATGAGCTAAAGAACTTATGGGTGTGATGATGTATCTCAGTGATATAATGTTTACTTAACCGTGCTCTGGATTCACTCCTGGTATTGAAAATGAGAAAGAAGAAAGAGATAAAGACAGAAACAATGGTCTTTCAAACTCAAAGAATACAGACCTTAGAGATTCAGGTAACTATCATTCCTTTCCCTATAAGGAGATGATCAAATAGACTGTATCAAAATTTGATTTAAAAAGGTAAGGCATGTTCTGGGAAAAACTGAAGGGATTGAATTAACAGCCATTTGACAAAAAAAATCATATAACTGTGAGTTGAAAAGTTTGTTTTATAGTTACTCTCCTGAGCACACCACATGCCATTTTGGAGTAAAATAGACAGGAGCAAAGTGGGGTGCTGGGAGCCGATTTGAGTGGCTGCCATTACAAGATGGCATTTGGCCCTGGCCTCGCTTGATACCGTAATAAAGGTTGCAGTTCTTCCACTAGAAAACAGGATGAGTTGTTGTGATCTAGCTGCAACCTGGGAAGTTCGCCGCAGTGGGGGAATAAATGAAAGATATCTATTAGACATCAGGGACCTTATGAGAAGGGAAACAAGGAAGGAGCTTTATGTACCAAGAGGTATGCTTTATCCTTCAAGAAAAGTAAAGAAAGACCCCAAAGGTGACACACCTTCACAGTGCAGGCTTACCACCCACCCAGGGGACAAGACACTTCCCTCCACAGTGTCAAAAGCAATATCCTCACAAAGAACTGTGTCATGACATTTTAAAGGGGAGTGGAATAGTGGTATGATCTTAGAGGGAATGGAATAGTGGTTTGATCTTAATGAGCCTGTAGGGGTTGCAAACCAAACCAAACAGATTTCTTTGGAGCATGAAGATTGAAGGGAATTAATTGGCTTTGCTGTTTTGGATTCATGTGGGTCCTACTTCTCTTTCCTTCTTTTATAGTTTTCTGCTTGTGATTAGTGATATCTATTTTATGTCTGACCACTACTATATTTGGCACATATGAAGGGCTAGGATGATTTAGAATGTTTTTAGATAAATCTGGACTTTTGGAATGTTAATGTGGACACTGGAATGAATTAAGAGTTTGGGATATATTGACTCCAAAATATGGATATAATTGAAACTGGAAGTAGACTAAATCTATCTTACTTAAGCCTGCTTACTTAAGAGCACAGATTATGTTCTATGTTGAATGTTATGATTGCTTAGTATTTACAGATTTAGTTAAATTTTACTACTAATCTTTTAAAAGCAAATCCTCTGATTACTTAATCTGAAGCAGTTATATATTCAAGACCTAAGGCAAGCCATCTGCTTTGGGTAATGCTATTGTATATTCACTGTGTTTTCTTTCTTTGACACTGAGAACTCCAAAATATTAAGAAACTAGTTTTGCTTGTTCTCTACTGCATTGTCAATGGGAGGAATGAATGTCACAGTGCAAGTGACCATTAAGTTCTGTAGAAAATGACTGTCCATGTATAATTCATCTATGCTTAGAAAGTGGGACATTCACTTGAGCATGGTTAATCTACCAACAGCTACAACTTTAAAACAAAACAATAAAATTCTCAATCTTACTTCTCCAGAAGTCAAAGCCATCCATAGCTTCTTAGGTGTGTGTTATGGAGGCATGACTCATGAACCCCTCTTCCTACTCCATACTTACACCATCAATTAACTTGATATTATCCAGGAAATCCATCTGCTGAGAGATTATGGGGGCAGCAGTCCCCTTTTACCTCTTGTTCTTATAATCTTTGTGCTCTCTCTTCCATAATTGTTCCTAAATTTGAGGACAGGATGTGGTATAGATATTCTATTCATGGTTTAACACGCTGCTGACACTTATTCTGTGTACTTTGGCCATTTGCAAAGTTTGTAATTCTGAGTTAATCGCGATCCAATGAACAAAGACTTCTCTAATGCCGGTCAGTGAGCTACACTAAACTATGAGGGGAGAGATGCAAACTAGAGGGAAGTTTGGTATTAAGTTATTTGATTAAAATAAGAGCAATAGGTTCACTCTTAGGACCTGTGAATTTTCATGTTTGTGTTCTTGGTTAGATTTACAGTTTCAATCACATGTTTCCTTAGGTCTTTATGTCATTCAGTGATTATGAGACAGGTATCAGTAATTATCATATGGAACATTGAGAAATTTGTGTATATTCAAAGGATTTGATGAATGGAAGACCAGGTTTCATGACTTTGATTGATATATTTTTATTTTGTTAGAGTACTGTGTATAACCACGACACATATTTATGAAGACAGAATAGTAGATATGTTTTCTTCTGCCAAATAATATAATTGGTTACATGCTTATATTTGAGGATAAAAGAAACCTTTACTTCATTTAAAAATCCTACTAATCACAGTAACTGGTATTGAAGGATGCCTATAGGATATTTATGCTTTCTGTTAGGACCTTTGATCTAAGTATGGTTAATGTACTTAAAGTCTAGACATGAGTTGCTCCAATTTCTCCTCGTCCTTTGCCTCTGGAGACCACTAGTCTAGTTTCTGCATAGATATTTTTTTTGTTCAGGGTATTTTAAATGGCAGAATTATGCAACATAAGATCTTGTGCACATATAGTTCCCCTTCCAAAAGTATGAGTTTTTTCAGTGCTCATTAATATTGAAGTGCGTGTCAGTACTTTCATTCATTTTATGGCTAAATAGTATTCTGTCATATGCAAGACTTTTTTTATACAGTTCAAGGACATTTTTGTCATTTCCACTTTAAATTGTTATGAACAATGCTGATATGAACATGATCTACAAAAATGAGAAATGGAACGTTATAGCAAATTATTAAAGCTCTGAGGTTTTAGAGAGTCCTAATTATAAATGCAATAACTGCAGTCGTCAAATATATCTGTAGCTATATTATTATCTCAGTTTGCAGGTGAGAAAAACAAGCCTCAGACAATGTGACGAGTGAAAATTAATATGGTGATGAAGCTGGGGTGTAACCAAGTAATCATTCTGATTTTACAGTTAGGCATGTTACAACTCCAGTTGTTACAATCTCTCACTGATGTAAGGCAAAGTTCATCTTAGTGTAGGTGAAGAGTAGACGCAGAAAACATGGATGGACATGGAAATAATTGTCTTAAGTGAAATAATCCCTGCTCAAAACAAAACAAAACAGGTGTTTCTCATATTCGCTCAAATGGACCACTAAGAAGAAGGAAGAAATAAAGAACATGAAAATTAAAGAGGTATAATTAGGGATGTGGAAAGGGAAAAGATGTAAGAGGGAGAAAGCTAAGGAAAAGCAACAGAGGAATGATCAAATTGTAGTATGCACAAGTATAGAAACACATTTATCTTCCATTGTACAATTAATATACCAATAAAATTAATGCTAACAAAAATGAAAAATACTATGGAATGAATAATGCCCTTTCAAAGTTCTATATTACAATCCTAAACTCCCAATGTTTTTATAATAAAGCTAGCATGTCGGAGGTAAATATGAGTACACAAACTGGTTGTGTTGACTCCTCTGGAACGCTGAGAAAATTTGGCTAATTTTAAGCCACTCAGTCTTTAGTATTTCATTATAGTAATATAGGAAGAAAAGAAGAAAAGAAATTCTGCAACTTATAAACTCTAAAGAAAAGGTAAAAGAACATTGGTAAAGTCATTCTAACTAGACTTAGTTTTCTGGAGGATTCTGTTTTCTTGCCAGATTTAGTTATCTTTAGGCTTTTTGATCTCCCTTCTACCTTGTCACCATTGAATCATCTCAGCTGCCTTGTGAGAAAAACATCTTGGCAAACACAAGACAGACAATACCTTAAGTCTTAGGAACTTTTTGTTGCCAAAGGATATAAAGAATAGACGTGGAACTTTCAGCATCCCAATTATCAGAAAAAAACACATTTATGAAGGGTTAATTAATGGGCAAATTTAATTTTGAAGCCACAGTAGAATCTCCTGTTCTTGGCTACAGAAAGAGACAGGCACTTGGCATTTCCCCCTCTATGCCAGCTCAGCCACTTGGCAGAGCTCTCCTGATTCAAAATGATGAAACAGGATCAAAATGGGGCTAAGAGGTAGGACAGCATGCAAAATTAGCTTGAAAAAGACAAGTATGGGAGAATAAAGCATTCTCTCTGTACTAACACATGAAAATAAGATGATTCAAATGCACAGATAATGTCATTTAAATTCCTACATGTCCAGAAAGTACTATCATTGACTGCTCAGCTACAAAAGTTACCAATTCATGCTGAAGCAGGATAACCAGAGCGCTCTGCACTATAAAACTTCTGCAATAAATCCCCATGCAAAACTCATTATAAGCCTAATCCATATCATTGTTTCTAGTCAAAGTGAACTTACTGAAAATATATTCTACCTAAATGGCCCATCATAGTTTCTTATTAATAAAGCAATTTAATTTTTTTAATAATTACTTTTGAAATACAATATAGTACTGGCACATATTTAGAAATTATATGAAAGTTAAGACACATTGTAAAATCTGAAATAAAAGTATGGTGATAAAATTGAGAGGCTATCTGGTGGTAGTAATGCCGCTTTGAATGATTTCTTCAAAACTCTAAGTGTTTGGAAATCATATGTGACCTCATTAGTGAAGTGGAGAAGTCTTGCCACCAAATGAACACCAGTTAATTACAGTTTAATTTACTAAGGTTGATTTAATGTGTAAGATTTCCAAAACAGTAAGCTGAATTGCCTTCAGTCAGCAGTGTGACAGCAGTATGAGGGTGTGGCTGTTGTGTA
Organism: Alexandromys fortis; assembly: GCF_014885135.2. Taxonomy (NCBI): domain Eukaryota; kingdom Metazoa; phylum Chordata; class Mammalia; order Rodentia; family Cricetidae; genus Alexandromys; species Alexandromys fortis. Next base: position 14,946,503 of record NW_026067944.1, read on the forward strand.
AACACAAGAGTCTGCTTCTTTCTTAAGATACGTTTCTTAGTAATGTAGCTTTGGAGCCTGTCTTGGAACTAGCTGATTCATTAGTTGAGTCTCAGCTGCCTAAGTCCTCATGTGTGACTAAAAATGAAGGGACAGACTTTTCTCTTTACATCATTTCTTCTCCTTTATTAAACGCAATCATTTTATGCAAACCCCTGTGACAACCTAAATTCTACTCCAGTAGAATTAATCTTATGCAAGCATCTTGCTTTGATGTAGAAAAATTTTAATGAAAAGTAAACCTTCCTCTCATTTTTTTTCTCAAGAAAATGTGCTTTTAGATCCACATATCCCAATCAAGGAACAATATTTTAGAAAAAAATATCGCATGGTTTATTACATTATTTTTAAAACAATGATTTAATCTTTTGCCTGGAAAAAGAACATAAAATTATTGTTATTTTTAGCCTCTATTACTCAAAATTCCACTAGTAAAAATTGCATGCAAATAAATAAATTACAGATGTTAGTCTTTTGGATTTTAAAATGTCCTTAGTTTACCACGTTTTAATTATGCAGATGTGGGAGGGTTATGGTATGCTGATGCAGGTGCCCATGGTGGCAGAGGCTTCACATTACCCTGGCAATGGATTTCTAAGTGTCTGTGAACCGGTCAAGAAGCTAAGGCGCTTTGCAAGAACACTGTGTGTTCTGCACCAGTGAAGCACCACCTTCCCCTTCACTTGGCTTGTTATGACAATCTTTCCATAACTAAGGAAAGGATTGGTGGGAATTGAATTCGAAAACTCAGATCACCTATGTGCTAACAAACTTATTCTACAAGAATTGTGTCAGGAAGAATGTATTTTTTCTTTTAGAAAATTTCAAGATGTAAATTTAAAAAATGCAAAGCATGACATAATAAAGTCACTTTCACTGGCCAATCAGCTATGAAATTACCAATTCATGCTGACACAGAGATTAGAATCTCTCTCTTCTAGGGAACTTTTGAGATACATTCCAAACACTATGTTTAGCTCATCCATCTACATCAGAGTGTACCACATAAACAGGACTTACTCTGAACATATTATCATTATACTATCATCAAATTTCAAACTCTACCCCAAATGATCACAGATTATTAAATAGCTCAGAACTCTTCAAATCAATTTTCGAGCTATGTGTAAGCATCATGCTTTCATTTGAATCACACTGGGAAGCAAGATGACAAAATATATTTGATTTTTATATTTTTTTTTTACTTTTTTTTCCAATCTATTTCTGCCTAATCTTTTGTCTTAAAAGTGTGTATAAGTGATGAGTATGCACGCTAATAACCTTCTTGATGATTTTCCCCACATCAGTGAGGGGAGTACTGAAAGTCTGATCTTAGAGCACACACTCAGCTCTCTTTGCACATCTACATGGGCTCAGTTTCACTACTGCCTCACTGTAAGCCCAGACAAAGTGGTTGACCTTTCTATTATTTGTTGCTCCATGCGTAGAGCAGTGATAATACATGTTGTCTTCTTTCCCAGGATGCTGTGAAGATTAATGAGGTAATAGTAATAAAGGATTCTGAACTCATGAGAAGAAAGACTCTTTGCAAAGCCTGTAAGAACCTTAAAACACTTCTGTAGGAGACGGATTAGTCATGTTGGCAAACACGCTATATCTTCTGAAGATGGTTTGTGGTGAATTAATGATGAGCACAGATCCATTTCTCAGACTATACAACTATACATTACAAGGTAAATATAATATGTATTTTACCATTAGAGAAACAAGAAAGAGCTTGTTGAACAGTTAGCTGTTTGATATATTGTTTCTTTTTCTTTGAAATGCACAGAGGAAAAATATTAAACTTAAAATACATAATAAAATGCAAATTTTAATTTTATCTGATTTTAAAATATTCAAATTAATACAATTTTACAACTAGTTAAACTTAAATTATTATAAACCTTTTCTATAGAGGGTCGAGTTTTTAAAATGTCATGAACTATGAGATGTCTGTATTATTTCCCTATATAAGTCATATTTTTAGTGTATAAGTTATCTTAGTAAATACTGGAAAAGGTTTGGAATGGAAAATAACATTTGATCTATTATCATTGCTAAGAAGTTAAAATTCAAATGGCCTTGAACATTCTGGCATACTATTGAATTGTTCTTTTTTGGTTTTAAAATATTATGAATTAGGAAAAACATCCTGTGCTCCAGTGTGGATCTCTGTCTCTATCTCCATCCATCACCACATGAAGGTTCTATGGTGTTATGAAAGATATTCGTCAGTATTGCTATAGGATAGGGTCATTTCAGGATCCCTATCCTCAACTTCCCAAGGGACTAACTGGGGACATCGCCTTGGGCTCCTGGGAGCCACTCTAGGTTCAAGTCTCTTGCCAACACTAAGGTGGCTCCCTTAACTAAGATATGTGCTTCCCTGCTCCCCTATCCAACCTTCCTTTATCCCAATCTTCCTGTTTCCCCAAGTTCCCCCAATCCTCCC
>NW_026067944.1:14949678-14977272 GCF_014885135.2 Alexandromys fortis
TTTGGATTGGAGAGGGAGGGGGAGATGAGTGGGGGGAGGGGGAAAAGAGTGGGGGGAGGGGGAGGGAAATGGGAGGCTGGGAGGCGGCGGAAACTTTTTTTTATTCTCAAAAAGAAAAGTAATAAAAAAAATACATTCTTTGCTCCCTTTTATCTGTCCTTGTGTTTCTATTATATAAACTAAAACTTGGGCTCAAAATAATGAGAAATATAGAATGATTTGCATTCAAAATCTTTGATCCCACTATTTCTAAAGTTTCCTCTGTTGTTGAATTATCTGTTATGCAGCATGTATAAAATCACAGTCATAGAGGATCAATCTTATTAATATCCACTTATTTCCCAGAACTTACCAGCAACTGGAGTAGTAGATTCTATGTTATTTGAAATTAACTTCAGAAACACCAAAGCAAGCTTCTTTATTCTATAAAATGATTGTTTTAATTTTTTTTTTAATTTTTAATTTTTTTTGTTTTTGTTTTTGTTTTTCGAGACAGGGTTTCTCTGTGGCTTTGGAGCCTGTCCTGGCACCAGCTCTGTAGACCAGGCTGGTCTCGAACTCACAGAGATCCTCCTGCCTCTGCCTCCCGAGTGCTGGGATTAAAGGCGTGTGCCACCATCGCCCGGCAAAATGATTGTTTTAAAAAGCTCTCTTTTCATACTAGGACCGGCTTACAAAACCACAATACAAAACAACAAAAATGAAAAAAAAATTCACTGAACTCAACAGCAGCTTACATAACCTTGCAGTTTTGGAATTTCTCCCACTTTTTACTTAATCACACCATTGCATATCTTTTGAAATGCTGGTTTATGGTCATTTATGTACCGACATGCTTATGGAAAATACTCATAAATATATTTAAAATAGTAATAACTAGAAATAAATCAACAGATGTCTATAGAATAAAATGTTATAATGTATATATCAAAATGACACTTGTGTGGTTTTATTTTTTATTTATTTTTTTAAAAACAACTTCTTAGATTTATGTTTTACGTATGAGTGTCTTGCCTTCTTGCATAGGTATACACCATGTGCATATCCTGTGCCCATAGTCGTCAGGAAGAGAGCAACAGATCCTTTGGAAGTGGAATTAAGACGGTTTTGAGCAACCATCTATGTACTGGGTACTAGACCCAGGTCTACTCCACAAGTAAGTGCTCTTAACTATCAAGCTATCTCTCCAGACCATCGTACTTCAAACTTTAAGAAAAATTAGAGTCAAATTGGAATTAACATTCCATTATTTTGCTTTTGTTTTTCCTTTATTTATTGTGCTCTCGTGGCCTTGTGCGAACTAGGCAAGGGTTTTCTTCCTAAGGTGCACTCCTTAGCTCAAATGAGAAGTGGCTGATTTGTTATAATTTTTAGAAACTAAATGGAATTCATGACAGAAATAAAGGTAAAGAAGAGAGGAGCAGGAAGAAGAGAAAGAGGAAGCAGAGAAAGAGGAGCATGGGGTAGTGGTGGTCACATTTATTAAATAAGCAAGTGGAAATTGTTCTAGTTAAGGGAGAAACTTCCCAAAGAAGTCAAAAATTGAGCAAGTCTTAAAAATCCCCATTTGATTTCTTACCAGATGATAGCAATGCCTTTCAAAGGACATAGATCCCACCTCTCGAACTGTGCGCTTTAAATTCAGATATTTACACTGTGAGATGCTTGATAACATACAACCAAATATTTACCTGGATATGTGCTGGCCTCCAATTAATAGGGCACAATGAACAACTTTTTACAAATGAGTTTCCAAAGCTTTTGCAGACATATCTCAAGAGACATTGACTTTTGTTTCCCACTTCTTAAAGCTTATAAATAGTGAGATGACAGAGTGCTTTGTCTATATGTGCTTTGTTCTTGTCTGCCTTAAGCCCACATTCTCTCCTCCTACATTGTCCCTAAGATGTTTCCTTTGCACTGTCCTTGTCATGGGAGTGTACCAATTTCTCTGTCTGGCCACAAATCTTCCTTTACAGAGATGTTCAGTTGATCAGAAGCATAATTAAGCCTTATTTCTTAGAATATGCAACACTCAATATTTAATACTTATCTTCAATATTTTTGTTGTAAAACATTGTAGGAACTTATCAGGCATGCATGTCAAATGCATGTCTTTGTAAGATGGAAGACTACAATATCAAATAGATTCTGATCCTGAATTGAAAAAAAAATCTAATAGTGGTATATAGAAAAAATAAACACTGAATGTGTGACTGTTTTTAAAATTTGGGGCTGTTTAGATTATCCCTTAGTATTTCAATATACCAACTCTATTAACTTGTTCCTACAACCATCACTATTTTCTTTATCTCTACAAGCTTTAGGCAAAGTATATTGTTCCAATAGTAATATGGTCTCTTATCTTAAACAGCAAAGAAATACATAACCCCATTATTCTTTCAGTGGTTTCCTTCTCTAAACAAAATTCAATACAGAGTTTTATAAAATTGTCTTTAATACTTTAAAACAGAAGTATAAGTACATAAAGTTCCAAAGCCAAAGTTTTTTTTTTTTTTTTTTTTTTTTTTTTTTTTTTTTTTTTTTTTTTTTTTTTTTTTTTTTNTTTTTGAGACAGGGTCTCTCTGTAGCTTTGAAGCCTGTCCTGAAACTAGCTCTTGTAGACCATGCTGGCCTCGAACTCACAAATATCTGCCTGCCTCTGACTTCCCCTGAGTGCTGATATTAATGGCAAGTGCCACCGCTGCCCAGCTCCACGCTTTTTTATATAACAATAAAGCCTTTAGGACACACATGTCAATATTCCAATATCGAAAGTAAACATAGCACAAAGCTGTAGGCAAATCAATAGTTTTGTTTGTTTGTTGTTGTTTTTAATCGGGGAAAGGATGTAGAAATCAAATAGTATATGGTTATGCCATTGAGCGGATGATACGAAGGTTATAGTAGAAGGTTATTGAGAGAAAAGCAATGGGCAGATGATGTCTACTGAATGGCCTACGCAGGGAGAGGGCTGTCTATGTATGGCTATCAGAGAAAAAGAATCTCTAGAATTCTTCGAGTCAAAAAGAGTAAATTTCTTATGATGCTGTAAAATAACATGGTTCTGACCTGTCAGACTGAGAATTCTCCTTGAAAAAATGAAGCAGTGAAAGTTAGTTCCCCTCAAACAAAGGCAACATAAAAGGAAGGATGGATGGAAGAAAGGAAGAAACAAAGAAAGAAAATATGATATAGCAGCTTATGGCAGGAAACGTTCTGTGAAAGAAAATTGGGTATTTAGATTACGTTTTTAGAATAGAGTTTTAATATGTGAACTAAGTGTAAAAGCCCTATACCCACAATATATATTATACAATCATGAGGCTACTGTTAATACTATTATTTTGGTTATTTTTCTATTATTGTGTTTAAGACCACACCCAAAAGCAACCTGTGAAGGAAAGAGTTAATTATCTATTTTATATCGACATCCGGGTCTACCATAAAGGAAATCAGGACAGGAACCCAAAGGCAGGAACTGATGCAGAAGCCATGGAGGAATGCTTCTTACTGAACTGCTCCTTGTGGCTTGCCCTATTTGTTTTCTTATATCCATGGCCACTTGTCCATGGGTAGCACTACCCACAGATGACTGGGCTCTTCTACATCAAAAATTAATCAAGAGAATGCCCACACATTTGATGGTGCAATTTATCTCAACTGAAATTCCTTTTCCCAAATAAATCTAACTTTTATTAAGCTGACAAAATAAAACAATAAAAAATAAAATAAAAAATAATAAAATAAAATAAAAAATAAAAAAATAAAAATAAAATAAAACAAAAACAACAAAAAAAAAACCAAATAGGACACTGTTCATCTCATTTGGATTGTTTTATTTGCCACTATAAAGCAGACTAAAATGGTTTGCCTAAAGAAACAATGACATTTATTTCAAATATTAAAGAAAAATATCAAATAAAATTTAATAGATCTACATAAAGGCAAACAATTTGGAAAATTACTAAGGTGTGCTTCATTCATTCATGTCTAGAAGGCATTCACCTAAGCTGACAGAAATTAGAGAAGAAAATGTTTTGAATGTTTGAGAAAGAACTTCTAGGGTTTACAAGAGGCTTTCTATGGAAAAGGTCTACACTGAGCTGTGATTTCCAGAATAAAGTACCCACTCCACACTAAAATTGTTATGAACGCCAGAAAAACTAAGTCTATTCACTAATATCATGGCCTTTAGTTTCTCTTTCATTCCCCACCACCACCACTATGCCCTCGACTCATGCACACAGATAGACAGAAAGACAGACTGACACAAGTCTTTCAAGTTCAGAACATCTTTTGAAGCAAATATCACTATTGTACTATAGCATAAAAACAAATTCAGTGTATGACTTTTCTCTCCAAACTCTGGTCACTCTGTAGACAACAGGCCTCTCTGGAATTCATTTGTAATTATGAAGCAATACATTTGTACCTGTGGTAGTGGTTTATTGTATTATCTGAGGTTTTCTTCAAAATCAATATGACATTAGGAATGCACAGTGTGGATGAAAGAATGGAAACTGTAATACTTATACAGAATTTATGCAATCAGTGCTAGAAATGTAAGTTTTTAAAAACTTGAAGGTGGATCAAATGGAGCTTTGTATCCATAGCGGCAAGCATGGGAGAAACATCATTTACATAAAGTCTTTTGCTTGAAATCATTATTTGCTTCATAAGAAGAAGGAGGAAACAATGCAGATGGTTGCTCTGGGATGAATGAAATGAGTAATAGAATAGGATACGTGCTGCAGTGTCCCACACAGCCTTCACCGTCATCCTGATACATACAGTAAGAACTGATCTTACCGTAAGGACATCATCTTCTGGAAAATGTGGGGCAGAGTAAGAAGAACAATGCATTTAAAATCATATTAGTCTTTTAATAAAATTCCCCTTTGAACTTAATTATTTGAATTTTACAGTGACAGTGTGCCACCACAATAATCAGAAGTCACAAACGTTAAGTGTATGCATATGGATATATGTTTAAGGCTGAATTTTACCCAAAATGAAATGATTCTTCTTTTCACAATCCTTCTCAGTTGTAGAACAGATTGTTGTAAACCGGACTCTGATTTGTGTTCTACCAAAATGTATACACTGAATTCTTAAAGTGTATATATGTGACAGCACTAAGATATAAGTGTGTGTCAGGTTATTAGGTCATCAAGACCCGGGTGGATGTAGATAAAATACTAGAATATAAAACTCCCATCCTTTCTCCCATGGGAGGATGCACAAGCATGGTGACCGTGTACCAGGAAGCAGGTCCTCAGCAGTCATTGCTTCTCCTAGGACCTTGATCTCACTCTTTCCAGGCCCAAGTGTGAGAACCACATGTCTGTTCATTATTAACTCCCCAACCCATGTTATTTTATTTAAGCACTACAAAGAGACAGTTATTTCAGGACCTGGACAAACATCTGGTTAATTATATTATACTTTCTTGAGGTGAGGGTCTGGAAAGAGAGATTAGCTACATTTTCTTTCAGTGCCTGAAATCAAAATGCTGGGCGTGCTCCATTGCCATCTAGAGTTTGGGATTCTTTTTGAAATCTTTTATGTGGTTGGAAAATTCTTAAGAGTTTGTGTTTGTCTAGCTGCTTTTCTATGGGAAGCTATGAACTCACACAATCACTCACACAGCACTTTAGCTCTTCCAGAACAAGGTATCGACACTGATTACACCAGCTTTCTTCAGGATCACCTTTCGATTTTGGAGTCACCTAAGAGTTGTGAATATCTGGCTGATGTATCTTAGGAGGACAAATAGGTCAAAATTTGTTACAGCAGCTTTGCAAAACATGACTGATCCCTTATGTTTGCACAAATAGTGAGGGAGATGCATCTATCTATGTTTGTGTGACATGGCATGATTCTCTACACAAAAGTAAACAAATAAATAAAATACCAATATGTAAATCAAGTAAATTATTGCAGAATTTCTTAAGTAGAAATATATATTATAAATATAAAACTTCATCATTTGTAATGTTCTGAATTTGCTTTCACCTTATACATTCTACTACATATCCCCTACATCCTGTACAATGTATGTATGTATATACCTGATTATCCATAGAAAAATTAAAATTAAAGACAGATATAGAAAGATGATTACCTCAAAACTGATGTCATCCTCTGAACTATTTCTTTTGAGTCTTGCATAATAAATATAGTCACTAAATGTTTTAGCATTTGTAGTCTCAATAATTCATCACTGAATGTCTTGAGCTATAATTTGAATTTATAAATATGAGTACAGATACTTTATATGCCTTAACCATGCTATAATATATATTAAGCTATAAATTCTTATGGTTGATACATGTCCTTTATTTATCTCTATATTTTTGACTACATGTAACCTCTCTCATTTATTGTCACCTCTATGATTTCTTGAAACAGAAAAGAACTCAGACATTTATATGTTTATGTTTCCAGTTATTGCACACATTTTTTAGCAGGTCTCGTAGCAACACAATTGGGAAAATACCACAGCACTACTGGGCTATTTTATGAGGCAATAATCCTATTGCTTATGAGCAAACTCGATTACAGGCTTACAGAACTACAGTGGGAATGCAATTACCTTCAAAGGTTGTTGGTTGATCTTTCATTTGTTTTAAAATTATGTCCAGTAAAGATATAGTTGGAAGTCAAGATTCTTCAGGTACCATCTAACTGAAAATCAAATTAACAAGTCACAAATGAAAATACCTGTTGATCTCTGTGTCTTGATAGGCCCCAAATTACTACTTGTAAACTTTCCTTTTTTCCCTTGACCTAAAATATATGTGTACCTTCTACCTCTTAAGTAATATTTTGTAAATTCTCTGTGCTATGAAAAATAAGTTCAAAATATTACAGTTTCAATGAATTTCTTAGCCAACGCTGCTAAATTTGTAACCCTGGATTCCACATAAAAGTTTTATAAGATCAGATTTTTTCTATACAATCATAGCTCTTGAAATTCTAGATTTATAAACCAGTGTCATTGAATCTTAAGTTTTTCCCCCTTTCTTGACTTCCCCTTTGTCTTGACTAAAATGAAGAAACTATATGAGTCAATAAACATGCTATAGGCCATAGAACGTTTACTTTTTTCAAGAAAGGACGCACTATGACTGCAATAATCCAGAGAAACCAACTACAATGTGCAGTCTTGTTAAATGCTACAGTATGTAAGAGGGAAGCAGGTCACACCCTACTTCCTTTGTTTTATTTTATTTTGTTTCTGGAAACATCTTTTCAAAAATATTGTTTGTGTCATTTTATATATCAAAGGCACTACATATCAAATCCTTGTATTTGACATAATAAGCTTAAATTTTTATCTTTCTTTCTAAATCAGAAAAGTTATCATTTAAAAAAAAACAGTTGAAATACTTCTGACATATTCTACTATTTCACTTCTGATTCATAAAACTTTGTTATAATCCTTTAACTATATTTTTTCAAGTAGGATCCTTTACTGATATTCATTTTTATTATTTTCCTAAACATGTGCTATATGTATAGATATAGACATAGATAGATAGATAGATAGATAGATAGATAGATAGATAGATAGATAGATAGATAGATATTTTTCTACACATTTTTGGCTCCTGCATCTCTCTGCAAGTAAGAGCATTCTCTTCCTGCAATATTGTTTTTGACTTATCAGATAAAATTGATGGTCTAGAGCAAGTGATAGTGAGTTGTGGGCTCTCAGGTTTACTCTGTTTATCATTTGTTTTTGTAAATAAAATTTTGCTGGAACGCAGACATGACAGATTTTTTAAAATATTTTCACTGTAGTGGCTTTCATGTAGCAATAACAAAGTTGTGAAGTTTATGAATGAGATTCTATGACCTGAAAATTACAATGTACTTACTATCTGCTGCATCACTATTATGAAAGAAATTTCAAGTAAATGAAGATTCTGAATACAATACCCATTTCTTCACAACATAGAAAATATTTTGATGGCTTTCCTAGACTGTCATCAGATTTTTGGTAGGATACTATAGTATCCACAATAGCCCAGTCACACTTGCTGTTAGGACAAAATATCTGAGAAATCCGCTTGAAGCTGGAAGGTTTACTTTGGTTTGCAGTGTGAGCAGCAGGCGCATGGGGCATCTGCTGCATCTCATCGTGTGCTCAGTCAGGATGCAGGGAGAGATGAACGCTCAAGATGTGCTCCATTTTCCCTCTTTGCAGACCAGGATCTTAGCTCACGGGATGGTGCCAGCCACAGTTTGGGTCCCACTATCTGTGAGAATTAACCAAGTTTAGAGAGTCATTCAGAGCCATTCCTGAGGTTTGCATCCCGAGTGATTCTAAAATCTATCAAAAAGACAGGTGAGAATTAACCAAGTTTGGAGAGTCACTCAGAGTCATTCCTGAGGTTTGCATCCTGAATGATTCTAAAATCTATCAAAAAGACAGCCAAGAAAACTGTCCCACGGGCATTTGCTTTTATCCTCCTATCTGCCTGCTAAGCATCCGAAATTCTCATCAAATTCCCTGAGACAACTTCTGAAACAAGCTACTTATACCCAAACCATGGCTCCAATATTTGTTTTAAGAGAAATCCAACCTTATGTACCTATTATTTAGTATGATTTATTGTCTGTTAAGCTATTGTTTAAATTAACTTAGGGTGAGATAGGGAGATAGTGCATGTGTCAAGCAAGCATGAGGACAAAAGTTCAGGTTCTCCAAACTCATCCTGGATAGGCGTGGGATTTCATTTTGAAACAGCACACAAGTGGGACAGATATAGAAGCTCCAGAGGAAGTTTTCAACCTAGAGTAGCCTAAGGGATGGTGAGGTGAGAGTGAAGTGGGAATCTTTGTTCAGGAAAAGAGCCAGTATCCATCTATCAGTGAAGGATGATCAAGGATGACACCTGGCACCAACCACAAATCACTACGCATGTGCAACTGCTCTCCCCTGTAAGAGCATGCATACAGACACAAAAGCATACCAATACACATCTAAAAAAACCAGCTTGGTCTGTATGACAAGGCTTTCTTCATTATGCATTCTTTTTTCCCCCTTAATACAGCTTTCTAGGCTGTAAAAATGTGGTTAAATTTGCAAGATATCTGAGAAATATATTTGTAACTCTTCCTACTATTTGGTACAAAAACTCAAAGTTAATTTTGACTGATATTAGTATTCCATTGTATATATTACTAGAAAAAAATATTTATCTGTTTCTTCTAGTCTTAAGATATAAGTCAATGATCAGCCAACATAAATTATATCATAAGGAATGTAAAGAAAAATGGAATACTCTTATTGCATAGGACAAAAAACTGACAATGTAGAAACGATGACTCTGTTTTTGTTTCAAATAATGCATCAGGGTTTTTTTTTCTTTTTTTTAGTTTAATTTTATTTTTTTTGTTTATTTATTAATTTATTAATTATTTATTAAAGATTTCTGCCTCCTCCCTGACACTGCCTCCCATTTCCCTCCCCCTCCCCTGGTCAAGTCCCCCTCCCCCGTCAGCCCAAAGAGCAATCAGGGTTCCCTGCCCTATGGGAAGTCCAAGGACCACCCACCTCCATCCAGGTCTAGTAAGGTGAGCATCCAAACTGCCTAGGCTCCCACAAAGCCAATACGTGCAGTAGGATCAAAAACCCATTGCCATTGTTCTTGAGTTCTCAGTAGTTCTCATTGTCCGCTATGTTCAGCGAGTCTGGTTTTGTCCAATGCTTTTTCAGACCTGGGCAAACTGGCATCAGGTTTTGGAAGACTATTAATCAACTGTTGAGAAACTTCAAGTCACCAAAGACACTATCATGGAAATAAATAGATACACTTCAGATACGAAGCAGTAAAGTAAATATATAGTGTTAAAGTCGTCTGGCTCACTAGTGTTTATGGAGTGGGAATCTGCAAAAACGTCTATTCAGAGAAGAATCTAGATAGCTGGAATACTAGCATTTTAGGATACAAACTCCCTCTGTGCATAAACACAGAGATGACGAGCTAGAAGAAAATAACTATGTAGGAGAAATCTTAAGGGACTGATGATATGATAAAGGAGTTCCAAATCATGAGACAGCAAAGTAGAAGGAAAAAGAGAATGTTAACCTAAAGGTTCTATCAATCAATGATGACTCCGATTCATAACTCGTACACCATGCTTTTATTAAAGATAGACGTAATACCATAAAGTTTAGTCTCTTTTGTCAAGAGATTAATCTAAACCGTGCATTCCTTTATGACTTTCTTCTATGACAGTCTTCCTAGAACAGTTTAGAGGCTGGGTAATTCAAGGAGTTTATATTCTCTCTCCCCATCTTTTCCCCAATGACACAATTGTAGTTACTTCTTCGACCACAGTGAAATACCTAAGAATTTTTGAAACGTACAACAGGTCGAGAGATCTGTACAAGAATGGGAAGTTCCAAAAGCCACTTTTATTGCCAAAATCAAGTTTCAAACTCATTTTAACCTTTATCCTGGGAGCACATTGACCTCCATTCTTTGTGACATATTGGTTGTTCCACAAACACAGCAGCCCCTATTTTTTTTTTTTAAAGATGGCACATTCCATTTTGGAGATCCCATTAGGGATACACAATTTTTCACTCTGAAGACTTACAAATTTGGAACTGTATCAAAAAATTCCATCTCTGTCTCCCTGCCAAAAATACCTTTCTATGTTAAAAATCACCTTCAATCCTTCACTTAAAAAAAGAAAGTTTAGATCATGTCGTGGAGTATGAGGGCTTGTACGCACTCCATTTCTGTTGAAGATTCTGTCATTCTCTCCTTTGACAACACCTGGCAGAGGTTTAATTTTGCTCTTAGATACTTGAAATTCTGAGGTTCATTTAGTGGTATAGATTTCTTATAATTTCATTAGAAGATATGCCTTGAAAATAGTTTGCTTATCAAAGAGATATATCTTATTACTATCTTCTTATACTGTTTAATCCTCCCTATACTCAATACCCTCAGATTTAAAATATAAATTCCCTAATTCACCTTCTGAAAAGTAAGCCTTTCCCCCCTTGAAATCATTATTTTTCTCCAATTGAATTGTGAGACATTTATTCAACGAAAATTTCTAATCTTCTTTAAAAAGTTCTCTCTGACAGCAATTAACAAATGCTTTTTATGTTAAAAGATATAAATTTGCATATTCATTCTCTCCTTCTACAAATACATTAGTTGATTGAGATTAAGAACTCTCCATAGATGTTGTACTTGGTCTTCAAATATTAAATTTAAACCATCATTCTAACAGTCTGATAGCTTTCTATAGATTTAACAACATGTAGTTAATTTGTAAGTTTGCTTAAGTCTTATTAGAAGTTATGTCACTACATTTTGCTTCATTTTCACTAGCATATTGATACCTCATGTAAAAGTATGAATAACAGAACACATTAGAGACTGCAAAAGTACATAATGCAATGGCATAGAATTCCACATGAATTATAACTTTGTCCACTTAGTTTATTAGCATAATATGGAGTTTTCTATAGTTCATTCATAGAATTCTAATTGGGTATTTAATTTTTTCTATTTCTTTTATTGCCATATAACTTAAATGTTTTTAGAAAAAAATTATCAATGCTGATACACCTTTGAGTCAGCTTGAAATGATTACTCTATAATGTAAATAGCAAATATCACATTATATTCCATAAATATATGTGATTATTTTGTGTCTATTAAAATAAAATCTAAAAGTAAAAGTTTCCTAAGGTAGTAGAAAATACAATTGAAAACAAGCAGCTGTAATTGTGTTTGAATGTGGGCTATTGAAGGCTCAGTGTAGGTCATTCTTCCCCTGCCAATGGTGTAGAGTTCTTCAACTTGGGTTCTAGAACTTCTTTTCTCCCTTCCCCAAATACCAACAATTTCACCTCATTAGAAAATATCATTTTTGTCTGACTATTAATGACTCATGCAGAGTGAATACCTAAATCAATTTAAAACAAGATATTATTTTCTAATATTTTTTCTCTTACTATGTTAGTTTTTATTTATTTATTATTTATTTATTTATTTTGGTTTGTCCTGGAAACTAGTTCTCATAGACCAGGCTGTCCTCTAACTCAAAGAGATATGTCTACTTCTGTCTCCTAAGTGCTGGGGTTAAAGACATTCACCACCACTGCCATACAACAATGAGTTCTTATTACTCTTACCCCTTACGCTCCCCTACCCATTTTTCACCAAAAACTCTCATCTTGTATTCCTTTCCCAAATTCATCACTTTTGGTTCACTCTGTGAGATGATTTACTTTTTCCTTAATGACAGAAGTGGGAAATAGAATCTTTCTTTAGTAAAGACACTTTGTAAGTTTAGCAAATCTTGCTATTTAACTTTTCTAACAAATGGAGAGAAAAAAAAATACCAGTGAGAATAAATTTAATTTCCATGGATTTAAAAAAAAAAGTAGCAGGTAGGGGTGTAGAGGGAGAAAGAGAGGAAAGAAGGAGGGAGGGAGAGAGAGACACACACAGAAAGAGACAAAGAGAGAGAAAGAGGGGGGAGGAGAGAGGGGGAGAGAAAGAGAGAGATTACAGACCCAAATTTGCAAGATTCAACCAGCCTGTTGATTTGCTTGTTTTTTTTTTTTTTTTTTTTTTTTTTTTTTTTTTTCTTTCAGTAGATCATGGATTTTAAAAGATTAAGCTCTGCCCTTACCTGACTCAGTGTGTTTCTCCCAAGTTAGACCAGTTTCTGGGTAAAACTCTTTCAACTTCATTCATAAGGCTATGGTTCAAAAGAGGACCAAAGGTTAATATTGGGGCAAAAAGCAAATTCAGTTTCTTTCTTCAATCTAAAGAGCTACAGTTTTCATTAAAATCTGGGGTTCTTTTCCTGAATAAATATTAAAAACACAGCATTGATTTTCAGGGTCTAGCTTCTTTTTATGGTGTGTTAAATGTTCTTCTAAGTATGAGCCCTGCAAACCCAATCAAGTATCATTACCACAAGGACTATGAATGAATCTACCACATAAACAAGTTATTAATTTTTTTTTTCATCTAAGGGGTCATTTAGTCACATTTTGGATTTTTGCTGGTTTTTAGTGGACATTTATTTTAGTGTAGAGATATTCTAGAAAACTGAGAAAAAAGTGAAATTTATTTTTAACTATCTATATAAAATCTACAAAATAAAAAGAAGCAGAAGGAAGTAGAATAAGAGAGAAGAGAGGAAGAGGAAAAGAATGGTCGGACTAGAAGGGGGCAAAGGAAGGTCTGATAAGGGAGGAAGGGAGGATAATGGAAAGGAGGAGGGCAAGGAGGATGATGAGAAGAGGGGCTGATTGCTGTCTTTGACATGTGACCAGGATCAGTTCCAGGAGGAACCACCATGTGTGGACAGGGCACTGTTTAAGCACTGGCCTTCTTACAGAGAAAATATGAGCTCTGCATGTTTTTATGCACTGACTTCCCCTGCAGGGGATATAGAACTGGAAGATCTACCCAGCTTTTTTTCCCATGGGTCACCTTTACAGCAAAACTGGCACAGCTATTTTGAGACATAACATGAGTTTCACATGCAAAATGGATAAAAAAATGGATATATTCTCATTAAAAATCAACAATGTATCTGACACAGAGCAAACATTTTAAAAATCACACACTGACATTATTAATACAAGTCAGAAGTGGAGACAGTTAAACACAGAATTGACTAGGTATATGGCATTTTAAATATTCTGATTCATGTTAATGATTTATAACTTCACTCTTTGTTCACATTTATAAAACAGGTTGTGTGGCTTACTTTTGCTCACACTGACAAGATTCTGCTAAGTTAGACTTCTTAGTCACTGGTAACAATGAGAGTCAGCTAACAATTCATTAATGCAACTGAATGTGGGAGGATTTAAGGTATTCTTTGCCTATGGAAGGGTTTCTCTTTATACATCTGTTAGGGTGAGGAGAATGCTGATGTTACACAACTCTGTGAAAATTGAAAATTTCATATATGAATCATTGTTTTGTAGAAACTATCATCAGCAATTAAATATCTGTTGAATCTACTCTAACATCACACAATAGCCTGGCTGATTTGTAAGATACCAATTCAACTAAAAGGATGCTGAGAACCATTTATCTTTTAAGGCCTGGGAAGATATCTCACTTGATGAACCACAAAGACCTGCATCCATGTTAAACAAAAACAGCAACAGCAACAAAAAAAATGACAAAGATAGAAACAGGAGGATCCCTGGACCTTGCTAGACATCCATGCTAGACAAATTAGCAAGCTCTAGGTTGCCTTGTCTCAAAAAGCAAACTTGAGAGTGATTGAAGAAGACACTAAAATCCACAGTTGTCCTCCCTATGAGCACTTCTAGGCATATCTACATGAGCTTGTGCACACGCACACACACTCATGAATACAAAAGAGAGAGTTCCCATGTTTCTTTCAACCCATTTCATTTTTAATTGGAAATTATTTACATATTAGCAATACTTTTTGGTGCTTTTTTTCCCTATAGAAATTCTGGATTAAGCAGAATTTTATTTGATTTAGATAGTACAATAAATGTAGAAAAATAGATTTGAAGATAACAATTTTTTTAAGCTTATGCAAACACTCCCTGTATCCCTGGGGGTGGAATTTCATCAACCAGTGTGGACTGTTACTGATAAGCATTATTATGAGCTCATTGGGGCACTCTAACTGCCATTTTACGTGGGCAAGGCTTTGGCCAATAGTGATTTGATTCTAGATGAAGTCTGACAAAAAGCTGAGTGTGGGCATGGTGAAATATAGGGAGACTCGCAATGACTTTGAGGCAGCACATTTCTTTATCTGTCAGCCTTGTAGTTGTGACCTGCTTGAAAAGTCAGAAAACTAAAGTGGAAGAAAGGTCTGTGAACGCAGAATTCTTGGTGAGAAAATACCACTGCTGAAAGATGAATGACCTTTATGGATTTGTCTCTTCCCATTTATGTGAACATTTTAGAAGCTAACTTTTTCTTTTTTAAAAAAGCTACAAGACTGCACTTATCTCCAACTCTACAAAAGGGTATTACTTGATGTTAAATAACCTTAATGCTGAGGTTAATTAAAGAAAACATGGAATTCCTTTGTGCTATGATGTATGAATTGCTATACAGAAAGAACAGAACAGTGTTAAGGGAAAGTGCTGGGTAATCCTGGGTTTTGTGTGTGTGTGTTTGTGTGTGTGTGTGTGTTGTCTGTTTTTGTTGGTGGTTGTTGACTATAAAGACTTCTGTCTCTTGCTATAAAATTACCCTATTATATCTTGTTTGAAATTGTCTAGATCAATAGCAAACATTGTTCTCTCAAGAGTCGCTTAAGAAAAGAAGTTACATCTCTTAGGTTTTGTGTTTGATTGCTTTCTCCTTAATCTGATAATTTCTTTGGATGACAGTCTGTGCATAAATATTAGCAATGTTCCAGCTACTAGGTACCCAAGAGTGAAAACTGAGGATGAAAATAAAACACAATTCCAGTTTAAAAGAAAAAGAAAACAAATTGTTACTGAGATCTTCAGAAGAAAACTTGTACTTTTGAAAGTTCTTATACCTTTCTTTGAGAATGGAAGCACACAGCAAAGAATATTCTCCTTACTTCACTATAGTGCTTTCTAAATTCAAAAAGGAAATGAAACTGTCTAACCCTTACATGATAAAATGCACTTTTAAAATAAAACAAAACAATGTTATTAAAGATAATTCCCCACAGGGGCTGCCAAGTAGCTCAGCCAACTGAAAACACTTGATCCAAAACCAGAGTCCCTGAGTTGGATTCGCAGGTCATGATGGAAAGAAGGAAAGAAAGAACTACTCCAAGCTGTCTGATGATCTCTGTGGGAGCCACAGCAGCAGTTTCCCCTCTACCCAATTAAACAAATATCCTCTAAAGGCATTCTTACTTCTGAAACCTGGAAGACGTCAGGTCAAGTATTTGCTCTAGAGTGAAGACAATTGAACCACCACACATACCATTATATTTATTATTTCATTTTAATCATTTTGAGTCTTTCTCTTCAGTGAAATTAACATTTAAGGCATTTCATATAAGAGGTAATTATAAGTTAAGAAGATTACCTAGAAGGTTTTGTGTAAGCTCTCAGGATATTTTTAATTTCACAGGTGAATATTACTTCCTTTGTTTAAGATACTTTTTCTGATAGAAGATTAATTGCATTAGATTTTATCTTGCCCAAAGTATGGATGCATTTAAAGTATATAAAATGCCTGTTTTGCAACAGAAGTGAATAGAAGTGAAGACTTTGAAAGCCTGGGTGTTTTAGAATACCAATTCAATTTAGGACCGAATTGCATACAATTGCCAACATTGATATCAACAGCTACTTATAATAAGTGAAAAGCATTCAAATGTTGCCAGTTTCTGCTTTGATTGCCACCTTAATATCATCAGTAGTTTGTGATTGATTTTTTATCTTTTCTGTGTTCTTGGAATGCTCTTTTCTTATTTGATGTAGACTTGAGCAAATTGAACTCCCTTAATGAAGAGATCTTCTCTGTCCTATTCCAGCAAAATAAGCAGGTGAGTGATAATCAAATGGCATGGAACTCAGGGCTGACTGCCCAGGGAAATGCCTCTTTTACCTGGATAATTCTGCCCATGAAAGATTTAGCATAGTCCTTTTGCTGCCCCAATTTGATTCTTTGACTACTAAATTTGAAAAGTCTATACTCAGAACCCTACAAATGTTGCCTAGTTGTAATGGTGATAGTATCTGATTGTTGACAATGTCCATGATGCAGAAAACAGAGCTCTTACTCTGGAAAGAATAAAGTGTGCTTATTTTGGAATCCAATGGGTAATGCGATTTGAGAATACAGATTTAGTTCATTTCAAATGCCATGTTCCAACATAGCAACAGTTCTATGAAGCTTTTTGAATAAAAAAATCATATATAAACATACTTTTCAAATATATTGTTGAAAACATTAGATAGGCAAATTACAACTAAGTAAAAAATCTTTATCACAGTGCTTAGGTATCATCTGAGATATCCTTGGTTTTGGTTGCTAGAAGACACAGACCTGCTCATATAACATAAAGAGACTTACATAACAGTGACAAGAATTATAGTCACATAAAACGAGTAACAAATAGATTTTTCAGGACCTAAGGTTCTGAGTCTGTAATATCCCAATTATCTACAATCACCAAAGCTCAGATTAGTCAGTCAGCCATGTAGAATACTTGTGTAATATTTATATATTTCCAACCCCCATCCCAACCACAAACTTAACAGTTGTAGTACTTCTATATTAAAGTGCTTGACAAAAGAACAGTAAAATCCAATGTGCCTATTCTCAAGATATTTAGTATATTTAAATTTTTGTCTTCTGTGATTTTTTATGAAGGAGATACTTGCTAACTATCAACTGCTATGTTAGTTAGAAAATGAACTATGTGAAAAACAAATAAAAATGAGTCATTTTCGCTTTTGTGCTTTCCTGGCTCTATGCAATTCTCAGGGAATTTCTCAATATTTCACCTACACATCTATTCTTTGTTATCTTTTTCTTCATTTGAGTCCATTCCATTTACCTTTTCTGCAAAGACCAAACATGAATGAAGATCAAATGCCCATTGTGTTACAAAGAATTTTTGCCTTTAGAAAGACTATTCATTAATGCTTGCCCAAATTTGTTAAAAGAGACAAGAAGAATACTCCTCCCTTGTGGAATGGAGTGTTTGCAGCACTGTTTCTTTGATATCTTTTCAGTGGGTCACAGCTGAGAGTGAGGTGTGAATCCCAGAAGAGTTTTGAACTTTGGACAACATTTTTGTTTCAAGTAATCGTTTGAGTTCTATTTTTTCTTTTTTTGCCCTTAACCATGCTAATTTATGGTATTGCGAGAGTTTTGTTAGTCAGGTTGATCTTAAGTATAAACCAGGGAGCTTTGAGATATAGCACATTGCTAGATCAGTTATGGAGACCTCGGCTGACTGGTTACCTAGAACCACGACTAAATGTGGGAGTGAAAGCATAGAGTTAATAGTAAATAAATTTAGCAATTACATAATTGATATGCTTTAACACTTAAGCCTCACCATTTTCATACTGATTCACCTGCCATCCATCACCAACTTTGAGAATGGTGAAAATATATTAATTGAAAAGAAACTTAATAGGTAAATAAGAGATGCTCCAAGCTTTGGGGTATGTTTCTTAGAAAGGAACTGTACATCTTAGGTAACCAGACAAACATAAGCAGACACAAAAGCCTTTAAAAATGGACACTTCTCTCATAATCAGTTTTGAGCTCTGCATTTTATTTTCCTGATAGGACTAGAAGGGCTCCTTAAAACTCAAAACATAATACAAAACAGGTTTTGATATTTGAACTTTGTTGAGACTATTTACTCTGTTTCAAAAGATGCTAATAGGTATTCTTCCTAGGGCCCTGGATAGAAACATGCTGTCCAAAACATTATATGATAATGCTCACTCTCTGTTAATCCAAATAGGTCAATTACCTGCAAGGAAACAAACTCCAAAAACAGCCTATTCTCCAGAAAACATGCTAAGAAGATGGGAGGAATAATTATCCCCTCTGCCAGTATCTTTATGTATCCCTGGATCACATCTTTACAAACAATTGCTTGAAAATATTTCCTGCTAAGCCTGCCTGATTTTCTGAGTTCTAAATGAAAATGTGTGAACTTTTCCCTTCTCACATATGTATAATCTTCTTGGAAACTGGACAAATTCTCCAGCATGCTTCATCTTACACATTGGTTTTTCTCATTGTTTCCAAGAAAGCACCATTTTCCCCACTGCTGCTTGAGGACCTCCTGTGGCGATTCTAACCCAAAAGACATGACTTTCTTCCTTTACTTCATCTCCCTCCTCAGGGCAGATGCCAGGATCTACATCTTGCCTGCCCTGTTTTACTCTCAAACTCTGTATTAAACAGATACATGGATAGTTGAAAGCAAAGTGAGAGCCTATATAACTTCCTCTGTAGACCAGACTAGCATTAAAGTCACACAGATATGCTTGCCTTTGTTTCTCAAGCAATGGGATTAAAAGCATGTGCAACTTGCATGGTTGTTTAAATATTTTATAGCACTCATCATACATCATATAAAGTATTTGCTGTTTATGGCTTTAAGCTGAAGTACATAAATGTACATTACATAGGTATAAATATCTAAATTCTCTGTTGAGGCAGTTCTGTGGTATATTAAACAACAAAAATTCAATTCATTTTAATTAGGTAGAGGTACATTCAGTTCCCTAAAAGTTATTAACAAATTATCCCAAGAAATAATGTTCCTAACATACGATCAGGAATGGGAAGATATAAATTCAAGGTAGAGAAGTTTGGATGAAAGAAAATGGATCTTGAGAAGGCAAGAGTAGAGCACAACTGGAGAAAAATGGCAGAGAAGGGTACTGGCACAATAGAGTTACAGGGGCGGATGTAGAAGAATCACACAGAGCAGGTTGGAGTGGAGTTAATGACACACTCAGTGGGCCTTTTCTACTTCACAATCTCTCAGGTCCAACTGAGTGGCAGTCTTGACTAGAAGGATGAAAGTCACAGTCAGTGTCAGTGATTTCCTATTCACTGACTTTTCCAGTCCTTTCCTAACCACCAGGTTACAACTTATCAAAAGTAAAATAGAGATGTAGGCAAGAACATCTCTCTAAAAATATGACTTACGAAAGGAAGGACAACTGAGAGCTTTTGGTTGTCATCCAGTCGTGAAGTTCCAAATACCAAGGAGATAAGTCATACTGAAACTACCACCCACTCTTTCTAGATCAGAGCCAAACAACAAAGGGGGCAGGCTCAGCAATTGCTGAAGTTCTGCACTCAGCTGTTCTCCATTTGCGCTGCTAGCACCACATGCATCGTTGATTAGGACTGTGCCCATTTTCGGTATTTGTGACTCCTTCAACGTACCATGGGAAGACAGAATCAGAGACACTGGGGATTTTTATTCACACACTTTTAAAAAAGATGAATACACAAAGACAAGAAAAGCCATATTTGCCAATATTATATTAAATCCAGTGAGTAAAGCATTTGGAGCTCCAGATTTGCTCTTTCGTTCTCTCACAGGCGTGGTCTCTGCATCGTTTCCCATCTTCCTTTAAGGCACAGTGAAGCTTAGTTTTGTATCTTGCTCACCAAAAACACGTTAATTTCAAACTATTGATCATAGTAACTATGTTCTGCTCCCTTGAGATTTTTTTTTTTTTGGAAGCACTTCTGAAGACAGTACCATGGTAATAACATCGTAAATTTCTCATTTTGTAAATGAGCTAGCACACACACTCTGAATTCACAATCCGGCACTTTACAAAGGAAGATTTTTATTTAAATATTTAAGCATCAAAAATATCTTAGAATAATACAATTGACTGCCACATAGCCTGAAGAGATTTTGGTCACTGACTGCATGGGAGAACTGTCTGTCTTGCAGGAAATCCCCCTGCAATACAAATCTATATGTATTGAATGGCCATTGATTCAATGGAAGGCTAACACTTACTATCCAAGATTTAGGATTAATTTTTTCTCAGAAAGCTATTAATTAAAATATAAATAGGAAGATGTGAGAAAGTGGTCCCCATTCAGGTGCTGTGGGAAAGGATTTTTTTGTTGTTGTTTATAGAGAACAATCAGAGTCATACATTTTAGCATGATTTATATAACTATTATGTCAAAGATTAATAAACTATGTAATATATAGTACATGTATTTGTACACTTTATGCCTTGGCACACTTTATACATACAACAGGTACTATATGTGTGTGCTTGTTTTGCTTGTGTTCAAATGCATATATTGTCTTTTTAGGGCTGAAAATGAGATAAACATACCTAAAATACCTTAAATAAAAATATAAAAGCATTATTCCCAGAAATATATCCTTAAGAAATTGCCATAGTTGGACATGGTGTTTCCATAATAACAACAGTGGGGACAAAGGGGCAAGAATAATGTGAATTAAAGACTAGTCTAAGATGCATATAGGATGCTGAAAAAAAATCAACCCAAATACAAGGGACAAAAGTCATCCCAGCATTAGATTGGCCATGGCAAGAAAAGGTTAAACCTTGCCGTTGCCTGTCGTTTTCTCTCCTCTCATGTGCTTTTGTCATTTTTATCTTGACAGATTGACTTACTTTACTAGTCTGACCCACATAAAGAAAATAGAAAAGTCCACTTATTCTCCATTCCTTGCTTATTCTCTTTTTAATATTTCTCAAACTACTTCCTTCAGAAATGAGAATTCTGGCCATGTAAGTTATAGTACAATAAGCCATGGTCAGAGTGTCTGTGGTAGCTGAGGAATTAGAGCCACAGCATACATCAGGGGACAACAGCATCTTTTATACCCAGGCCTTGTTGTTTACCAGACTATGTGTGCTCTTGTCCATCCTAGCCTCTATGCTCCAATGTAGCCATACAGTTAGTATTTTGTAGGAAGAAATAAATCTTCCAGATGATTAAGACAGAAAGCAAAGAACTCAAAACAGCTTTAGGAACTCCCTTAAACTGTTCTTCGGTTCACTACTTTATTGATAATTAAAGGAGTCCGACTTCCAACTGTGGGTCTCTTTGAACATCTTCCTCTCCTTGCTATCACATTTTTATTGTCTACCTGGACAAAACTGAACAGATATTGCATGGTACAGAAACAGTCTGTCTGACTCCATGAGGCTTTTCTTACCAGCAATCATCTACATTTGTCTTTCTTCGAAATATTCTTGTTTTATGGGACTGGAAAGATGACTCAGCAATTAAGAGTTCTTGACCTGAATTTTGTTTTCAGCACCCACAATGGATAACTCACAACTGCCTCTAACTCCAGCTCTAGGGCACCCAGTGGCCTCAACTGGCTTATGTGGTCACTCCCATACTTGTAACACTCGTGTTCAGAAACACAAACACATGTATAGATAAATAAATGTCTTTTTAAGAATGGATGAAGAAAGTGTGGAATATATACACATTAGAGTACTATGCTGCGGTAAAAAATAATGACTTCTCGAATTTTGCATGCAAATGGATGGAAATAGAAAACACTATCCTGAGCGAGGTAACACAGACACAAAAAGATGAACATGGGATGTACTCACTCATAATTGGTTTCTAGACAAAAATAAAGGTCACGGAGTGTATACCTGGTGAACCTAAAGAAGCTAAAAAAGAAGGTGAACCCAAGAAAAAACATATAGTTATCCTCTTGGCTAAGGGAAGTAGACAAAATTGCCCGGGAGAAAATTGAGACCTTGGGGGTGGGGTGGGTTGGGGATAAGGGGGGACGGGGAGAGAAAAGTGAGAAGGGGAGGATTGGGGGATCTTGGGGAAACAGGAAGATTGGGATAAAGGAAGGTTGGATAGGGGAGCAGGGAAGCACATATCTTAGTTAAGGGAGCCACCTTAGTGTTGGCAAGAGACTTGAACCTAGAGTGGCTCCCAGGAGCCCAAGGCGATGTCCCCAGTTAGTCCCTTGGGAAGCTGAGGATAGGGATCCTGAAATGACCCTATCCTATAGCAATACTGACGAATATCTTTCATATCACCATAGAACCTTCATCTGGTGATGGATGGAGATAGAGACAGAGACCCACACTGGAGCACTGGACTGAGCTCCCAAGGTCCCAATGAGGAGCAGATGGAGGGAGAACACGAGCAAGGATGTCAGGACCACGGGGGGTGCACCCATCCACTGAGACAGTGGGGCTGATCTATTGGGAGCTCACCAAGGCCAGCTGGACTGTGACTGAAAAAGCATGGGATAAAACCGGACTCTCTGATCATGGCGAACAATAAGGACTGATGAGAAGCCAAGGTCAATGGCAAGGGGTTTTGATCCTATTTCATGATCTGGCTTGGTGGGAGCCTAGCCAGTTTGGATGTTCACCTTCCTAGACATGGACGGAGGGGGGAGGTCCTTGGACTTTCCACAGGGCAGGGAACCATGACTGCTCTTTGGATTGGAGAGGGAGGGGGAGAGGAGTGGGGGGAGGGGGAGAAGAGTGGGGGGAGGGGGAGGGAAATGGGAGGCTGGGAGGAGGCGGAAACTTTTTTTTCCTATTCTTAATAAAACAATTTTATTAAAAGAAAATAAAAAAATAAAAACAGAAATATTCTTCATTTTTTAAAATGTCATGAGTGTTGGTTACTGAAAATTCCAAGTAAATCAGACCGAACATATTGTGAGCCTCACCATTTTCAGTCAGACCTGTGTTCTCAAAACAGGATGTTATCTGAACCAAATCAAAGCACGAAGAAATACAGGAGTTGAACTGTATTCTTTACTGTTTGATTATGATGCCTGATTTTGTTTTACAAATGAAAAAAAAATCTTGTAGGAAATTTAATTTTAACACTATATTTCCTAAAGACTATTTAAATTTTTTCTATTTAAAAACATATTTTAAAAATTATTTTTAAAACCAGAAAATAGACTTTAAAGTATAGAAAAGACATTATACTTTAAAGAATTGTGTACATATATGCAAGGTCAACACTAATTTGTTCAAGCTGGAAAATATTTAAAATAGTATATGTGAATTTAAACCACAATTCTTTTTAAAATGTAAAACACTGGATAAAAGGTCAGGAAGAGTTGCTTTTCAAGCTATCCCAAAGCACTGGGATGTAAAGTTTGACTACATTTTTATGTCTGTAGACTTGGCATTGTGTCCTGTAGATCAAGATTTCTTTATTTGAATGAATTATTTTATTATGCCATTTCACATTTATTAAAAATATAGACGTGTTATTTATAAAAATAAGAATCTTAATTATTCAAAGTTGACCTTGATGCTTCTGATGGCATCGCACTATTAATATTTATAAGAGTTCATGCTAATATTTACTTTTAAAATGAGAAATTAAAAATGAGGAAAGCAGCAAGGAAAAGTCACTTCAGTTCCAATATTCTATTATCTTCGCTCTAAAATTACATTTGAAGTGAAAAGAATCATTCTTACCAGTTATTAATGTCACCATACTTTCAAGATGAACATAATGTCCCCCTGCCTTCAACAGAGGTGGTGATGGGTGTTTAGGATATATACTGGGTGAAGAGAGGAGTAAGGATACAGTGGCTCCTCCTAGAAGAATATAGAAGGCTATAATGAATAGGCAGGACTGTATTACTTCAGGTGGGCCAAGTAAAAAGACATTTGTTTCAGTGTCTGTCTTTGTTTTATAAGCCTGAAAGGTATAATTACCAAAAATTCCCCATCTTAATTGAATTCTGTACTTCATGAAATGAGACCATTCTGGGACTGACATATAAGTCATCAAATGTGAAGCAACAGAAGCAACTTCAGCATTGCAAAGTGCAGATGAGATCGAGTTGTTACTTTCATCTACATCAATTAACCAAATGAAGAAATTATATAACTTCTCTAACTATATTTTGTAAGAAATTCCTTAAATAATTTTATAGGAAAATGTATACTCTTTCTTATAATCTGAATTAACTTTATTATTAATTAATTATGAAATACAAATTTAATTCTTACTACATTTCCTAGATTTATATTTGTTTCTAAGGAATGCTGGGTGAAAATAAGAGTGGTTACTTTATGAAGGTCCCATTAAAAGCCAGGCCCAGATCTTATTAATCATTTATCCTTACAATATCCCTGTGAGCTAGATATTATTAAGTTGGCTTAGAGAGGAGAAACAGTTACATGGAGGATGATTTTTTTCTTCTCAGATTTATTCAGGTAATAAGTGGCATATCTCCTGTGCAAATAAATGTCTGTCAGTTTCCAAAGTATTGTTCTTCTTTCATAATCCAAACCTCTCTCTAGTGATAAAATACAAATAAAACCAAGAAATAAGCAATCAAAAACTTGTCTCACTATTCCCATCAGTGGTCACTGGGGTACCACTCATTGTACCTTGTGGTAACATGTGGGTTGAATACTTACAATTGAGCAAAATTAAAAGACGCCAATGAAAGCACTATTTAGATCTAAATGAAGTGAGCTCATTGCCAGAGGCAAAGTGTGTCCTGGTGCAGACATTACAGCTAACAGCAAAGCTCAACTCTGCAATTCTTTAATGATGTAGATTATCATTCTTGCTTCAACTAGAGGTTATGCAGTTTTCAGTCTGTGTCACCAGCATGTTTGTAGCTTTACATAAATTATGTTGTTTAATCTTGAGGACAACCCCTCATGGTCCATTATTAGTATTAATCTCTGTAAACTAAAATCCAGTCTTGCAGAGGTCTTGTAAACTATGTGAAACTACAAATCTAGCAATAAGTATAGCAGGGCATCTACCCAATGTAGACTAATTGAACTACCCTCTGTGAACAATAATTCATAGCCTCCCATTGTTAGTTGAGTATGTATATGTGTGTATAAATACAAACAGAAGGTCTATACAAATATATATATATATGTATATATATATATATTTACATAAACACAATACCTATTCATATTGTCTGTATTTCAAATCCAGTTAAAGGTAACTAGAGAGGGTTAACATTTTTGCAGAATGACAAACCTACATTACAGAAATCGAGTTTCAGTTTACCAATATACACATATTCTGTAAAAAAAATTTTTTGATGTTTGCACACTATTGGAAATTGCTAAGTTCTTAGGTTAAGAATCTTATATAGTTGCTGTTGTATTAAGGGATGGTCTTAATCCATATTCCAGGCTGGAAAGGAACTCATGGCTATTCCCCTGCATCAACCTCCTAAGTGTATAGGTCCTTTTACTTTCTTCCTGCATCTTCCCACCCACCTGTCATAAGGAGACCAATTGTTTGCTCCCTGCTGCTAAGACCCAAATTAATCACAAAAAACTGTATTAATTAGATCACTGCTTGGCCCATTAGCTCTAGTGTCTTATTGGCTAACTCTTACATCTTAATTTAACCCATTTCTATTAATCTGTGTATTGCCACGAGGCTGTGGCTTACTGGGTAATGTTCCGGCATCTGTCTCCGGCAGGGATACATGGCTTCGCTCTAACTCCTCCTTCTTTCACCCAGCATTCGGTTTAGTTTTCCCCACCTACTTCTATTCCCTGCACAGGCCCAAGACAGTTTATTATTATTATTATTAACCAATAGTATTCACAGCATACAGAAGGGAATCCCACATCACCCACCGCTCTTTCTGTTTTTGCCCCCTCTCTCTCCCACACACACACAAATACAGGCTGTATGGGTTCCCTCTCCTTATCTTCACTTTAACAGGTCCTATTTTGTTGATAAATTTTGGAGAGCAGTGGGTTATAAAAAGATGAAGAGGTTATTCAAAGATTTGCATGTATGAGCTATTTATGGATTTATTGAAATTTCTTTCTGCAATAAAGTGGGAATTTAACTAAAATCAAATACTAGAAATGGATTGCAGCTTTATGAGTTTTGCATTGATATGTTAAAATGTTTAGGTCATTTTTATGACTATAATTAAAAAGATATTAAAAAATTAAGAAGGTTCAACTGCAATTAACTGTGGCTCAGAGCATAAGGCAGTGAGGATTTCTTGGTTCTTCTCATGTAAATGTTGAATAAATGTTTAATTCTCTGGAGAAATAACTTGAATATCCATTGATTTTACTGGTACAATAATTAAATATATTCCCTCAGGAAATATGCTTCAGTGTGCTGGGAAGTTGCCTATTGTCTGGGTATCTGGGGCCAGGTAAACTGTTTCCGGGATTTTAGCCCTGCAGTGTCTCATGCTGCATACAATTACTGTCTAAACAGATGAGAGCTGAGAGAATGAATCGCATTCAGAAGTTCATGTGTATTTTCCAAGCATATTTGTTATGCCACTTAAATATTTTATGTTCTTTGAAAGAAACTAAAGTGAAGCAAAACATGAAGTTTATTTAAGGTTTGTACTGAGATTTAACAAAAAAGCTTTTTCCTGATATTAGTGATAATAATCATTAATTTTTTTTTTAAATTTCCACCTGTTTGTTAACACTGCATACGTCTGGAGGATTAGCCTCCCATTTCTTTCCTCTCCTCTTGCTTATCACTAACACTTTCAGTTAGGTACATAACAAATACTACTGTGAATTTTGCTAATATACTTTGTCTAGAAACTCAGGGTGGCATGTATTTATATATAACATGTGTATGTTTGTTGCCCAAGGTGGTCAAAACAAGGTATTTGGTTCCCTGGAACCGAAGTTATAAATGGTTGTAAACCATCATGTGACTTTTTAGTATTGAGCCAAGGTCATCCACATTGGAGCACCGGACTGCTCCCAAGGTCCAAATGAGGAGCAGAAGGAGGGAGAACATGAGCAAGGAAATCAGGACCGCAAGGGGTGCACCCACCCACTGAGACAGTGGGGCTGATCTATTGGGAGCTCACCAAGGCCAGCTGGACTGGGACTGAATAAGCATGAGATAAAACCGGACTCTCTGAACATGGTGAACAATGAGGGCTGATGAGAAGCCAAGGACAATGGCACTGGGTTTTGATCCTATTTCATGTTCTGGCTTTGTGGGAGCCTAGCCAGTTTGGATGTTCACCTTCCTAGACATGGACGGAGGGGAGAGGACCTTGGACTTTCCACAGGGCAGGGAACCCTGACTGCTCTTTGGACTGGAGAGGGAG
>NW_026067944.1:14977372-15052487 GCF_014885135.2 Alexandromys fortis
AAAAAAAAAAAAAAAAAAAGTAGAGTGTGGTAAAGAAGCTCCAGATTGCACAAACCATTTAAGGCAGAGTGATCTTTATTTGGATGGAAAATGAGGATTTTACATATTGCTCTATTGGTCTCTCTCTCTCTCTCTCTCTCTCTCTCTCTCTCTCTCTCTCTCTGTGTGTGTGTGTGTGTGTGGTGTGCCAGACATGCTAGCGGTAGGTATGTGGATATCAGAACACAACTGGCAATTGATTCTCTTTCCAACCTGTGGGTTACCCGGATTAAATGCAGGTCCTCAGGCTTGGCAGTAAGTAGTTTTAAACACTGAGCCATCCCATGTCCCCCCACCCCCATTGTTTTTTATTGTGTATGATTTGGATGTTAAGTGCTGATTGATAATTATCTTGATAACAACATCTCCCTGTTTTGGCAGCATTATAAATATGATATACATGTGAAACAGGGGGAGGGCTTTGGGTCTTTCATGTTTTTTTTTTTTTTTCTGAACATGGGTAATAGGATCACAGCTGCTTCTATTTTCCATTTCAGAACCAAGATTTTTAGGCCAATGGTGTTCTTCTGCTGTAACTGCTGCCTAAAAGTTACGGGACAAAGTCATTAGCCAGTCAGTTGTTGACTAAGACTTCTGAAGTGCAAGTCAATACCCATTTCCTCTTTATAAGTTGATAATTCATGTATCTTTTTATAATTATGCAAACCAGACTAATTCAATAGCAACTCTAAACATTACTGAAGACTCCAACCCATACGTTAAATTCCAATCTCCAGTAGAGGGGTATGTTCTCGCTCTGATGGTCCTCACAGAAGAGGGGGGTTGTGAAAAATTAATTTCTTTGTTCTGCAATAAATTTTTACCAAATGAGGACTCCGCCTCTGCTTCTTGGGAAGTCTGTGTTACCAGATTTGTATTTTAGGAAATTGAGCAAACCATTCCTTTTGTTTCCTGTTTGTCTCACTTCGCCTGCTGTCTCAGCATGATCAGGGCCGGTATTGGCCAAAAAGCCTTGATAAAAACACCCAACAGGAAGATGAAGTTTGGTACTGCTTTAAAAAAAAAATCAGAAAAGGGTTCTGCAGTATCCCATGCTTGCTAAGACACTGTGTCTGAGCTTCGTCTAATATCTGCATTCGCAGGAGGGTTAAATGAGAACTCTTTTGGGGTAAATAGAACCTTTTCTCTAATATAACATGAGATTTTAGTTTTGCATTTTTGTTTTTCAAAGCTGAGGGAAAGAAAGCTCTTGAGAGGTACACAGCTTTTTCCCATTGGTGTCTAAAAGCAATGCCATTTTCAGAGTGCCCTGAAAACCTCCCTGTGTTGTGTTAAAGTTATCAAGGTCATTCATCCCTGGAGTCGTGGAAGAAAATCATTTGAGAACACTGATGAAAATGAGGATGAGATTCATTGCTTACTAATTTACAGCTCATGTCCCGAGCCAGAATTGCTTTCTGGTAATCTAGTCAAAGAATAGTTCCATGATCTGAGGAGTCAAATTTAATTATCCTACAAATTATCCCATCAATTTACTTCAGAAACTGTAGTAACTATCCCCAACGTTTTTATGGGGTGATATACGCCACCGTGGTGAGAACTTACTGATATTCTTTATCTGCACCCTATATAAGAAGTGTCAGAGTCTGAACTGTATCAGTAAATCTCTGCAGGCCCAGAGTGACTGG
Source organism: Alexandromys fortis (assembly GCF_014885135.2). Classification (NCBI taxonomy): domain Eukaryota; kingdom Metazoa; phylum Chordata; class Mammalia; order Rodentia; family Cricetidae; genus Alexandromys; species Alexandromys fortis. The sequence goes on from NW_026067944.1 coordinate 14,979,061, forward strand.
GGTTCAGGCAGCATTGATGATATCAGGTTTGCCAGCAGCAGGGGTTGCCGCAGATGCTGCTCTCAGATCTGAGCTCTGTACCGGTTTCATGCTGATATTTCTGAAAGGCAAATGGGATCATATCTCTGCCTGCTTAAAATCTTGCAATCCTTACTACAGCCTTCTAAATAAAGTCTAAACTCCTAATATCATCCACCTACAAGATATTTCACAACTTAGCTCTAGTTCTCCCCTTCTCTCATGTTGTCCCTCTCTTAAATTCTGTCCTAGAGAAATGCTTAAACACCTTTAGGTTACGGAGGGTACCATGTTATCTTCATAGCAAGTCTGGGTCTTTGAATTTGCTTCTAGCTCTATCTCAACATTTCTGTGCTTGTCACCTGATGTTTAAAGTATTTGCTTACAAGTCAATCCCTCAGGAGACACAGACAATATTCTCAACATAGCTGCACTAGCAGTGTGGCTAGCATAAGTGCCAAATACTTAGAAAGTTCTTTATAGACACTAGTTAAATGAGTAGACCTATATGCATGCATGCATGCATGCATGAATGAATGAATGAATGAGTGAATGAATGAACTCCTCAGCATAGACCTTTTCTAGCTTCCCAGAATGGCATTAGTTACATTATAATCTATCCAACACCATACTGATTCTGGCTGCATCTTAACTCAGGTTCATTATTTATTTCAGAGCTGGAAGTTAATTCATAACAGTGGATCAAATCACAAAACATAAGGAAACTAAAACACTTTCTCAAACTATCACATCCTTAGGAGACTTTCACACACAGAGAAACACACACATGCATCTGCTCATGTGCATGCACACACATAATAACAGAAGCACACAGACGATCAAGCAAGCACACAAACACATAGCAACAACAAGAAATTTGAAAGCTATTATTGAGATCTGCTCCACTTTTGAGCTCTTACAGATCTGAGGTCACATTTAAGAGACCATGACTTATTCTTTCATGATCACTTAAGTTTCCTCTGATTTTAACAGAAAGAAACAAATTAACTAATGTATTGATTTATGATTCTATTGTTTAAGAAGAGCCATCTGAAAAACAAACACACACATGTAGATTTACATGCAGTTTAATTTTTCTGAGGAGTTATCTAGACACTGGATAGTGGAGGTTAAAAGAAGGAGAATGGATAAGAAATTTAAATGCAATGAAATTTCAATAGACCTCTCAGAGGACCATAATGATGGTGCTAACCTCAGGTAATGTTTCTGTTTTGTGATCCTTTATCAACTAACCAAGTTTTAAGACTCCCTCCACTCTAGGGTGGTAATAATTCTGCAGGGAACAGCACTTTTCTAATAGGAGCAAGTTCAGCTATAGAAATTAGTATTGAGTCACAGTCATCTATCACTCCCTGATATAATTCTGGAGATTGTGATAGTAGTAGCAAAGAGATTATACTAAGCACATGTATCGGAGAGACATATGGTATGAAGTATAGTAGATATAATGGAAGATGCTCATTCTTTCCTCCTTAAAACTAAAGAACTAATTCCTTTATGTATTGCAAGCACAGCAAATGTCTCAAGAAATTCTCCTTGAGAGTGATCCAGGGTTCCATTCATGTCTCTGGTACCGTGTTAGCACCATCTCATGGGATCCTTATGGAGGAGAGCTGATTGTCTTATTTTTAAAATTATTGCAAGGAAAAGACCTAACAACATCAAGTGACTTAAGGCAAAGTAAATTTGTGTAAAGATATGGGGGATAGACAAGGAAAACAGGTCTTATTGGGTTCAAGTAAAAGTTTCTTCCATTATATTGAGTGACATCTGGAAGACACCACCACACCAGGACTCATTTGTTTTGTTTTTAGCAGCCTTAAGAAGCTATCCAGCATATATGGCTCCTGGATTCTAATTTTGTCTTGGAACTAAGCGATGGCATATTGTCTTTTTCTTAAGGCAATACTCTGACTCCACAGTTACACATCCTTTGGTAAGTATATTCTTCTTTTCTATTTTCACAGACCACTGTTAAACAGTAAACACTTCTGAAGTCTCATTGTGGCAACCCAGATAAACCAAAGCAACTTCCACAGTATTAAGGTTTGCCATTAGATAACTTAAATCTACTTACAACACAAATTTTCATTTATCACTGAGAGACTATACAATGGTTAAATACAAATACATTAGGATGTTTGCCTGTCAGAGTGGTTTCTTTGAGTGGGCAGGACATTATCATGCCAACCACAGCCACTAATGCATGCTTCTTATAACAATAAAATGAAAACAAGTACAAATTCCTTTTAATTTGCCCCTCCTTAATCTAAACCCCTCAGGATTCACACATACACTTTAAACCCCTAGCAATTACTTCTGACTGCATCTTCTGCTTGTTTTAAATATGTTATTTTTATTTCTCCTTTATAAGCCTAGTCTTTCTCCAGTGGGCTATGATTTGGCTTTCTTCCTCCAGAATTCTGTTCTATCTTCCCTGCCTACTTATGTTCTGACCTATCAGGCCAAGCAATTTTCTTTATTAATTAACCAATGAAAGCAACAGATAGATAGAACACACTCCTACATCAGGTTATCAGTTATAAAAGAAAAATCAAGAAGGAAATCAATGAGTGTGGTCATCTGCCTTCCAATAACAAAGTGGATTTACAAAGCAGTGGTTAGCTACAGGGATACCAGCAAACTAAACCCTTAGAAATGATGTAGATTAACAATGTGCCTAAGAGCCAAATATTTTTTGTCTTAAACCATAAGAACAATATGAATATTTTAAATTGATCATGATACATATTTACAGCCTATTAGTTTTATTTGACAGATATAAAAATATAAAGTTGGTTATAAAGCTAGATTTTATAGATTACAGAGTACATGATCATGTTTTTCAAATATGGAAGAAAAAGGAATGTCTTTAAAAATACATATATTACACTACTGAGTGGCTAAGGCCAGTGAATGCTAGCTACAGTTCATGTATTGTCTGTAAAGTTAGGGATTCACAGCCATAGATTTTTTTCTTTGTACCATAAAGTTCATTGTGCCATCAACAACTTATGATATATTGATAAGAATGTCCCAGTTTTAGATGCCATAGTGTTTGCAGTTTAATAGATGTTATCAACTTTTGTTTTCTATTGCATAATATCTGAGAAGTTAAATATTTAGCCTGGAATTGCCTGATGTTAGAGTAATAACATAGGTGATGAGATAGTTTTGAAATTACACTTGTCTTAGTCTCTTAAGAAGACCGTGGAATTTTTATTCATTTGCCTCAGTGGAGATGATTTTTCCTGTGGAAGGAGGATAAGATCATCTGTGTATGGGAAGGAACTCCTGCTCTTGAACTAGACAAGCCTGAGACTGTCTGTATACTGGTACAAGTCCAGACAGTTTTGTTTCCAGTCTCTCATAACTAAAGTTGACATAGGAGGTGTACCTTCTTCCTTTGACCCACAGTATGTCTTCATGTGTGACTACTTGGTTTGGCTCTTTGTGTTTCACATCTAGAAACTTTCCTTCTCTGAGACAATGTCAGAATTATTTTAGATCCCTCTTCCATTTCCGCTTTTTCTGAACTATAAGGCATATACTCCTTCCTTTATTATTATCATTCATTCAGAAATACCAGAGATGATTTTATGAGCTAGCTTAAACAACATTCCTATATCTTTCTATTTAGTACATTTCCTTTCTTTTAGATTTGTTTCTTAAGTTTCCTATGTGTACTCTATTTACATTTTCTTTCATCCTCTTCACAACCTCTCCCATTCCTTCTCAACTCTCTCACAAATCCATGACCCATTTTCCTGTATTTATTGTTGTTTTACAAAGGTTTGTATATATTAAATACACATTTATAAAGAAAAAAATATAATTACATTTTTTCTGAGTTGTTATTGTTGTTTGTTGTGATCAGATTATCTCTGTCCTACCAGACAGCTCCTAAATAACCACACAGACTTATTATTAATTATAAAAGCCAGTAGCTTATGATTATTTTTAGCTAGCTTTTAAAACTGAAACCAGACCATTTATATTAATGTATTGCTGCACGAGATCGGCTTATCTCATCTATATACTGTCCATCCTGCTATCCTGTTTTTTCTATGTCTGACTGGTGTCTCTGCCTTTTCCTTCGCAATATTCCCTCTGCCCAGAAAACCCTCCCTGATTATTGGTCATTTAGCTTTTTATTAAGCCAATTATAGTGACACACATATACACAGTGTAAAGGAATATTCCACAGTACTTTATATGTATGTTCTTAGGGCTGACCATTTTGTATTGGATAGTCACCTAGGGTGCTCATCTATGAGGAATGATGATTTTTCCCTATTGTCGCAGCTATTCATTGCCTATAGCCCCTCTTTTGCTAGAATACTTATTTGTTACCTTGTTTTGTATACTTACTTACTGGGGTTAACATTATGCAGTATGCAGAGGTCAGAGGACAACTTGGAAGATTTTGATCTCTCTGGCCACTATATGAATTCAGAGACTTGAACACTGCTCCCAAGAGAAGCAATAGGTACCTTGATCGACTGAGACAGTGAGGTGGCCAACATTAGTTTCTTAATGATGATATTTTTATATGTCTCCAAGTAAGACTTTTAAAATGCATTTTACTTAATATTCATTCGTGAAAATTATGATTTGATGATTTCTATACATTATACCCTACTCATCAATTTTCCTTCTCTTTCTCTCTCTTTCTGTCTCTCTCTGAATATCAACTGAGTCCATTTATTGCTGTCTGAATGTATAAGGATATGGTATGGTCTACAAGAGTACTGATAGCTTCTTGGGGCCTGCATTTCTGAAGAAAACTTATTCTTCCTCCAGAGCATCCATCAAATACTAGTAGCCCCTCACAGAGGGTTAGAATGCCATGAACCCACCCTCCCTGTCTTTTGGGATTTTGATTGGCTTAGTCTTATGCAAGTCGTATGAGTCAGTCTCAGCCACTGTTCAAACTGAAGTTTTTAACTATAGACCAAGGGAAATAATTTAAATAAAGCTATGTTGTTCTGAATTTGCGAATCACACTAGGGGAATCTGTTCACTTTTTACTAGAACCGTATGCTTACATGGAAAATGAATCAAGAGGCCTCATTAAAAGCATGCTTCAAAAAGAAAATTGAAGATTTGTCTGAAAACAACTACACTTTTGTTTATGTGTCAACTACATAAGCTGAGCACAGAAAATGAATTATTCAGTCTATTGGAGAATATTTTTACATATTGTATACAGGAAGAGATGCTTGTGAAAAAAGATTAATAGTAAGGATTTAAAATTATTCAATAAAAAATTCTGATTTTTTTCTGTATATTATTCAATGAGAATTCCTTCCCATTTAATATAAAGTTGTTTTCATCTAGAGAATAATCCTTATTACTTCATTCAGTAGGAATAAAAATTCAATATATTGTACAGGATTGTTTTGTCTGTCCTGGGTTTTTTGCTTTTCCATATGAAGTTGAGTACCATTCTTTCGAGGTCTGTGAATAATTTGCTGTGATTTTGATGGGCACTGCATGGAATCTGTAGATTGCTTTTGGTAAGATTGCCATGTTTACTATGTTAATTCTGCCTACCAAAGAGAATGAGAGATCTTCCCACTTTCTGGTGTCTTCTTCAATTTCTTTCTTCAAATATTTAAAGTTCTTGTCTTCCAAGTTCTCCACTTGTTTGGTTAGAGTTACTCCAAGATATTTTATGCTATTTGTGACTATTTTGAAGGGTGTTTTTTCTCTGATTTCTTTCACAGCCCTTTTATCATCTGTGTACACAGGGGCTATTGATTTTTGTGAGTTAATCTTGTATCCTGGTACATTACTGAAAGTCTTTATGTGTTGTAGAAGTTCCTTGGTAGAATTTTGGGGATTGCTTATATAAACTATCATATCATCAGCAAACAGTGAGAGTTTGACTTCTTCTTTTCTGATTTGTATCCCCTTGATCTCCTTTTGGTGTCTTGTTGCTCTAGCTAGAACCTCAGACCTCTATTGAATAGATATGGAGAGAGTGGACAACCTTGTCTTGCTCCTGATTTCAGTGGAATTGCTGGGACTTTCTCTCTAGTTAGTTTGATGTTAGCTTGCTGTATATTGCTTTTATTATGTCTAGGTATGTTCCTTGTATCCCTGCTCTCTCCAAGACCTTTATCATGAAGAAATGTTGTATTTTGTCAAAAGCTTTTTGAAATCTAATGAGATGATCATGTGATTTTTATTTTTCAGTTTGTTTATATGGTGGATTACATGACAAATATTCATATGTTGAACCATCCCTGCATATCTGGGATGAAGTAAACTTGATCATGGTGGATGATTGTTCTGATGTGTTGCAAAAAAAATATCAAATAGAAAAAAGAAAGCATATTTAACAAATGGTGCTATCGTAACTGGATATCAACATGTTAAATAATGAATATGGAACCATATCTATTATCAAGCAAAAAACTCAAGTCCAGATGTATCAAAGACCTCAACATAAAGTCAGCCACACTGAACCTTATAGATGAGAAAGTGGGAAGTACACTAATGCATTGGCACAGGAGACCACTTTCTAAATATAACCCCAGTGCACAGTCACTGAGAGAAACAATTAATAAATGGGACCTCCTGAAACTGAAAAGCTTCTGTAAAGCAAAGGACATCTTCAACATGACAAAATGGCAGCCTAAAGAATGAAAAAAGAGCTTCATTGGTTAGAACTGAGATATATCAGCCATTCCAGGTTACAGAGAAGTGGGTGAAATAGCCAAAAAGATTTTGATCCAAATGCTTTTATTTCTAAACTGATTTTGAGAAACTGGTGGTAGAAGAATTGAAAAATAGAAAAATGAGAAAGGCAGAAAAAAAAATAAACCTTAAAAGAAGACCTGTTTGGAATCACTGTTTCAATCCATGGCTCTTTTGCTGTTGAGGAAGAAAAGCAACATGTTAGAGATGACAGAGGATGGTAGAGTAGAGTATGAGTTGAGGCCATGAAGGAGGGGGGTGGTCCAAATACGAGATATACCCTTCAAAGCCATATCAGGAAGTACCAATTTCTTCATCTAGATTCGGTCTCATAATTCATTATGTCCTAAATTTATCAGTAGATTAATATATGGATAAAGTATCTTCCCTCATCATCCATCCAACCATCTTAATAACTTTTAGGGAATCAGTCTTCCTCAGTTGCACATTTTGGCTGTGGTTGGGACAGATGTAATAGCAAAACTACAGACATCAAGTAGTAAAAAGCCTGCTACAGAAGCATGAGGACCTGAGTTTGGAGACCTACCACCCATGTAAAAAGTAAGCATAGTGATGTACTTATGGAACTCTAGTAATTCAAAATAGCTAAATAGTGAGCTCAGGATTCAGTAAGAAATGTCTTTTCAAATAAAAAGGTAGAAGAGATAAAGGAAGAATTCCAAATCTGACCTCTGGACTCCCAAGAACACATTTGTGAACATACACACACACACACACTTACCCAAGAAAATATTAAACTAACTGGAACATTACTTTACCACTGACTAGCTGATGAGAATTTTACCTAGACATCATTTCTGGGGGAACTGTTTGGTGCCTTACTTGACAGTAATAAATACACTCTGATGCAGAGTCAAGCTTACATATCAGGTCAGTATAATGAGCAATCTGTATACATACTGTTGAGTACTGAGAAAATTTGGTGTTGACCCTGTAATCCAAATATGTTTCTTCAAGCCTTGGGAAGAAGGTGGAGGAAGTAACACTGACTAGAAGGTAATCAATTCAATCACTATATGAAAATGCTATCAGAGAATTGAGGTATCAGGTGATTGGACAATAAAGATTCTGAACCAGTCTCAAAATTTTACAGATTCGGATGAAGATACCTTGCTGCAGTGAATTTTCATATATCCCAGTTATTTTGATTTGAAACAAATTCAAGCTTTGTCTTTACATTAATATACAATTAATGACATTTCATTAGAGTCAAGACTATCATAAATATCTCTCTGTTTGAGCTTATTTAAACACAATAGTAATTTCTTGAGATGCAATGATTCACTAAATAACATTTCAAAAATGATTATAGCCCTATGGTTTTTTTCTTCTAGGAGTGGTTATAATTTATAAAATGTACTTTGGAAGCTATATAAATATAATATTTAATTAAAGATGGCAAATAACCACTTGGAAAATCATAAAGGTCTATAACTCCTGCAAGTTGTGAGCCTTGATATTTTTACCAGTCTAGGAAAGTATCCCTTATGATGCCACTTTAAATGATTGGTATGCCAAACAGGTTTGGGGAAAATAACCTCTCTTAAATGTTTAAATAGAATTATGTAGGGTCATGGATTTTAGCAGATAGTATTAAATTTGTCTTTCTCAGTGACACCAGCTGATTGATTTTCATGGAGGTCACACATAAATCTCCCACGGTTACCACTTTGTGAGTTTACATTGCGTTCTATTAAACCTGCTTTGTGTCTGTTTCATTGTGCTTTAGTACTCTGAGTAAGGTAATAAATAAAAGCCTTGAATAAGTCAACTGACTTTTTCCTTTAAGTTTCATATCACTAATGGAATATCAGATCAATTGAATTGGCCTATGGAATATGAGTTTTTAGAGAGATGAAGAACAAATAGCCATTTATAAACATCTGACATTTTCACAAAAAACTCAGGGCAAGGCCATCATCTAACATGCATCTTTCAGCACTGAACAGTGAAAATATACAACAATAAATCTGAGAATCTGAAGTTCTAAGTATTGGCGAGTCTGACACTGTGAGTTCTGTGCATTAAATAGTGTCAAAGCAAAACTGGACCGAAGGAATTAGACAGAATTGACTTCACTCAAGGATATTTCAATAAAAGACTGTTCATAAAGTAATCTGAGTTGGAATCCACTGAAACGAAGACCTAGGGCGTATATGTGATCCCAAGTGTAGACAGAAAAGCTTTGACGCTAGAAGTCATCTCTACTTGGTAATCTGGTATAGACAATGGGAAAGTGAACTTGTGGGAAGATATCATGTACATCAATTTTATATGTTATATTCACCACTCTGACTTTCTCAAACCCTTGACATGTGCAGTGCCATACTATCTGAAGCTTTATATGACTTGTAACAAGCAATGGCCTACTCTCAGGTGTCTTCAAATTTGATGTAAAGCTTTACTTTTCAATTACATAATGTACACTTATATTTCACCATTTGTTTTTTTTTTTGCATGTGCTCTTCTCATATACTAATATTGTTATTCTGGTTGTAATAGAAACTTCAAAATATGTTTACATCCATCCCTTCTTCTGCAAAACAAATTTTGTCCCTTGCTCTTTTAAAGACAGTTTAATATTTTAAGTTACCAATTTTATGTTTGTTTTTTAAAACCATTTATCCATTTTTTACTGTTCTGCTTAAAGTTGGTTTGCTTGGCTTCTACTTTTTAGTGAGTATTACTTATACATTTCATTTATAATCATAATTTTTCTTTTAAAAAATGATTCTATACCATATTCTTAGGATTAATTTTTAACTACATTCATATGTTAGTATTAGTACAGTGATTAGTGTTTTTGCTCTTTTACTCCAAGACACTCTTTGTTTCCCCCCTCCTGTTTGTGTGGTATGTCTAATGTCTAGACTGGTTTTTACTATATATTGCTGCCCGACATGGAACTTACTACATAGACCAGGTTGGCATCAAACTCACAGAAAGCCCTTTGATTCTGCCTGCCTATGTTAGGATTAGAGTCTTGCACCATCTCTTGCAGTGAATCGGGCTGCTCTCTTAAACATAATAAAAATTTAATTAGCATTAAATTATTAGATCAGAGGATCAACTAGAGTTTGAAGCCGTGGGACAAAAGAGAGAAACTAAGCATTCACCAAGTATTTTTTATAGATATTATTGACCACTTAACATAGGAAATAAATTGAATTGATAAAAAATAAACAAGCTTAAAACATTTTTTACCCATACATCTATTATTATACTTGTGTTAAAACTGGGGAAATCAGTAAAGCCAATATTTCACGAAATTCAGGTTCATTCCACTTAAGAAAAAACAGGGACTTTCTAATTTACTGTCTCACTTCATAGAAGAAAACATCTTGTGGGTTGAAATGATGGTTTGGTGGCTAAGAAAGATTGCTTTTCTTGAAGAGAACCTAGGTTTGGTTTTCAATCCTCATAGGTATATTTACAATCTTTCTTTATACCATTTGCATGGAATCAGGCAGCCTCTATGAGCACCAGGTGAGCATACAGTAAACACATGTACACTCAGGTAAAATACTTTTATATATAAAATAAAAATCATAGAAAAATCTTAAAAAGAGTTACAAGATCATGAGAGCTACAATGTTTATATTGTACTAGATCTTGTTGTAAATAAAAATTCTTTTGTTGAATATATATTTCTCATAAAACTAAGAACATATTGCCAAGTGTTTTAAATATATTCTTTATATAAACCTTATATGAAGTGATTAAAATGAGAGAAAGCACTCACCCATTTTCACTGTATTAGCAAAAATATCTAGCTCAGGGTCTTCCAAATCTCATCTCTAGCCCAGAATGGTACTTAATAATATATATTCTTTTAAAAAATAAATCATAATGCATTCATTTTTAATTATATTATACAGGATAACCAATCAAACCCATGGTTTTGACTTACCAGAGATTATCCTGTCCTAGGCCTCATTCCTTTTTTATCCAACCCTTTTTTAAAATTTCATGTTGGTAGACTGATTAATTCATACATATTCTGTGTTGACAGAGGTTTCTGTCCTACCCAGTCTCAGAGCCATTTAGTCCCAAGGAAACACACAGAGGTCTACATTAATCATAAACTGCTTGGCTTATTAGCTCAGGCTTCTTATTAACTCTTATATCTTAAATTAGCTCATAATTATTGTTTGTTTTAGCCACATGGCTTGGTACCTTTGTCAGTGAGGCATTTTCATCTTGTTTCCTCTACATCTGGCGAGATACAGAAGAGAGTGAGCACATGCTTTACAGATGCATTTGTAGTATAGGAGACTATGCCCAAGTAGGCTGGTATCTTAAACGCTATTGACTGAAGGAGTTCCCACAGCACATCTCTCTTTTGTTTAAATAAGAGAGTTCCAAACCCAATACAAAACTATGAACACTAGGAACACATATCAAGTATAAAGTTAGAATTACAACCAGCATAAACAATACTAACCAAGGAACATATCCTCATGTTTTAATAAACATTCTATCCTAAAGAGTCATGTATTAGAAATAGCTTGGCTAGATTATAAGAGAATGGTAATGATAACTCTCTAATCTTCAACCCCACTTGAAGGCCTGTGTAGGGAGATAATATTACTTGAGTAGGCAGAAAGTGCAGTCAACCAGCTTCCAAATGTGCATTAGATGACAGAGACAACTGGCTGCATTAGCAATCACCCAAAGTCTCATTTGCAATGTTGAAGCAACCAATTTTGGCTAAGGCCTAGAGTAAATGACAGACCATTTTCAGAGGCAGAAAAGTTTCCAGAATCATCTTACCTTGTCTCTCAAGGTTTGGCAGTCTTTACTTATATCCTTCTTGCCCAGTCCAGACATCATACACTTTGTCGGTGGTCAAGGCATGGGCAGTTACTTGCCCAAGGCATGGGCAGTTACTGCCAGTTGTTCCAATAAGAAGATAAACTCCAAGTGGAGTGTCTTTGGTGCTTAACACTCTCTTGGCAATAAATTGGTGCTGTCAGGAGCAATCATGTCTCATGTCAACAGAATCCTAAGTTACCTAAATGCCACGTTCTACAAATCGTTGAAGTGGTTGAAGGTTGCCTATCTATGTGGAATGCAATCCCTGTGTGTTTAAAGAACCTGATTTAATATGGGATTCCCCTCTATATGCAGTTAATAAAGGAACTTCTTTTGGCCTAGAGCAGAGCTATAGGGGAACAGAGCTAGGTGTAGAAAATTTAACTGAATGCTGAGAGAAAGGAGGTGGAGTCAGGGAGAAGGCATTTAGCCTCAAAAATTATCCAGTAAGCCACAGCCTCAGGGAGATACACAGATTACTAGAAATTGGTTAAATTAAGATATAAAAGTCAACTAATAAAAAAGTCTTGTTGGTACCTTTGGGAGTCATGCATATATAAGGCTATGAGAATTGGTGGAATTGCAATCACTGTATAGCAGGCTATTGCTTTTATAGCTGTATACGCTGTTCTTTTCCCTTTGCCTAGAAAAATTTCTTTCCAAATTAAAACAAATTAGTCAATAAGAAGCTAGAGTTAATGGGCCAAGCAGTGAATTAATATAGTTTCTGTGTGATTATTTAGGATCTGAGCATTCATTGGACCAATGTCAACCCTTTGCCACACCTCCTACATATAGAAGAAGGCTGAGTCCTCCTATTCTTGCCATTCCTAGAGGAGACATTATTCCTTGCTGTGGGAAGACCTACAGCCAGTAGTTACCCACCCACTTGGGCATGGCAACTCATACTATCTATGCTGATGTAGAGCATACATCAGATGTTTTTTTTTTTTTCAGCTGTGTGATTCAGTTTCTGTTCTCCATTCCAGTAGATGATTCTGATTTGTTAGTCCACTCCTAAATAAATAACCATCTATTTCTCAATTCTGAGCTAGTTTGGGATCTCTTTTTAAACATCCTTCTTCATCTGGTGCCCACGTGGATTTGAATTCCATGCCAAGTGGAGACCCTATGGTCCTAGCCAGCCCAGATAGTCTCCTAACGCTGCCTACTTAGCTTGCTTTTACCTAAGTGTTTTTTTTTTCCCTGCCACAGTGGAGCTTACTGTGTGTGGCAACTTGGAAATTTCCCATGTGCGTGCATGAGTGCCACATTCCCTGGAACGGTTTTCTGGTGTATTTCCTTGCTGCATGGCGAATTGTGCAGCTTCGGTTTTCTTCTTCCTGCCCGAGAGTTCTGGTTTTCTTGTTCTGTGTATGGAATTGATTTAATTACTTTTAAATTCTCAAGCAAAGAATATATCTCAGTATTTAACTAGTACCTAGGCAGGAAACTAAAGTGGCTCAGAAAATAAATTGGCTCAGGATATTTCCTGTTGCCACAGCAAATCTGCAACCATGATATCTGCTGGACAATAAAGATTACTGTTTACTGGATCACATAATAGGTAATTAATAAATCAATATGGCAGATTACATTAATATTGAAACTTTTAGTAACTTTTTTGCGAATACTATGGATTGTATTATCTCGAAGCTTATATTATTATGGTGATACTTCAATTCATTGGCTATTGGGACTCAGTTTTTTCCTTAATATTCTATCATTAAGGAAGAATATGGTACTTTTAAGAATTATATAGTCTTTACAGATTAATAATGACCAGCTAGTGTACAGGATTAATAACATCAAAAATCAAAAGTTACCTGAAAAAATACTATTAAAAAGGATAACATTAATTTGACAGAAAAAATTGAATTCATATCTAAGAGTACTAAGAAATTATCTGAGAGAATTCATACTGTTGAATTTGAAAATCAAAATTTGTTAAAAAAGTTATGATAAGTTAGCAGATAGAGTATCTCTCCAGGATGGCAATCTGCATGCTATTCAAGTAATGTTCAATATGAGATGTTATATTTAAAGGAGAAATTTCAGATCTTGGAATCACATGTGCAGAATGAGGACCAGAGCCTTGGTGCCTCAATGAAATCTCTAGAAATATATACAGGCCAGGATATTCAGGTTTGACAAAAGACAATGATAACAAGATTTGAAATAATTGAAGAAATTATTGGACCTGATAAACAGGAAAAGAAGTCACAAGGACAGGATTCAGTATTACCAGTAGCTGTCAGAGTTGATTTACCCAGGGTATTAGCTTCCTACCCTGTAATCTACTCTGACAAAGCACCAAGTTCTAAAGGCCCAAAAAGATCCAAAGAAGATAGATGGATACCTATAGAAATTAATTATCTAAAAGAAATTAAGCAAGCTCTTGTAACTTATGCCTTACATTCCACATTTGTTAGGTAGATGATAAAGACATAGTCTTTTAGCATCAAAGCGACACCATATAATTGGATTCAATTGGTTCAGAAGTCCTGGATGATGGGCCTCAATTAATGTTTAGAATTTATATCAGAGACTAAGCCAAAATTTTGAAACAACAGGAAAAAACAAAAGGCTCTAAGACTTCCAAAGATCAAATTCTTGGTGAAGGCACTTATGCTGACCAACAGGTTGAAGAACAAATCTTGTCCCTATGCCACAAAGTGGCCTTAAATGATTGGGACAGGGTTCAAGAACTCAGAAAAGGAATTGAATCATATACCAGAGTTAAACAGGGTCAGGGAGAACCCTTTACTGACTTTTTGACAAAGATTAACTAAGGCTGTACAAATAGGAGCAATAGACTCAGATGCTAAATGAGTACTTATTGAATCTCCGGCTTTTGAAAATACCAACTTAGAATGCAAAAAGATACTTGGGCCTTTAGAGGTTAGATCAGAATCTATGGACGAATGGATATTGCATACAATTGAGACATTTGACTATAATACTGAATCTTGGATAGAAGAAGCAATTTCCAAGGGAATGAGGAGACATCAAAATGCCAAATGTTTTTAATTAAGGTAGAATAGGACATCTGAGAAGGGATTGTAGACAAGGAATTCCTAGAAATAATATTCTCTGGGAATGGCAAGATAGGAAAATTCAGTTTTTAGGTATATGCAGACAATGTGGCAAAGGTTGACATTGGACCAATGAATTCACGTCAACAAAATACATATAAGGCAACCTGATACCATTGAAAAACTCCTTGAGGGGCCTCTCACAGGCCCCCAAGCCAAAAGTTGCCCAGTCATTCCCAGTCACTGTGGAGGACATGTCTCACCAGGAAAATAAAAATATCTGGAGTCTTCTGTCAAAAACCATACTGTTCTAGATGATAACATAAACATGGAGGATAAACAAAAATTTCAATAGGAAATGTATATTCTGGCAGACTTCTATAAATGATCAAAGACCAAAGTTAAGAGTGAGTATAAATGACATTATAATTTTTGGTTTGATAGACATGGGTACAGATGTGAGTATCATTACTCCAGAATCTTGACATCTGAATTGGCCTCTTCAAAAGGCAGATATTCAATTACTAGGAATTGGAACCATATCTCAAGTTACTCAAAGCACAAGATGAATTGACTATATTGGGAAAGAAGGTCAAAGAGGGACGCTTAGGCCGTATGTAGCTAATATTGCAGTAAATTTATGGATTGATTCATGACCTGTTCCAGCAATGGAATTCCCAGATTAACATTCTTGAGGTCTCAGGAACTCACAATTCTGGGAAGGATAATATAAGGTACTATACACAAAGGTCACCAGCCATTCAGGCTGTACAAGAATATAAAGCAACTAGTAAACCTTTAGAGGTACCAACAGTCCTATTTTTAAAGTGGTTAACTAAGAAACCAATATAGGTTATCAGTGGCCTCTAGCTAAAGATAAATAGCTAGTATAAAAACAATTAAATGCTAACCATATTGAAGAAACAACCAGTCTTTTGAATTCTTTTGTATTTGTTGTAAAATTGAAATCTGGTAAATGGAGAATGGTGACAGATATAAAAGCTGTCAATAAGGCAATTCAACCTATGGGCCCTCTAAAATCTGGAATTCCTCTGCCTTCTCTATTACCAAAAGGGTGAACTCTTATAGTTTTTGATTTGAAAGATTGTTTCTTCACTATACCTTTACAAGAAAAGGATAGAGAAAAATTTGCCTCACAGTGCCTACTTACAATAATTCTCTGCCTACTAGGAGATATTATTAGACTGACCTCCCACAAGAAATACTCAATAGCCTCACTCTGTGCCAATACTTTGTAAGTCAGCCATTGGAAATAATATGTAAGCAGTTTCCTAAGTCTATAATTTACCATTGCTTGGATGATATTTTGCTATCCGATTCAAACAGATACTTTAGAAAGAATGTTTGAAGAAGTAAAGAAAGTTTTGCCAAAATGGGGTTTATGAATTGCTCCTGAAAAAATACAGAGAGGACATTCTGTCAATTACCTAAGTTATAAAGTAGGTTTGCAGAAAATTAGGACACAAAGGCACAAATTAGGAGAGACCAGTTGAGGACTCTTAATGAATTTGAAAAATTATTAGGAGACATTTCCAGTCTATGACGGCCTGATGAGATAACACCTGCTCTAATAATTCATTTAAACAAAACCTTAGATGGTGATAAGGACTTGAATACTCCCAGAAAATTAACGGCTGGCACACAAAAGGAATTGACAATTGTTGAGGAGAAATTACAGGAGGCACATGTGGATAGAGTGAATCCAAATCTTAATTGTATTCTAGTCATACTGCCTTCCAAAATTTATCCTATAGGAATTTTAATGCAGAAGGACAATGTTATATTAGACTGGATATTTTACCATATAAATCATGTAAAAATTAAAACTTATGTGAAAAAAATCTCTGAATTAATTATAAAGGTAAATTTAGACTTTGTCAATTAGCAGGTATAGACCCAGCATAGATTATAGTGTCTTTTACTGCTGATGAAATAATAAAATAAAGTTATGGGAAGAGAATAAACTATGGCAAAAAGCTTGTGCTATTTTTCTGAGAAATTAATATCAGTTATCCCAAAAGTGATAGACTTAACCTTATAAAGAGAGGTTCTTGGATTCTTCTCCCAGTTGTACATGATGCTCCAATAACTGCATCCCATATATTTTATACTGATACAAATAAATCAGGGAAGACAGCTTACAAACCAGAAGTAAATAAGGTGTAACAAAGCCTTTATAATTCTGTCCCGAAGACACAATTATATGCTAGTCTCATGGTGCTAAGGGATTTTAAAGAACCTCTTAATATAGTTACAGATTCAAAATGCATAAAGAGTTGTCTTGCATATTGAAACTGCTTAATTTATACCAGATAATATAGAATTGACTTCGTTATTTATCCAGGTGCAAGGCATAATCAAGAATAGGCTTTTTTCTATATACATAACACACATCTTATCCCATAAGACTCTGCCAGGTTCTCTAGCATAAGGTAATGAAGAAATTGATCATTTATTGATTGGAAGTGTGTTGTGGGCCTAAGAATTTCATAAAAAACGTCATGTCAATAGCAAAGGTTTAGAGAAAGAATTTTCTATTACATGGCAACTAGCTAAGAAGATTATAAAGAGAGGCCCTACTTGTTCTTTCTATAACCAAACACTGCTATATGCAGGGACTAACTCAAAGGATACTCAAAGGAATGAAATCTGGCAGATGGATGTGTTCCACTTCAGAATTTGGAAATTTAAAATATGTACCCCACACCATTGACACTTATTCAGGGTTTCAGTAGGCAACGGCTTTCACATTTATTAAAAGTTATGGTTATCATGGATATATCTATAAAATAAAAACAGGTAATGGTCCAGCATATGTCTCTAAGAAAATGAAATCATTTTCTTGCTTATTATAATATTAACCATATTACAGGTATACCACACTATCCTATGGGTCAGGCAGTTATAGAAAGTTCAAATCAAACTATAAAGAAATGTTAAACAAACAGAAAGGAGTAGAAAATGCCCCCAGAAATAGATTACATAATGCTTTATTAAACTTGAATCTTCTTAATGCAAATGAGAAAGGAACAACAGCATCAGAGAGACATTAGATAACAGAAAAAAGAAATGTCTGAATTAAATCAGCTGGTATATTTCAAGGATGTTTTGACATCAGAATGGAAACCATGAGATGTGATGTGCTATGCTGGGGAAAGGGTTTTGCTCTTGTTTCTGCAGAAGAAGAAAAGCTATGGATACCATCAACACTAATAAAGATTCAGTTTGAAAAAGAGAAACCCCTTGAGAAAGCGAAATGACAGCTCATCCACAGAGATGACAATCATACATGTGGTAAGAAAACTTTATAAGGGTAGGGCAGAGTTCTGCTCTTGTCTTTGCAGGAAAATTATGCATCTTCAAAGAGTTGAGAGACCTGTAATATCTAGATGCCTAAAGATGAAAAGATAATTATCCAGCAAGGATCATCAAGCAAAGAGAAATATGACTTATGATGTTGCATCATCTGCATGGTAAAATTTGATTATCGGGACATGTACATATCTCTACTTAAAAATCAGAGCTGGCTTTAGAGTTGGATATTTGCTATTGTTTTTTTTTTTTAAATCCAAGCATGTTGTTTAAAGAGAAATTCAGAATTTTTGTCTCATGTCAGGAGCCATCTAGTATGGGACAGAAAGAAGATAGATTTTATGGAAATATTTTACTTTTCTTCATGCCCAATTTGTCTATAATATATATATTTGGCCCCACAACAATGACTCCACCCAGTTGATATGATGTTATGATGTTGATAGCAATAATATGAGATTAGTTTTTGGATTTAAAAAATCAAATTTTACCAGCTGCTCAAGATGGTTCAAACCTGGGTAGTTAAACTAGTGCACATTTTCACAACATTCTGGCCAGAATTCCAAACAGGAACTTCAGAAAATTCCTACCAAATACTCAGTATTTGCAATTATACCAGACAGTATTCTTGGAAATTAACCATCATTTTATTTACACAGGATCCCATATAAAGAACATAGCCTCCATGACAGCTAGAAGTAGTTCTAGAAGATGACGTCCCCTCACCCAACCAAGTTTGTCCTCAAGGTTAGGGATATCATTTAGGAGTTCATTATACTTGGTGTAGGGTTGGGGTTTGGGGAAGAAATTTTGTAGGCTCAGGAATCTCTCTAATAAAAAAGAGAGGAAACTGGATGGGATATTAGATTAGTGTAAGCTTACTCACTAATAATAATAGTGAGTAATACAATGAATACTTGTGAATGATCATTTATAGGCAATTTACATTGGTATAGATTCTTGTATATTGATACAAACTTAAATTATATTGAATATGTTCCTATTTTTGCCCATCATATTTGTATACCTTGGCAAAGTTATTTTGCCATATTGTAAGCATGCATGCTTCTACCTCTACTTAAAACATTTTTGTATACTGACATAATTTTAGGATATATTTATCATATTGCTATGTACATTTTTACCTCTAATCAAGATGCTTTTACATTGTTTACATTTTGAGGTCATTACTTGTTGCACATTTGTTTATTGTATTCTAATATGAAGTCTTAATGTTTAAGTTATACAAGTATTAAGATTTAAACTAGTCAGGATAGGATAATTATGAATAATATATTTGTTCTTATTGTATATAATTTTGTATTAAGCTTAGAACTCTCTTATTTGAACAAAATGGGGAGGTGCTTTAGGAAGTCCTACAGCCAGTAGTTACCCACCCACTGGGTCCTCTTGTACTATTTATGCAAATGTAGAGCTTGTGTCTACACTCTTTTCCAGCTGTGGGATTAGATTTCTGATCTTCGTTCCAACAGAGGATTCTGGTTTATGAGTCTACCCCTAAATAAATGTTGATTTATTACTTTATTAAGAAATGTTGATTTCTTAATTTTGAGCTAGTGTGGAATTATTTTGAGCATTCTTCTTCAATTCCTAGGAATTCCTTTTCTACAGTCCCTTCTTTAATGTCCTATTCTACAACAATTAAAACATTTGGCATTTTGGTGTCTCATCATACCACTGGAAATCGCTTCTCCCACCCAACCACACCTCAGTACTAACTTGGTGGGACCTTCAGGTAGGAACCATACTCACTACCTTAACTCTGAAAATGACTGTGCAGCACATGAACACTTTGTATCTGAGTAATAGCTAAAATGCTATGGAGAGCATTATGTGTCCTGAAATACCTCTGTGTATGGTGGGCGGGAATTGCCATGCTCTCTTGCCTGTGCAATCTTAGAAGACCTGATCCCATTGCCTGTGCAGGCAGGGGGCGCTGAGTTTCTGGCATTGTCTACTTTTCTTCTATCCCCAAGTGGGCATACAAGCACCCGGGCCCACAAACACCATTCAAGTGCTCCATAGCTGAACCTTCCAAAAGAGTCAGAGGGTTTTATGCTGGCAAACTAGGATGCTGTCATTTTGAAACTGTTTTTTTTTTTTTATTATTTATTTATTCTTATTTTTTTTGCGACCACTGAATTGAGAAGACCTCTCTTAAAGGAGCTACAAGCTGCCATCAAACAGAGCCCATCCAATAAAAAAAATGCCGCTAAACTTTATTTTTAATGTCTAGAATTCCTTTCCAAGTCCTCTCATTGTTTTTTAGTGTGTGTGTGGGGGGGAGGGGTTAGCTAGCACACATTGGGTGCCAATCTGTTGTAGGAGGCTGGTTATTTGATTTCGGTTGCCCAAACTCGAAATAACCACACCAGAAACTGTATTAATTAAATCACTGCTTGGTCTATTAACTCTAGCTTCTCATTGGCTAGCTCTTATATGATAATTTAACCCATTTCTATTAACTCATGTGGCTGTGACTTACAGGCAAGGTTCTGCCTTGTCTGTCACTGGCAGCTACATTATGCCTGTCTGACTCTGTCTTCTTTCTCTCAGCAGTCAGTTTAGTCTTCCCTGCATAGCTCTACTCTGCCTTTCTATAGGCTCAAAGCAGTTTCTTTATCCATTAACCAATAAAAGCAACACACATGCAGAATGATTTCCCACAACAATTCTTTATTATCAAATAGCCTTATTGTTTTACCCAAATAATGCAATGTTTTATCAGTTACTAATTTCCCAATGTAATGAGGGATAGTATGTCTTTTGAAAAATTTTGTCCCAGGGAAAGGACCAGACAGCTATTATCATAGTAAAATAATATGAAAAGATGGATTTCAATATTGTCATGTGAGAAACAAGTCATAGGAATATTGCAAGGAATATTTCTAAATGGTGGGTCTGTAAGTGGCCTTCATGCCTAGAACAGCCTCCCTTTGTTATTTCATACCACTGGAGTCCTACTATCCTTTGTTTATTATATTTTTACTTGGGTTGCAAAATCATTGAATCAGCCTGAGTTATTGCCCTCTCTTAACATCAGAAGTGTTTTTCAAACAGAAAATTCAATAGCCTTATTTACCTTTCATCAGTATGTTTCCTGCAATGGTTTGGCCACTATGGAAATAATATGGAAAATTCTCAAATAAATAAAATAAAACTCTGTATTATCTTACTATGTCATTTCTAAATATATGTCCCAATGAAACAAAGTCAGATTTCACCAGGAATATCTGTCCACACATCTCCATCAGAGCATTATTAACACTGTCAGATAATGCACTCAGTCCCACTATGTGTTTTAAGTCCCTGTGGATAAAAATGATTGAGTAGTTTAATTGTTACTCTTGACAATAACGGTTCTTATTTTAAATTTCTCAAAACATTTCTTCAGAAGAAATTGTGGAAATAAAGTTAGAAAAAAATATGTGCATGAGCTGGGTGGTGGTGGTGCACACCTTTAATCCCAGCACTTGGGAGGCAGAGACAGGAGGATCTCTGTGAGTTCAAGGCCAGCCTGGTCTACAAGAGCTAGTTCCAGGACAGGAACCAAAAGCTATGGAGAAACCCTGTCTCGAAAAATGAAAAAAGAATGTGTGCATGTGTGTGTGTGTGTGTGTGTGTGTATGAACGTATGGATATATATACACTATATGTACACACACATTGTATGTATGTATGTATGTATGTATGGGGGAATGGAGAGGGAGAGGAAGGGAGAGAAATAAAGCAAATTATATGCTACTGCTTTGACCCTTATCTAATTTGCTATAATTAAGTTTCATTAAGGTTGTTTTGGTTCATTAGCCTGCATTTTAAAGATTAGAGCAAGAGAAAAGAGATTGCAGAAAGTTGGTAAAGTTTCTGAATAGTCATCATCTTCCCATTACTGACCAGACTTCTCCAGAGGTGATGAACTGTTAGCATCTGCCTATTGATTTTTCCATTATTTTAATGTTCTGCATTCTGTTATATAAAGTAATAATAATAAGCACATATGCATATACACATAATTATTATTTATTTCATTAAGAAAATTCTCGTCAACATTTTAATTAGATATCTGAAAATTAAAAAAAATATCCATTCTCATCATTTTCCATTCTTTTTTATTATTTTTAAAAAGAAAACAAACTATCTTTTCATTATACATACAAGCCAAGTTCCCGTTCACTCCCCTCCTCCTATTCCCTCAACAAACCCTCCCAATCTACACCCATCCACTTCTCAGAGAAGGTAAAGGCACATTGACTTAAGAAACCTGGCTCTAAAGAAATTCCCAGGAATTCACAAGGATGACTCTGACTAAAAACCTAAGCAAAAGATAAGAGGGGGCCTGAACTTGACTCACCTTATAGTCAGACTGATGAATATCTTAAATATTAGCATAGAACCTTCATCCAGCAACTGATGGAAACAGAGGAAGAGACCCACATCAGAGCACTGGACTGAGCTCCCAAAGTTCAGCTGAAGAGTGGGAGCAATAGAGAATATGAGCAAAGAAGTCAAGACCATGATGGGTACAACCACTCAAATAGTCTACCTGAGCTAATGTGTGCTCACCAACTCCAGTCAGACTGGGAAAGAACAAGCATAGAACCAAACTAGTCCCTCTGAATGTGGTTGACAGTTGCATGGCTGCAGCACGCTGAGGGGCCACTGGCAATGGCACCAGGATTTATCACTATTCATGTTCTGGCTTTTGGGGAACTTATTCTATTTGTATGGATAACTTGCTCAGCCTAGATATAGTAGGGAAGGCCTTGGACCTTCCCAAAAGCAATGTGCCTTACATTCCTGTCATTTCATAAGAAATTAAAAAAGTCCAGATAGATGTATGTTATGAGCACATGTATAATGCATGGCATGTGTGGCATAGATAGAGATAAGAAAATTTACGAGTCCAAGATGAGTTACTTAAACACCCTGCTGACATATATTGGGCATTTGCTGAATCTAGTTCTCTGGACCATATTTTATATTTTTTCTTGATTTTATACTTTCAAATTCCAAATTTTGCTTTACAAAATAAAAATACTTGCCTAAGTAATATCCTGCTTTCAAATTTGACAATGTGCAAATAAACATAGTTTTTTGTGATCTTAATTTTTGAAATTTATATTAAAACCAAATGCAGTTTTAAGTATTATTTAATATGCAATTCTATTTTCATATGCTTTGGGAGGTCTCTCTGTATATGTGTTGCTTTTATTGGCTAATGAGTAAAGAATCTGCCTTGGCCTGTGAGAGAGTACAAGAGAGCTAGGCAGGGAAAATTAAACTGAATGCTGGGAGAAAGAAGGAGGAATCAAAGAGATGCCAGGTAGCCACCAGAGGGAAAAAAATGTCCCTGGAACCTTGCCAGTAAGCCACAAGCCTTGTGGTTAAAATATAAAATAATGGAAATGAATTGAATTATGATATAAGAAGGTAGCCAATAAGAAGCTAGAGCTAATAGGCCAAGCAGTGATTTAATTAATACAGTTTATGTGTGGCTATTTCGAGTCTGTGCAGCCAGGAACAAACAAGCAACCCTCTACATTCATATACTTATTTAAATTCTCTGTACACTTTTATTGATATTAAAATATTTCTGTGCATAAATATGGAATATACTATAATATATTTTGGTATAATAGAGTAATATACTACAGTAATATACTGTAGTAAAGAATATTTAAAACCTTTCAATTCTTTATACCCAAGGTAATATTTAAAATATATATAGTCAATATTTTATTTCAAAGTTTATGAAAAATAAAGCTAATTCTAAGCATGCTAAATGATGGGCAGTCTTTTTTAGTTTGAGAAATCAGTACCTTAAATTGTTTGGTTTTTACGTGGTCAACAAAGCTTTCTGAAGGTGAGTCAGGACATGTGCCTCAGGCAGAACTGATCTTGTTATAGGTGTGAGATTATCTTACTTTAAAACTCCAATCCTGCCATAAAACCACTGACAAGACTTTCATCCCAAATCTGGCCTTACAATGCATAACACAACAGAGGGACAATTAAAGGTAGTCATAGTCTATTATCGCTTCCACTGGTTCTGTTAATGAGCTCTGTGACTTGTTTCAGAATCAAAAAGCTACTCCTGAGAAAGCTTATTCACCTAAGTAAGAGAGTCTTTATCACTTTGCCCTTAAATTGCTAGTTCTGTGCCTTTGAGTTTGGGGAGCAATACTGAAAGAAAGTCTTATAAGAGAGCCATTAGTCTTGTGCAGTCTAGGATTTGACAGTTTGTGAGGTGACACAGGCCATTACTTTACCAACATCATTTCCAATTCCTTAGGCAACTCCCCTAGCTCCTCTGGAGAAAATATTTAGCTTTTCTCTCTCTCTCTCTCTCTCTCTCTCTCTCTCTCTCTCTCTCTCTCTCTCTCTCTCTCTCTTTCTCTCTCTCTCTTTCTCTCATTTCTTTCTTTCCCTTCCTTCTTCATGTTTTTCTCTTTTCCCTCCTTTCTCTTGCTACTTTTATATTTTTAAAAATGAAAATAATACAGTCATTTGGATTTTTCTTATTACTTGTCTGTTTTTATAGCTTATATGGCAATGTTCATACTTGCTGATACTTTAATTGACTATGTAAAACAACATACAAACAACAGAAAGGACAATAATTTGAATGTTTTGTACAAACTCAAAGGATTACATTTAATTAAATAGGGTATAAGTACAGAAGCTTCCATAAGTAACAGATATTATATGTATTATAGAGTAGTCCTTATACTTCAAGAGAGGAAAGAACTAAACATTAAAGAAATAAGACTTTTGAATCTTACATATAGCTCAATGGTAGGCTGTCTGCTTTTTGTGAAGGTCCTCAGCACTGTACAAGAAGGCTTTAATATAGACATTTCTCAAAAGAATACGTGACACAGGTATGGTTTTATGATAAAATTCTAGTCTTTAAATATTTCTTCTGTGTTGATATTTAGTTTGTCATTTATAATACATAAAGTATATATTATATGTAAAGTAGATATACATGCCTAAAATCTAAATGTCAACATTTCAACCTTAATATATATTCTACTAAAATATTAATGGTGATGTGTGATTCCACTCTGTATATTGTGAATATATATTATTACCATTGCTTAATAAATAAGCAACTTTGAGCTATGGTAAAACAGAATACAGGTAGGCAGGAAAACTGAACTGAATACAGGGAGAAAAAAGAAGGAGTCAGGCAGATGAGAAAGGCACCAGAACCTTACTAATAAGTCACAGCTTCGGGGAGGCACATAAATTAATAGCAATGGATTAATTTATGATATAAGAGCTAGCTAAGAAAACAGCTGTGCCATTGGCTGAACAGTGTTGCAATTAATATAGTTTCTGTGTGATTATTTGGGTCTGGGTGGTCAAGAAACAAAAGTGCAGTCTCTGCATACCAATAGTATCACAATTTGTACTGCTTAAAATTTATAACACAATTTGAACAAAAGAAATGGTAGGTTTTCTACTCTATATTAGTGTCCTTTTTGAACATTAGCTAGCAGAACATTATAGAAACTGAATTACTTTTGCAAAAGTTACACTTAAATTTCTTTTTAATTGTTCTGGACTTTTCTGTAAAATGTTTTTCTTTCACTATAAAATAAATTGAATATTTTTCCTTTCCTCATGTCATTTCCTATGAAGTAATTCAGGATTTCTAAGGCATTGAATCTGACAGCATGCCCTTGTGTATTCCATATTGGGTACATAAATGATCACAAGAAGGTGAAAGCTAACTCAACCCAAAGTATGTGGTATTCAATTGCTTAAACTTTTTCTCCATTTTCATTCTTTTTTGGTATGCCAAATATTCAATTCCAGTTATTTTCACAGACAATTATAAATATCCTTATAAGAGCCTGGTGGGAAAACATATAAGTGGTTTCCTCCTTAGCAGTCTTCCATTGAGCTGTCCTGCTAAATATATTTATGCTTAGTATGCATTAATATGTTTTAAAATTAAAGTAACCAAACAGTTTACCATAAATAATATGTTTGTAACATACCAGATTATTTAAAGATTTCTAACATACCATAGTTTCATTGTTACAAATTAGCTTTCTTTGGAATATTCAGAATTCTGATTTGGACCAAGGAAGAGATCTTAAATATTTGAATTTCATGAAATCCATTTGGTACAACATACTTGGACAGTTTTTCATGGAAATTTTGCTGTATTTATTACTCTCAACTAGAAGGTCCTCTACTGACTTTTATATCTTAGATTATTATCTTGTGGCTCAAAAATTAGTGATATTTTTATTTCTAAACGCTTTTGGTGATAATAAGACATATCTACTCTTATACCAAGGCTAGCTGGACTGGGACTAAATAAGCATGGAATAAAACCGGACTCTCTGAACATGGCGGACAATGAGGGCTGAAGAGATGCCAAGGACAATGGCACTAGGTTTTGATCCTAATTCATGAACTGGCTTTGTGGGAGCCTAGCCTGTTTGGATGCTCACCTTCTTGGACCTGGATGGAGGGGGTGGACCTTGGACTTCCCACAGGGCAGGGAATCTGGACTGCTCTTCAGACTCGAGAGGGAGGGGGAATGTAGTAGAGGGAGGGGGAGAGGAGTGGGGGGAGGGCGAGAGGAGTGGCAGGAGGGGGAGAGAAATGGGAGGTGGGGAGGAGGCAGAATTTTTTTCAAAAACAACAACAAAAAGACATATCTATTTCTAAGATGAAAACCAAAAGAAAAAAATGTTAAGAAATTACAATATGCAGTGCCCCAACATTGCACTCAAGTTTGAAAGTTATTTCTTTGTTGGGAAGTGAATGCACCATCTCTAAATGAGGAACGGCAGACAATTAATGATTGCTGAGAAAGGGAGACTCACTCTTCTTTAGTAATGGGTGTCATGAGTATTTTTAAATAAAAAGTGCTCAGAACAAAAAAAAACGAATACAAGTGAGCAACACTAAATGGATTTAGCAGGGTGAATTTTTATGTGTATACATGCAATAATAAAAAAAAAAACAGAGCTAAAATATCCTTTTACACGTTCCTATGCCCCAAAATAGAGATATTTGGCTGTAATGGACATATACATCTTCTTGATTACAGTGATGCTATATTCAGTTTTATGTGCAAACATCAATTCAGTAGAGTATCTGCATATTTTTAATGAAAAATGAAAATTAGGATAAAACATTAGTGCATATAATATGATTTCTGATCAATACTTATCATTTTATCTAGAGGTAATCAGATCTTCTGAAAAAAAATGTCTTTTTTGTGAATTGACACAGGTCTGAAAATACATGGTAGATAAGCAAAATGCATACTTTCAGGTCATCTTGGAATTCTACCCTGGAAAATATTCTTAATCATTCATAATGACTGAATTTTGTTATTTTCTATTCATTTTTAGTCAAGTTCTGAAGAGTAATTAGAAAGAGATTAAATCTGAGAATTTTAAATTTGGCACTTGTCTCTTATTTTTGCCTTGACCATGTTAACCCTGACAATTCAGTGGAAACAACATGATCTAGTGTGCACAAGCCATACTGGCCATCTGTAAGGGATAGTAACACATGTTCAAGAGAGTGGTTGAAAAACCCAACAAGGCAGCAACAAATCTGAATTATCCTATACTTTCTTCTATTGTATTCAAGTGGCATTCACCAAAAATGTTTTGTGCCCTTATGCAAATACTGCAATTTGATGTAAACTGTTTTGAAAGGTGATTCCGAATGCTTCAAGTTAAATTGACTCTGACCTCTAATTGCTTATGTTGACATGAATTGCATTGTTTTAGGAAAAAAACTTAGTTATTTTTTGTTTGTTTGTTTGTTTTTTGTTTTTTTCGACACAGAGTTTCTCTGTAGCTTTGGAGCCTGTCCTGGAACTAGCTCTTGTAGACCAGATTGGCCTTGAACTCAAAAAGGTCTGCCTGTCTCTGCCTCCTGGGTGCTGGGATTAAAGGTTTGTGTCACCACCACCCAACTCATGGTTGAATATACTTAAAGTCCATCAAATAATTTGAGGCTTATTTTTAAATTAAAAAAAAAATACTCCTTACCATCAAAGTGAGCAGTGCATTGCTTTCTCAAGAATGTCTTTATTCTATCATTTTATCTTTGGACAATGACATTACTGAGAAATAATGACTCCCAACTGAACTGTATTTTCTCTGAGCTACCTTGAAAAGCGAACATGCTATGATTCAACAAGCTCCTAAAATAATCTGAATTGTTTCTCACAATTAATTATGCTTTATCATGTTCTCAAAGGTTTTATGAACACTTGTGAAAGCATGTGAAGTTTTCTTAAGGTTAAAACAAAAGAGCCCCATCAAAAGTGTCCTTAAAAAGGTTTAGAACTTGGGTGAACATGTTTTCTGATACATGTATACAAAATATTCAACTTAGTCATTAATACAATAATACATTCCTCAACTCACGATTGTTACTAGCCATTGTATTTTACTTTGATCTCAAAAGAAGAAAAATTATATTCAACCTATAACAATGTTAAATCATTTTTAGACGTTTTCTCCAAAAAAATGATAACTAATTTTTAAATTTGATGCCTAGTGACTGCTAACAGTATAATTTATAGCACTAGTCTTCTTGTGAAATTCATTCTCAATTTGTTCGTTTCTAACCCTATTTTTCAGGCCTGTGCAATAAATTATCCTTGATGCTCAGTACGTCAATCAATTTTATGTTACTACTGAAAAAATATACTGAGAGAAAAATTGATAAGACTTTCTACATTTAAATGTGTTGATTATAAAAGCAATTATTATCACAGATATTTTGATATGTGCTTTGGGGGAATACATATTTTTTTCTTGATAAGCACAATCAATTTTGCGGAAAAATGGTAACTGATTTTCTGAAGCATAACAAAAATTAGAAGTTATATTTTAACACTATAATTAATATTGTATTTATTATATATTTTATACTTGAAAAATATAAAATGCAGAAAATATAAAAATATTATATTATTTTGAGGGCATAGTTTTTCAATTTTTTCAACCTTGTTTTCCATGAATGCTATTTTCTTTTTAATATTCTTTTCCATTATCAGTGTGTATCTGTCTTGTGTGTGTTTACCGACTCATATTTCTATCTAAATATGATGCTATAAGCATGACACATTTGCAACATCCTGTATGCTTTAAGGTAGTGTGGCCATACAACTTGACTGATGACTTGCAAGAACAAAGTTTATGTTGCGTAGGTGCAGATTTTAAGACATGACAGATCACTGTGACTCCTCTTCAATGATAGAGACCTAATTAAAAAAATGTTACTTAAACAAGCCTCTAACTCTGAATCTTTGAAGAAAATTAAAACGTTCTTGCTGATCCACAGTTTAAACAGTAGAATAAATAAATATTTCCTATATATTGAAGTGTGAACACATGGTTAAGTTTTATGTGCTATTAGTAAGTTATAATAAAGCCAGTCCTGATTGTTTTAGTCACTGTTCTATTGTTATAAAGGGGCTCTATGACCAAGACAACTCTCCTAAAAGAAAGCATTTAATCAAGGCCTTGCTTACACTTTCAGAACCTTAGTTCATTATTGCCATGTCCGGGAGAAAGACTCTGAAACAGGAGCTGAGAACTCCTGTTCTGAGGGCAAAGAGAGATAGAGATAGAGATAGAGAGAGAGAGAGAGAGAGAGAGAGAGAGAGAGAGAGAGAGACAGAGAGAGAGACAGAGAGAGAGATGTTGAAATAGGAGCGGCAGGGCTGCGTCCCTGGCACCCGGCCGCCCGCATGGCTAGTTTATACCCAGAAATAATTACACGGAAACTGTATTTTTTCAAACATTGTCTGGCCCGGCTAGGTCCAGTTTCTTATTGGCTAGCTCTTACATATTGTTGGGTGCCAAAATGTAACGGCGTAAGCGAATGCAGACAGATTGTCAAAATATAGACAGCTTTAATGGAGGAATAGACTTACAGAACCACTGTTCCCGCGGAGACCAGGAAAGCAGAAGAGAGCGCTGGGAGCACGCTCACCAATTTTATAGGAGAACTTTAGCCTGAGGCGAACACGCCCCCTAAGGGGTGGGACTTATCCCTACAGAGAGAGAGACAGAGAGAGAGACAGAGAGAGAGAGAGAGAGACAGACAGAGAGAGAGAGACAGAGAGAGAGACTTGTCTTGGTATGGACTTTTGGAACTTCAAAGTCTAACCCAAGAGGCACTCTTCTTTGAACAAAACCACACCTACTCAAATAAGGCCATATCTATATGAGCCTGTGTGGGCCATTCTTACTACCATATTCCACACCCATACATTTGCAAACACATTCATTCCAACCCCACAACCTTTTTCTTGTATTCTCCATGCTAAAAAGTAGTGGCTCTGGATTGAGACCCTTTTGGGAGATACATATCAGATATCTTACATGTCAGATGTTTACATTATGATTCACAGCAATAGCAAAACCACAGTTATGAAGTAGCAAAGAAATAATTTTTTGGTCGAGGGTCAACACAACACGAAAATCTGTATTGAAGAAGAGCAGCAATAGGAGGGTTGAGAACCACAACATAAAGCTAGAACCATGTGACTGAAGCTGTCACGTTCTGCCGCTGGAAGGGGCTGGGACTTTCAACCATTGTTCAGTTGTATTTGCATCAGCTTTCTGCTTTTGATGTTTTCCTTAAATGTTTAAGCTTTTCTTCAATTCCTTTTCCATAAGTTGGAAGCTTAGTCGTGGAGTCTTGCTCTAAGGTCACCACTCCCTTTATTCTATTTAGCATCAGACTTCTTTATAACACTGAACTTAGTGTGATTACACGTCCTGGTGCTTCTTTTCCTCCTCAGACTGTACCTTTTGCATTTCTCCTTGTGCAGTTCTCTCCCTTTCACTATAGATATGTCTAAGAAGAATCACTATTAATCAAAAGACAGTCAATCCTAGCATGTCTTAAATCTTCTTTGCCAATGCCATTATCCAAAAGTTTTAAGTTTAGCCTTGGCTAATTTTTAGGACAAAGGTAGAGCAGCCACATTCTTTGTCAAAATATCACAATGGTCTCTAGGCCACTACTATTTTTCTTCCCCCTCTGAAGTCTCTTGATCTGAGCCCCAGCAGTCCACTTTATCCTCAATAACACTCTTTTCCACACTGTTATTACCCTAACCCATTAAGACCCACTTAAAGAGTTCAATTTTCTTCATAGTCCAAAGTCTCAAAGTCAGTATTCTAACAAGAAGCAGCCTCGTCATGCCTGTCACAGTAATACTCCACCTCAGGTATCAGCTCCTGTCTTAAATACTGTCCTATTGCTTTGAAGAGACACCATAACCAAGGCAACTTTTATAAAAGAACTATTTAATAGTGTGTTTGTTTACAGTTTCAGAGGATGAGCTCATTATCACCATGGCAGGAAAGATGGTCTTGGAGCAGTAGCTGAGAGACATTCTGACCCTCATTCAGAGACTGACAGAGACAGAGGAACAGAGCGACTAGTACTGGCATGGGCTTTTGAAACCTCAAAGCCCAATTCAAGTGACTCATTACTTCGAACAAAGCCACAGCTTCTTCAGCAAGTCCTCACCTGTATGAGTCTATGGGGGCCATTCCTATACAAACCACATGGATTGAGATATATAATATCTTATTTTTTTTTTCTTTTCAATATCAGAAATAATGCAAAAATCCCGCTATTCAAATTCTTCACCAAATAAAAAAATGTGTTGTATATATAAACAATAATTAATACTTTAAATTTTGAGGCTTTACTACTGCAAATCATGCATGAGGCATTCTTGTGAAGAAGGGTACATATAAGATTGGGTTGAATTGGGTTGCAACTGTATGGTAGAGTTTACCTAGCATACAAAGTGCCCTGCATTTGATCATTAGTATTTCAAAATAGAATGTGTGTGTGTGTGTTGAGGGTATGAGTGTGTAAAAGTATGTATATGCATGTGTATGAGCATTTGTGTATTTGAGCATGTGAGAGTATGTGCATATATAAGTTTGTGTGTGGCCGGGCAATGGTGGCGCACGCCTTTAATCCCAGCACTCGGGAGGCAGAGGCAGGCGGATCTCTGTGAGTTCGAGACCAGCCTGGTCTACAAGAGCTAGTTCCGGGACAGGCTCCAAAGCCACAGAGAAACCCTGTCTCGAAAAACCAAAAAAAAAAGTTTGTGTGTGAGTGTGGATGAATGTGTTTATGTGTGAACTGTTATGCCTTTCTCTTTACTGGTGTCCTATATTTATGTCATTATTAAATCAATTATTATCTGATACATACCTCTAATTGGTTCCCAAAGCTGCTTGTTGATTTTAATTTACATCATATCCTACTTATTAACGGTTAGTGGGAAACTTTTTGCAAATTTGTTTATAATTTGATAGATGAGAAATGTCAAGTCACCTTGAAATTTAACATTTTAATTTGTATCATCTAATAAGGTTTTTAACAAAGAAATGCTATTCTTCAATGTCATTTATTTGTTCAGTTCCAATGTTTTTAAATATATGCTCTATAAAATAACTGTTTTTAATGTATATTCACTTCCTAGTTCAGAGTGAAGTGCATTTCAAGTCTATTTATGCATTAGAAGAAATGACTATAATATATCAATATAGAGAGAATTGAAACTCTATGAAAATCAAGCCTAAAACCCATCTCTTTAAAGAAATCTTGATGTATGAGAAAAAATACTATGTTTAAGATAAAATATATTTTGAATCTAAGACAAAGCAAGTAATGCATTATTAAATACTCTGAGTTCAGTTGATCTACTTTTTGTTATTCTTTTTTTTTTTTTTTTTTTGTGGAAAGGACTCATTTTATAACTCAAGTTGGCCTGGAATTTGCAGCCTTGCTTCATCTTCCAGAATTACAGAATTTAGGTGTGTGTATCCCCATGAACCCAATTGATTATATGCTATATACCACATTGAAGTATAAAATTTTGTTATAAAAGCTCATGATGATACACAACATATGTGTTTGTGCATCTGTGTGGTACAGGGGATCAAAGCCAGGACATGGTTTGTTTGCATGCTTGATAAATGCTCTACCAGCATACTACATCTCAAGCAATATTGACCTATACTATTGGAATTTTACAGGCATCAATAATTAATTAAATTCTTTATTATTGGAAGTTTTAGAATTGATGTAAAATAGCTCAAAATTGTAATGAATTTGATCAATTATTGAATATGTCAACTTATAAACTAATAATTTGCTATCATGGATAACAATATGCTTCATCATAGTAAAGCTGCTTTCTTTATGTATAAAACAAAATTAATACCTATCCCCAAATATAACAAGTACAAACACACACACACACTAAGCCTTCAATAGGGAGAGCAGATTAAAATACATTGTACAAAACTTCAAAACCTAATGAAAATGACAAAACAGAAAACAAAACACATGATATTTTATGTTGCATCACAATTTCGTATAAAGGCAACTTGAAATGTAATTTATTCTGAGCAAGGAGGTGAATACATATTGAAAAGCAATTGTATTACAGAACAAACATTCAAAGCTTTGAAACTCTCCTTTCCTGTTTGCAGCATGTGTGCTAATTGCAGAACCTTGTCAGCAGTTTGGAGTATCCTGAACTCTAGGCTTTTTTTCTAGTTTCCTTATGGAAATAAAGTAGTTGCTTTGTTTTGAAAAAAAAAAAAAAACAAAGCTTTGAAACTCAATAAATAAATGGCATTGAAGAATATTTTGATAAGAATATTATTAGATAAGAGAAATATAAAAATATAAATGTATAATTACAAAGTGACTTAGCATTTCCTGGGTACTAAATTACAAATTTGAAAAAGTTTATCACTAAAGGCTGATAAGTGGGTTATGAGGTAAATAAAAACAATTAAGCTGTTTTGGGAACAAATCAGAGGTATGTATCAGATAATTTTTGATTCAATGATGATACAAATATAGGACACAAATAAAAAAGTATAACAGTTCACATGCACATATGCATGCATACTTTTTCTCTTTTTCTCTTTCCCTCACTTCTTTTTCTCTCACACACACACTCACACATACACATACTTTTTGTTAGTGCATATCCAAAATATAGATCAAACTCCTACTACAATTTCTCAGGTAAATAAGAGATTAATGTCTCTTGAAAAATATTATCTGTATTATCATTGTTCAATTTTAATCTCTGTCTATAATGGAAGTACTTTCTTCTTGACAAAGCTACATGAAAGTTATCCCAAGATGCTTTATACCTTTTTATTTATTTTTAATAATATTCCCACCTATATTTATTTGCTGTGAGTCACAATGAATTCCTGAATGACAACCCTTTGGCAATGCTTGAGTTTTTACATGTCAAATCTGAACTTATCTTGTGTTTCACTTTGTATAATAAAAAACAGAAAAGTGCATTTTCTACACACTGTGTCCCTTTTAGTGAATGTTATAACATGAAGGATACTTTGGTTTCTGTGGTGGAGTATTTGTCATAGAAATGTTGATTCATCCCAGTGCCCCTTGTAACAGCTAGGCAGCCACAAAACTCAGATTACTATAGGAAAAAAATCAGTAATTTGAATATAGTCCAAACTGCTTGCATGTGAAATTGTGAGCCAGTAAAAAGCATGTTAAAGGTTTTTTTTTTCCTGTTTTCTCACTTTTATTAGTTCTTTGAGAATTCTATGCATTGTATTTGACTATTCCCCCACTGATGATTTATGCCTGTGTGCATGTGTATGTTAGTACACACACTAAAGAATACCATTACCCCACTATTGCTTTACAATTACAGTCATGAAAGAAAAAGCAGAAAGTCATTGCAGCAACAACTTATTGAGAGGCACACTTGGGGAGTTTCACATGGTGAGTGACTGCAATATACTTTTAATAAACCAATCAGTCTCATAAACTATGTAAGGTCTGTGAGATATATATTTCCTTTTCCAGGTATAGAAAGACGAAGGCATCATTTTGGACTTGTGAAGTAAGATATTTTGTAGGAAATGCGAGGTGAATACATATAAAACGCTGATGTGGGATTCCCCTCTGTATGTTGTGAATACCATTGGTTAATAAAGAAACTGTCTTAGGCCTGTTCACGGCAGAACTTAGGTAGGTGGGGAAAACTAAGCTGAATGCTGGAAGAAAGGAGGTGGAGTCAAAGAGAAGCCATGTAGTCCCTACCTGAGACAGCCACGTGGTGATACACAAATTACTAGAGATGGTTTAGTTTCGGATATGAGTTAGTCAAATTATGCTTAAGCTATTAGCCAAACAATATTGTAAATAATATGATTTCTGTGTGATAATTTCAGGAGTCTAGGTGGCCAAAAAATAAACAAGCAGCCTCTTAAAACAAAATACCTAAAATTAAAGGGTAGAATTCAGAGAGTGAACTTTAAAGATGTTAGCTTTTTCAAATGATAGCTGGTCTAGACAGGCAGGAGAAAAGGCTCAAGGATTTAAAGTGCTTGTGCTCTTGAAGAGGGTTTAAGTTCAGCTGCCAACATCCAGATATAGCAGCTAAAAGAAGACAGATTGTCCATTTTTCTTTCTAACCAAAGAAATGAAAGACCTCTTCAACAAGAACTTTAAGTCTTTGAAGAAAAAAAAATTGCAGAAGATACCAGAAAATGAAAAGCTCTCCTATGCTTTTAAATAGGTAGGATCAACATAATAAAAATGGCAATCCTACCAAAACAATCTATAGATTCAATGCAATCCACATCAAATTCCCAACACAATTCTTCACAGACCTCTTGTTTCCGATTCTACACAAAGAACTACAGGCAATTTAGGAAAGCTGAGAAGAGGAGAAATGCTCTTCATGAAAAGCACATTGATTGCTTATCCAAAACCAGATTATCATCGCTGAAAGAATACATACAAGTAACAGTATGCACATTAAATTATATGAAGAAATGTATATGTATATGCATATGTCTAAATAAATGTAACAACAATTATAAAAAACAAAAGAGGCCAAGAATTTGAAAAAGAGCTGGGATGGGTATAAGGGGAGGTTGGGAGGGAGAAAAGGGAAGGTGGAAATGATGTTATTACATTATACTATCAAAAATAAAAAGTAATCAAGAAAGAAAGAAAGACATGGAAATGATTTTACATGCATTAAGAAATAGTCTTTAAGGTTTTGATGATATATTGTACTTTGAATTCACTTTGCTAAAAAGTATAATATAACCAAACTGGCTATATACATTTGACTCCAGCTGCAACTGAATGTATGAAAGACCACATCTTACTATTGCTTTCTTCTTTCTTTCTGTATGCAGCCTGATTCTTCAGTATTGATCTTACCTTCAACAAACCTGTCCCATTATGATTTAAATATGACTTTTTCAGTCCTTCCTGCTATATTTGTTCATATTCAGATGAATGAGAAAAGATTAAGAAATTCAAAGGAATCAGAGAGGATATCTTACTCCTCTGGACACAACACCACCTGACTTAGCTCTGGGTTGATTCAAGGTCTGAACTCAGCAATTAAAAGGATCATGAAAAAGGCAAAGGGTGACACTTACGATATTCATCAGTCTGACTACAAGGTAAGGCCAGTTAGGGCACCCGCTCTATTGCTTAGTGTCTTAACTGGGGTCATCCTTGTAGATTCCTGGGAATTTATCTAGTGCCAGGTTTCTTGCTAGTCCCACAATGGCTCCCTTAATCAAAATATCTCTTTCCTTGCTCTTATCTCTGTCCTTCCTTATCTCAGCCATCCCATTCCCTTAAGTTCTCCTCCCCACTTCCCTTCTCTCTTCCTCTTACCCTCACACTGTCCCTTCTTTCCCCTTCCCTATGTTTCCAATTTTGTCAGGGGAATATTAAATGTCACTGTAGAACCTTCAATCAGCAACTGATGAGGCAGAGCACCGAGGTGAGCTTCCAAAGTCCAGATGAAGAGTGGGAGGAGTGAGAGTGTGAGCAACAAGGTCAAGACCATGATGGCAACAGGCACTGAAACAGTTTACCTGAGCTAATGGGAGCTCACCAACTCCAGCCAAACAAGAAAGGAATGAGTAAAAATCCAGACTAGAACCTCTGAATGTGAGTGACAGTTGTATGGCTGCGGCAGACTGCAGGGCCACTGGCAGTGGCACTAGAACTTATTCCTTTTGCTTGTACTGGCTTTTAGGGAATCTATTCTCTTGGGATGGATACCTTTCTTACCCTAAATATAGTAGGGAGGGTCTTTAGGAAGGTCCCTTTGGGGAAGATCCAGGGCCTTCCTACTATATCTAGGCTGAGAAAGCTTCCCCAAAGCAATGTGCCTTACCCTCTCTGAGGAATGGATGGGGCGAGGGTTAGAGGGTCGGGGGTATTGGATGACGAGGGGGGCCCTTTGTTCCCTCCTAGACATCCAGCTAGGTTACACCCAAAATAACCACACAGAAATTGTATTAATTAAATCAATGCCTGGCCAATTATCTCTAGCCTCTTATTGACTAACTCTCACATCTTGATTTAACGCATTTCTGTTAATCTGTATATCACCATGAGGTTGTGTCTTACCAGGAAAGATTTAGCATGTCTGATTCTGGCAGCTCCATGGAGGTTGTCTGCCCTTCTTTCCAGCATTCAGTTCTGTCTACTCTGCCTACCTAAGTACTGCCCTATCAAAAGGCCAAGGCAGTTTCTTTATTCAACCAATGAAAACAGCACATAGACAGAAAAAGCTCCTACATGATTCCAGGGGTGGGGGTGGTGTTATAGGTGGAGAGAATATAAGGAGGGGAGGGAGTGGGAACTGGGATTGGTATGTATAATGAAACAAAGATAGTTTGATTTCTCTTTAAAAAAAAAAAGAAAGAAATATTTTTCTATAAAGAAAAAAATCAAAACCAGAATTTTTTTTAAAAGAAAGTGAGCAAAGGATAAAGTTACATTCTAAGTGTAGAACAGTTATAACTGAAACAGAAAGAAATAATAGTATTGTTATTTAGAACAGTATTTACTGGCAGGATCATCTCATGAATCCCACAACTCTGAGAGGAAATGAAAACACCTTGATGGTAAAAGAAAATTCATTCTAATTCCAAGCTCTAGAAAATTGTCAAAGGAATAACCTTTCACTCTGAAAACTGAAACAAAACAACAACAAAAATCTAAACCCCATGATAGCCAAATACTAGGCACTGCCTTTAACATTTTATACTATATAGGATATGTGACTTTCTATAATTTTGTATTTTGACTGTTCTTAAAAATCACATTTAATCCAACACTTTTCTAATAACCTTTATTTTATAGAAAGTCGAAAACAATGTCATGGTTAGAAAGACAAGAGGTACGATGACCTCATGGTCCTCTGAAGTGATAAAAGCTACTTTTGAGAGTGACCTCTATTAAAATTTTATGAAACACCTACATAAATATCAATAGATATTAAATTATTTTTAAAGTGGATGACAATAGCCCAAGCCCGCTATGTAACTGTTACCCTTCCTTTACTTTGTTCAACATTTTTTTTTCAGTACCACTCCTTATAACTGAAAAGGTCTCTAAAATGTCTCCCTTTTTTAATGGCAGAATACCAATTTCACGCTAAATGCATGAGAGCTCTCATTCCATAGGAGCACATATCTATTAATCTTTTGGGGTTTTTTCTTCTTTCTTTTTAAACAGTAGTTTCATTTCACTTTGGATATTTCTTTAACAGCTTCATAGTTTTATTTTGTAATTATATAAGGGTTGATTATATTCAGAATTATACTAGGTGATGTATCCTCTGCCTGGTTTGTGATACTGCTAACACAGAAGCTTCCTGATCAAAGAAAGCACAAATGGAGAGAAAACTTGCCTTCTGAAGCCATTTCTGGAATAACGGTGCTGAGACTGAGTAGTTCTGCATCTTGTTCTCTTGATTATGGTCCTCAGTATCCACACATGCCAGCTTCTGTGATGATAACCAAAGAAGACTGAAAGACTCAGATAGGAAAATAATGACTTCTTGGTTACTTGATACATTCTCTTGATTTAGCAGCATTTTCTCAATTATGCTCTGCCCTGAACTCACTTTCAGAGTTAGTTAGAACAGACATCCAGAGACCCAGTCCTTCTTTGGTGACATGGGATGGATCCTGTCCATCATCCCTCCTTCCTTCCATTCACCCCTTCTTCACTTTTTTCTTCTTCTCAATAATTTATTCCTAAAAGCAGATCTTTAGTTGCCTCCTGGGCTGGGAAGAGGAGCCACATGAAATGCCAAGAAACCAAAGGGGTTTTTGCTGAAAAAATCACAGCACAGTTTTCTGTTGCATTAGGAGCGTCAGGGCTGCGTCCCTGGCACCCGGCCGCCCGCATGGCTAGCTTATGCCCAGAAATAATTACACGGAAACTGTATTCTATTAAACACTGCCTGGCCCGGCTAGTTCCAGATTCTTATTGGCTAGCTCTTACATATTGTTCTAACCCATTTCTAATAATCTATGTAGCCCACAAGCTGGATTACCAGGGAGGATCTTAACCTGCATCTGTCTGGAGTGGGAGAATCATGGCGACTCCTCACTCAGCTTCTTTTTCCCAGCATCCTGTTCTGTTTTCTCCGCCTACCTAAGGGTTGGCCTATCAAATGGGCCTAGGCAGTTTCTTTATTAATAAGAAATCACTCCCACATCAGTTTTCTTAATCTCTTTTCTTTACCCGTGGTTCCTTATGCCATTTATTTGTTTTGTAAACCATCTCTGAGATACTGAGACCTTGAGAAAGACTAAGATTGTTAAGAGAAAAAAACAACAACAATACTGCACTGCTATCCACCTTTGTAAATAAAGTTTCATTGGACTAGAATCCAAACCATCAGTGTCTGCTCTGCCAGTGACAGCTTTGGTGGAGCATCTCAGGGGAGTATTTATGTCAGGGCTCATAAAGCCATCCAGACAAAATGTTTACTACTTAGTGTTTACAAAAACACATTCTTACCTCCTTTACATCATTAATAGCATACTGAGTACAATTCATATAATTTACAGTAGGTACTTGATTTCGGTTATGAAGATTAGAATCAGGCATAAAAATTCTTTGAATTTTAAACATAGACGACATAGGTAAGAATTTCATTTGTAGAATTAGTTGAATAAAATATGAGTTTTCTGTGACCTGTAAACTATAGGGGATACATGAATGCTTTTTATGAATAAAGCCTTTTCATAAATAGAAGTTTATGAACATTTATCACTGATTGATTACAGCATGAAATATACAAATAAACATGGTAATAAAAGTAATTCAAATCCAGCAGAAACATAAATAAAACAGAATGTTACAAATGTCATTTTAGATTGAAGTCATAACCAAATTAAAGACTAACTACCTTGCATCTAATAATGAATAAATTAATTAAATTTATATAAAATCTAGAAAATAAAATTATATTGATATTTTACCCCAAATAACTAAAATTAGAGACTTTTCCAATTTTTTTGCTTTATTTTTTTGAAACAGGACCCTTTCTGTAATCCAGATTATTTAGAACTAATGAAAATCTTCCTGCCTAAGCCTTCTGAAAGTTGAAATCATTTGCAGTGAGCCACCACCCAAGTTCAAGAAACTTTTACAAAAACAGTATATTTCAATCTGATTTTTCAACAGGAAAATACAAAACTAAAAAATAAAATCAGGTAAATGTATAATGACAGCTTACCAAGGATTTTCTGACTGGCCT
This sequence comes from Alexandromys fortis, assembly GCF_014885135.2. NCBI lineage: Eukaryota > Metazoa > Chordata > Mammalia > Rodentia > Cricetidae > Alexandromys > Alexandromys fortis. The sequence continues at coordinate 15,019,666 of NW_026067944.1, forward strand.
TTTTGTCTTGTAAACTCTGGGGTGCATCTTAGAATGCCCTCCAGTAATGCTTTTCAATGTAGAATTTGAATGGACGGGTCAGATCATAAACTGCAGGGAATGTTAACTTATTCTCAGTGAATACTCAGAAAAGAGAAAGACAAATAGATTTCCATACTTCTCTGATTATTGCATTTATGTCAACCACATGGCATTGTGCTGACCTTGGCTTAATTATTCATCAATGAATTAGAAAAAAATACAGACTTAGTTCTAAAATTGTAAACATTAAATGAAAAGAAGTCACAAAGTATTTATAAAGACTCTTTTCTTGTATTTTACTGACACCATTTACTGAAACATTTTCGTATTTATTTATTTTTGAATTTTCCTTTTTATTGAAAACAGACTTTTTTTTCTCACATAATACATCCTGATTACTTTTTTTTTCCATCTACTTCTTCTAATTCCTCCCTTTTTCCTCTTCTCACAAGATCCATCCCCCCTTTTCACTCTTATTAGGAAAAAAATGAATTCTAAGGCATAAAAATGAAATGAAAAAAAGATAAAACAAAATATAATACAACAAGATAAAGTAAAAACTAACACATTGGAACAGGACAAAGCAGACATAAAGAAAAGAAACCCTCAAAAGATACAAGAAACAGATATAGACAGTAGAGGAATCAAACATAGCAACTGAGTCCTAATGGTAGTCTGTTTTAGAACAGGGCCTTGTTGGTGGCTGGCCATCATCAGAGGAGGGTATTTTCTTCTGCAGCAAATGGGACAAATATCCACAGACAGACATTATGCATAGCGTATGAGACCTTGCAACACTCAGCCCAAATGGGATGGATTCTTCCATCAGATTTCTCCCTTCAGAACTCAGGGAAAATTTGGAAAGAGGAGGTAGAAAGAACACAAGAAGCAGTTGGGGATGGATGACACTAAGGAAGCAAGGTCTTCTCAATAATCAAGATCAATGCACATGCAGAGTCACAGAGCCTGAGGCAGCATGCACATGGTTTGTATAGTCTACAACACGTGGGGTCCCAGAGCTGAGAAGTTGACACCTGTCCATGTCATGTACTGGCTTTGATCTCTAAACAGCCAAGGAATTCAAGGTGACTGCAGCAATAAATGAAAGTAAAATGTAAAATGCACCTTCTACAATTCTAGGACGTTAAAAAAATAGCATCCCCCTGATTATTTCTTAGACCGATTAAACAAATGGCAACTCTCTTAACTAAATTGTAATTACACATCCTAATGTTTAAGTCAGGAGTTAGTAGGATTATTAAAATAGCACCCACTGAAGAAATGTTTCTCAAGAAACGCAATTTTGAACTTTGGGCCAGGTATTTCTTTTCTCTGTGAAATGTAACTAATTAACAGTATCTTTAGTTCCTATATATGAGATACCATCCCCATGACACGACACAATGCAATGTTTCTAGACCTTGTTAAATATCTCCTAGAGGTCAAAAATCACTGCTGGTTGAGTGTCTCATGGGGCTTTGCCCTCTTGCATACGTTGAATAATTGAAGACAATCTGGTTTTATTTAGAAAAGGAGGAGAGGGTTAATAATAATAACAAATAATCTATCCTATGTGATAGATGCATTATAAGATTTCAGTTGGAATTGTCCTCTGATAAAAAGGACATTTCTAGAAGACGTGTTTTGTTTCTTGCCTTTTCCTCCTAGTAACTGGTATAGATGGCGTGCCTAATACATTTTTATCAAATTGACATATGAATTATGCATTGGGTAAGGGAATTTGTTAGTGCTTTTTCACCTCTACCCAGCATGCATTACAACATTGATTCTATGAGAATCCATGCTTTCTATAGAGAAATGCTTTTACGTTTATAACCAAAGATGTAGAAAACATATTTTCTAACTCTAGCGATGAGGGTAGAGCAATGAGGTGGAAGCGAGGGGTGAAGGAGAGGTGACGTTACTATTTGTAAAGATGGAAAGCTTGTCTAAGTGCAGTACAGACTGGATGTTCTGCATCCATAGCAAGATGGATGTGTAAATAAGAGCAGGCACCTGTCCAGACCAATAGTTTCTTAGTTGCTCTTGACCAAGAAGGAAAAGTCAGTTTGTCTTTTGACTCCATATCTTACTCTTGATTTTGAATCTGACTAACCATTCCAAAACATTTGTTTTAAAAGGAGCTTTCATTTCAATATTTGCCTTACTATAGAGATAGCAGCTGATACGCTGTCAGTCAACTTTGAACTGCATTTTCATGTAGATTATTATTTTCCTGCTTGGATTCTCAGTAAAAAGGGAAAATTGGTTTGCAAATGTACAAGTTGGTGAATTAATTAAAAAGTTAGTACCTAAGAAAAAAGCTAGAATCTGTGGATGTCTGTGTATGTGCCAGGTACCTGGGCATTTGTGTTCAGGTGTGTGTGCACGTATGTGCATGTAGAGGCCAGAGACCAGAGGCCCTGCAGGTGGTTTCCTCAGTAGATCTCCAGTTTATTTTCTGAGACAAAGTTTTGTTGCTGGAAGTGTAATCAATTCAATAAGACTCAGTGATCTTCCTGCATCCTCTATCCCCTTCCCCAGTGCTTGAGTGACAGAAATATTTCGTTGCATCAGGCTTTTAATGTGAGTGCTGGGGATTGCAACTTAGTTTTTTTGTGCCTGTGTGCACATACTTTACCAACTGAGCCATCTTTCCAAGCCCCAAGAAACCAAATTTTTTACAAATATTGATGCTTATGCTATGAATATTACCGTTGTGGAAATGTTGATAGGACAGAATCATATCAAGGATTTACAGAAGAATTGCAGGTAAACTAATGAGATATTCATACTGACAATCATATTTGAATTTATATGTTTAAATTTCAAAAAATAATATAATTTCATTATTTTTATTCAACTTTCTCTACTAAAATGTGAATAGATATCAAGCTTCCTTCTAGGTATCTCTCTGGATCATTACTTAGGTGCCAAGCAATTTGTCACAGCCTGGCTTTCTGCTTTCATTTAATAAATGAAACCAAAACGTTATGATCCAAAACCACTGGTCCGCTATGCAGTGATCCATGTGAGAACAGTGAACTTATGTCTCCGTAAATTTGTTAGTCATCTGTGAGGAAAAGCAAGGCTGACCTCGTAATGTCAAATCCTATTTAGAGCCGGCAAATAAGTTGGATGAGGGACTCGATGCCTTTTGAGCTGTATTAAGAAACATACTTTGGTGTGGGAGGCTGGAAGCCCTGGTAAATTAATGTGGAGATTGCGGCCCACCCAAATAATTTATCTCTGAATCCTATCTTCCAGAAGAAAAGAATAAGTTAATAAAGGTTGCAGCTTGAGTAAATGGTTTCAGGCAACACATGCTTTTAAGTAAGTGGTTGAAGTACTAACTCTGACCTTGCACCTCAGTTTCCCACTCTGTTGCTTTCTAAAATCTTATTAGGAACTGTTTGTGACTTTTGCTACAAGCTCATTGAAAGGGCAAACATCAGATCTTAAAATTAATTTGTAGACCTTCTTTGAAGAATTACATTACAGAGTCCTTTTCTAACTGTTTCCAGACTACTATTTGTTCTTGTTGTTGAAGCTTTCCTTAATCAAAAGTCAAAAATTTTTAAGGAAAAAAAAACTTAATTTTAGACATCCTAATGCCTAATGCAAGGATAAAGTAAAACTTCATTTATATTTCTTAACTAATTGTCATATCTCCTTCTGTAGACCATGGACCCAGTCATCTGCTGCAACAGAGGATGGAAATGATTCTCACTATTTCAGAACATCGTTTGGTATTGACCACATTACATATATCCATCCATAGTCTAATCAGTTAACCGAGTGTCTGTACTGAAACCTCACTGAAGAAATCTGCTTCCGTTGACTGAAGAATTCCCACTTTCTCCCTGAGATATTTGCAGTGGTCCCCTAGCCCCCATTTTCTTTCTTTAATGTATCATTCAGGCTTTAGATTCTTCACTTTCTGATTTATAACTCCTATGGAATGACTGAGATAATGTCTATGTAGCTTCAGTTGGCATTCAAATGCTTCTTTTGAGATAGTCAGCCTTTTCTGGTTTTAAATACTGCTCTGTCTTCCCATTTGTCTTTGGTGAGCCAGCTGGAATACTTCCTTGCTCCACATTTAGCCTGCACTTTCATGCTTTTGGCCCTTTGCCTTGACCCTTCTCCCTCCCTGTTCCATTGGCTCACATGCAATTCCCTTAGCTCTTGTTTTGTTCTAACAGTTAGATCAAGTGTCTTTGCAAACACCCTCTCTGGGCCTGCGCGCTATTCCTGTGATGTAAAGTACTGTGAGGATTGATTTTGTGCTCTCTCCAGCCTTTTAGTCAGTGAACTCCTTCAGGAGCCTGACCATGCAAATAAATGGCTGAAAAGTCCTGAGTGAGTGCAGGAAGAAATGAGAGAGAAATTAAATTTTTCTCCTCCTCCGCAATGTTTGTTGCTTCTGTGGCTATCTCCTGTTTAGTGGAACTCTCTACACCATTCTGAGGAGACTAAGAATTATTAGTACAGAAATGCTTGTTTAAATGTTGCTATTTGTCTGCAACCTGGACACTTAAAAATAAAAGATAAATGTTTTGAGGAAAGTCTGATTTGATTATGCCAAAACAATAGACTAGAAAGAGAGTAGAGAAGAAAATTTAATACATTATCCCTAGGACTCTGTGTGGCAATATATAAGCAATTGGGTTTGAAGCTGCATCAAGCATGTGCAGAAATATGAGGTCTAAATACATTTGAAGGACTTAGAACTGAGACTGGATTGGGAAGCTTTGTGGATCAGGAAAGAAGGAAGAAATACGAGACAACTTTTAGAGATCAATATTGATTGTTAATGGACATATGGATGTGTTTCTTAGTGATACAACATTGTGGTAGGAGTTGGACAATTCTGAATATAGGAAAAATATGAATTACATATCTTAAGTGGATATATTGTACTGTGGTAGAATACATGTCAGTACTCCTCATTTCTTTCTTTTGATCCGCTGTGGATCTTTCTTAGCTTCTTCTTAAAACACATGTTGAGCATGAGCATGACATTTAGCTTTTTCTTTGGAAGAGACTACACTAGTAATATAGGCTGTTGTTTGCAATAACATATAACATAAAGAGAAATGAGCATTCCTCTGTGTAAAGTTGGCAACATGGAGCTGTGCCTATTTGCTATTTATCTGAGGAAAGAACACAGGCAGACTATAAAGGAAATGTTTTGTCTTGCTGCGTGTCACTTGGTTCCTTCCTGATTTTCATATTTGACCTACTTTCCAAAGATTATATGTAGTTACTACTGAAGGACTTTTATTTTTCCTTCATGTTTGCAAGTTGAACTTAAAGGCTATTGGGAAAGCTGGCCTCAGTGATTTTCGTGGGAAAACAGGCTCACTAGATGTGATAACAAGGTGAACACTGGAGCAAATGCATTTATATGTTGTTTATCTCAAACACAGAGCCAATCTGGAGCTCTAATTCCTTCAGAAGATGATAAATGTTTTCTGCCAGTCTTTCCAACTGAACAAACTCTGTTTGATCGGCATTAATCACTTCTGGCAGGCAGTGCTAGCTGCAATCTAGGTGAGAAGCCTGTCATCAGTACCACGTAATGAAGTGGCATAGTGTGGGACAAAGAGCAGAAATATTTCCCTTCACCTAGCAATCGGGAATTGGCAAATTTAATAAGATGTGAACCATGTGTTTTCAAATGAATAGTACAAAATGTCGATCTATAATATAATTATGTTTTTTTCTTCCCTTGATTTTTATTTAAAACGTACGGATTGACCCAAGTAATACTATGTCTTGTTTAATCTACAGAGTTTTTCTTCTGGCTCCCAAATTCTCTGGTGTTGCTGCAGAAGAGACTTTCTAAAACCAAGTTTCACCATGAACAAGCCAACACATATAGAGAAGCTGTGAACAAAGACATCCTTAGCCAGACCCAAATAAGCAAGAAAAGAGTCTCAATCATGTAAGGTTTAGCAGTCTTAAAGTGCATCCTACTTCAAAATGTTCCTTATCAGATTTGAATTTCTTATTTTCTACTTTCCAATGTCATATTCCCTAAAAAGTCACCAGATTAATTTTTTCCTTTGATAGAGCAAAATGTGTCTCAGTGTTCTGTGCTATGTACTTAGTCACTTCTTAGAAAAGCTCTCCCCTATTGTTAGCCTCCCAATTCCTAAATACAAGTAACTCAATTTGCAAGAATGAATTTCCCGGAACAAACCGTAGGCAGAAATTGTAGCGCCCTGCTTGATAAATCAACATGTTTTTCACTTGCTCTGTGAAAGAATCACATACAGTATTATCCTTTGAGGTAATGATCACTTTAAATTGTCTGCTAAAGGTAATTTAAATTCACTCATTCACATTGGTCTTTTGAGATAGAGCGAGAGATGGAACATTTCTTTAAAAGGAAGAGGTTAATTGGTGTTCAATGGACATCTCTGTTATTACAATGATTAATTAATTATGTCAATTCCTGAGTTGCCCCTGGAATCTGTCACTCAGCTTTGCAGGTTAACTCAATTCATTCCTTCTGAAGTCAACCATTTTGAAGTGAATGAGAAATCTAGTTAAGCCATCTATGGGGCGAATAAAAGCATTCCATTTCTGAAGATAGACTAATGAACCGAGTAGATACATTTATTTAAGCAACGCTGAGAAGATAGCACTATGCCAGTCCTTAAAGCACTAACACATTTTTTAAAAAGATGGGTATCTGAAAATTTAAATAGTACTTTAGTATTTTTTTTTTCAATTTGAGAAATGAAAGTTCACTTCTAGAGAAAAAAAAAAAGAGTGTTTTGCCTTCAATTATTTAGGTGTTGTTGACGGCAAGTAGGGTACATCAGCACATCTGAATCTCTTGTATGTTTTCAAAAAATGTTCCTAAATGTTTTTCCTCTTGCACTTGAATTTCCAAAATGGTTGCATGACTTTTGAATAGCTACTCACAAATATTATAGCTTAGGGAGTATTTAATTGCCACTTCAATATTTGATATAACCTTTTAATGTTAGGTATAATTGAGCTGTGTGCTTTCTAAGATCAGCAGGAATTTGCTATTAATTTTAAGGTGTGTGGACTTTGAAGATTTTCTTTTAAATATGTCAACTAAGAGTTAGGTGACATCTTCTCCATAGCATCTCCTTTTAGTCTTTGGCTCTCTCTCTCCCACACAGGTCACCTGTATCCCTCACTGAAGTTGCTGGAGATTCATCTTCTTCCCATCCAGGGTGCAGGGGCAGTCTATAGAGTCTTGAGTCCCCGCTTTTTACAAATCTCTATGCCTGAATTGTTCTATACTGTCAAGTAATTTAGCTCATATTATAGGAGTTTCATTTGACTATAATGAAAGCATATTTCTTTATTGATCTATGTAACTATACCCCCAAATCTGGCAGTTACAGAGACTTTGCTTTGCAAATGGCATCATAGTAGCACAACAATGGGTAGGCATATAGGCAAAAGGTACATTATTACCAGGAAGGTGACAGAATGCACACACAAGGACAAGGTGCAAGTGTTGGAAAAAGACATTGTTATATTGATTATACTTGTCGAAAAATGTTGTTTTAGGATGGTCATTGGCAAGATAGAAAAAGCATCCACTTGGCATTACATGTGAACCAAATTCTGCAGCCTCTCTAGAATCATTTTTAAATTGTTTAACTTATGAGGTTGAACGTGGGAGCAGAAACAAATCTATAAATCAAAGAGTCCTTGTATTATCTTGTTGATCTGTTTTGTATTGTAACCTAGCAGAGGCTGAACAGATATGATGGGACGATGAACACCACGAGGCCGATTGTTTCTCTCACCTGATAATGCTGAAAAGCACTCTGTTCAATGTTTTCCATGTCTTGTTCAACAGAGTACACATTTCTTTGTTGAGAAACTGTGATCCAGTCACCAGGAAACCTTTAAATTATATTTACACACTATTCTAAATGCCTGTGGATAAATTAGAAAACATCTGTGTGGTCCTCTTTGTATCACCTTTTTTAAAAAAAATTCTTGTGTATTCTTTTGAAGTTACATAGAGAAAACAATATATAGCTGCTGCAAAAAAGTTTGTGAAGTTATTTCTATTCTAAATATTTCTTAAATGATAAGATATTCAAAATATGTAATGTTGATAAGAATGAAAAAAAATTGTGCAAATTCTGAACCATTTATTCTCTCCACAGTCTTCATTTGTCTATCCACTTTTTTTTAAATGTCCTTCAGGTATTACATTTTACAGAACACCTTTTCTTAGATGCTGATTAATATTAATTTTTATTAAATTTACTTACCTTTTAGTTTAATTTATGCATGACATCCTATCACAGATTCTCCTCCTCCCACTACTCCCAGTCCCTCTCTCTACCTAATCTTTCCCTCAGATCCACTCCTCCTCCATTTCCCTTCAAAGAAAAAAACAGAAGACCTCTCACAGATATCAACTGAACATGGCCTAACAAGATATGATAAGACTGGGCACAAACCCTCATATTACAGCTGATGTGACAACCTAGTAGAAGTAAAAGGGTCCCAAGCAAAGACAAAAGAATCACTCTCCCTACACTCATAGCTGGGAGTCCCACAAAAATACTAAGCTACACACCATAGCATATTTGAAAAGAACCTAGGTACAACCTAATAAGGGTCTGTGTCTGTCTCTTTTGTCTCAGTGAGCCCCTATGAGCCCTGCTAGTTGATTCTGTGAGCCGTGTTCTCAGGGTGTCTTTAACCCCTCTGACTCCCACAATCTTTCCTCCCCATATTCTGCTGGGTTCCCAAAGCTCTGCCTAATGTTTGTCTGTGGCTCTCTGCATCTGATCCCATAAGTTTCTGGATGAAAACTGTGAAATAACCACTGAGCTCAGCACCAATCCGTGAGTATAGCAGAGGAACAGAGATATCATTATAAATCATTTTATTCACTTTTTCTCTTGTGTTTGGTTCTATCCCTAAGTTCCTCACCATCTAGGCAGTATCAAGCATGGGATTTCTCTTATGGCATTGGCCACAAGTTAGACCAGTCATGGGATGGCCAACCAAATAAGCTCTGTGCCATTATTGCCACTGTACATCTTTCAGACCAGATAGATTGTAGTTTGCAGTTTTGTGATGATTGGTGTCCTGCTTCCACAGCTAGGAGCCATGACTGGTCACAGCAGATAGTTGGTTCAGGCTCTGTATCCCCCATTACTGGTAGACTAGGGTCACTCTTCTAGATTCGAGGTAGTTTCCACTGCACTAGGTTTCTACATCACTCATAAATGTTCCCTATTTCAATCATCTTTCCTAGTTCTCTCTCACTCTGTTTCTCTCATCTCGGTCATCTGCTCCCAATTCATCCACAAAATCTATTTCTCTTTCCTAAGAAAATCTATGTGTCCCTGTGGAATCCTCCTTATTACTTAACCTCTCTGTATCTGTGGACTGTAGCATGATTGTCTTTCACTTAGCAGTTAGTATTTACATATGAGTGTGTTCATATCAAGTTTGTCTCTCTGGGTATGGGCTTGTGTGGGAGGTCCTTCTTTCTGTGTGTTGCTTTTGTTGGTTAATGAATAAAGAGTATAGAAAGTCATAAAATAAAGTTAATGCCTTAATAAAAGAGACAGAGTTCAGACAGTCGTAAATGGAAAGGAATAGAGAAAAATAAGACATGTAAAAATGATAATTTCTAGAGAGTTTGAATTATGTATATTATCGTGTCTTCTTTGAATTTTTTGACTGTGTAGGAGCTAAGTACAGAGAGACATTTCATTGTATGGGCTGCTAAGCTAAATCAGCATGTATTTTAAAAAGGTATCATGACTTCCAAATTTGGGTCTAAGGATATGTTGCTTTAGAAAAGAGGTTCTTCTCTTGTTTCCACAGAAGATGAGAACCTGTGGATTGCTTCCAGACCAATACGGTTTGATGGAACAAGACCCCCTAAAAGGTTGCTGTAAACACCCACACAAAGAAAATACTTCATCCAATAAACAACAGAAAGTAGTTTGGATGAAACTATGCCCATATTCCCAAATTCTTTATAAATGTTTGTTTATATTTAAAGGGGGATGTGTTATAAAGGTAATACTTCGCATTGATATGGATCTTGGTTTATTGATACAAATTTAAGGTCAATTTTGTTATATGTATATTTCCACTCTTGATTAAGGTATTCTGTTTATGTAGCTCATTTAAAAATGCAATGTATAATTAAGAAATATAAGTTAATAGATACTCATCTATAACAGTTAAGCTTGTAGTCATGTTAGTTAGATTTTCTAGATATACAGAGATATATTCCAATTAGGTATTCATAAAATCTTTCAGAGACCTTCAAAATATGGCATTTAAAATGTTTTGAAAACTTAGGAATTTTCATGACAGTGAGACACATCTGTTCCTGGCAGTACCAGCTACTTCAAGAGAAAAATGGGCATCAAAGAGGCTCCTTATGGAATTTGTTAGCCATTTGGACAAGGAATTGCTCTTTCCGGGACTGCTTGAGTAGACATGCAGGACCCAGAGAGAAATGATTGCTGAACTTGTGTAAAGGTGAGATGGTCTTTCACGGTTCCTGCTTCATAAAAGACTCTACTAGGCATTCTACAGGATACAAAAGAAAGTGATTGGCAAACTGCCAATAGAGGCAGAACTGTCTTTGAAATTTTCTACTTTGTGGAAAATTCTGCTGGATACTATGGGCCCATAGGTACAGAAGATCTTTGGGTGACTTTCCAGGCAACAAGATGTCTCTGTCAATTCTAGAGCTTTGGAAATTGCTGACAATCACTTCCTGTTTACTTAAGTACAAAGAATCCCTCTGGGTTCTTTGACAGATTTGAAGAATACAGTTATTATTATAGTTTTTCTTAGTTAACTGAGAACTCAAGAACAATGGCACTGGGTTTTGATCCTACTGCACACATACTGGCTTTGTGAGAACCTAGGCAGTTTGGATGTTCACCTTACTAGACCTGGATGAAGGTGGGTGCTCGTTGGACTTCCCACAGGGCTCTTTGGGCTGACGTGGGAGGGGGTCTTGGTGGGGGGGGGGGAGGGAAATGGGAGGCGGTGGCGAGGAGGAGGCAGAAATCTTTAATTAATTAATTAATTAATTAAAAAGAAGATAAAGTAGATATAAATATTGTAACTATAACTCTTGTTTGATACCTGTTTTGTTATATGTTAAAGTTAAAACCTTCCTTTTTGTTTAAATAGAAGAGGGGAAATAGTGTAGGAGGTCCTTCATTCTGTGTATTGCTTTAATTGGTTAATGAATAAAGAACAAGCTTGGCTTATAGCATGGGAGGAGAAGGGTGGAATCAGGGAGATGCCATGGGGCTGCCAGCAGAGATAGATGTGCTGAAACTTTGCTAGTAGCCCATGACCTCATGGTGATGTGCAGGTTAATGGATATGGGTTAAATTAAGATGTAAGAGTTATCCAATAAGAAGTTAGAGCTAATGGGTCAAGCAGTGATTTAATTAATACAGTTTCTGTGTGATTATTTTGGGTCTAAGCTAGTCAGGTGGCTGATACGAACAAGCAGGCCCTCCTCCTACACTGGGCTACCTTGCTCAGAATGATCTTTTCTTGTTCCATTTATTTGTTTGAAAATTTCATAATGTCTTTGTTTTAAACAACTGTTATATTTCCTTTCGTGCTATGCATTTTAACTTTGTCATAATACTTACCATATTATGAATTCACATACCAAAAAGGCTTCATTATTTTCTGTATTTTATGCTAACTATAATTATTATCATAAATTCTTTTAAAATATTCATTTCAAGGTTTGGTTGGCCTCCATTCTGAGCAGATTATATGGAGAACATAAATATAAGCCTATACTTGGACACACATACCCTCAAATTATAAGTTAGAGAAGAGTCAGGGCAAATTTCTCCTCTACTTAAGGCTGTGAAGACTAGACTCCAAGTTCAGTCAGTAGCATGCATTATACTCCTCTGAAATAATAGACTGAATTGATTAAAATTCTACAAATTTTCCTAATGACTACATAAACTACTTAGGATCAAACAACTCATGATTATTATATGCTTGAGAAGTGATTTTACATGTACAATAAATGTGTGGGTGTATTAATTAATTTTCAAATATACCAATAAAAATTGCTGCATTGTTTGGTGCTGTTTTATTAAACACTTTACAAGGCAGGTGCTTTACAAGTCAGTTACAAGAGATTTAAACTTTTGAAATCAACTCTAATCCCTTATTCAACTATTTCTTACTCCTGTTCTTTGTTTTATTTTACCATTAACTTTCAATGGATATAAAAATTTAAGTCCTAAAATGTCTTCACCTGGAAAATATATTGTTATTCTTTTTAAAATAATTTTACATTATTATATAACTTGATCATTTTTCTTTTCCCTTTCTCCTCCAAGCCAGACTAGTATTTCACCAGCCCTTGCGCTTTTTCCAGTTTATGAATTCTTTTTCTTTAATTGCTTTTGTTGTTGTATAAGTGTATGTATGTGTAGATATTCCTAAATACACAAACATAATATGCTCAATATTTTTAAATATACTTTCTATATTGAAGCAAGCATTATTCTTTTCATCTCTACCTTCAACATGACAAAAAAAACCTGAGTTTTCTGACATTTATGTCCAAGATATACCAAGTCATAAAAATATATAATTCTTTGAAGATTAAATTAAAAAATAAGCAAAGTAAATTTAAGAGGACACACACATAAATTAGTTTTTAATTTTTTTGTTATTTTTTTATTCAAAATTTTACATTTTATATACAGCCACAGTTCCCCCTCCTTCTCCTTTCCACCTTCTTCACAACCTCCCATTCACTCCTGAGAAAGAGTAATATTTCCCACGGGGCGATCAACAAAGTCTGTGGGATATCAAGCTGAGACAGGAACAAGCCACTTTCTACTATGCTATTAGTATATTGTTTTCCGCTTAATCTATTAGCTTTAGACTTGTAATTTGAAATGAACACAAAGAAATTGTCTAGTGCAGCCCTTTCTCCATTTTTCTTTTTACAATCAGGTCTTGTTACTTTCTGTTGTCTTCAAAATGATCTCACTGCACTGAGTTTCCTTTTTTTTTCAATATTTAGCATCAGATTTTTCTCTAAATATGACTTTTATTCTTACATTTTCTTCATATAGGTGTTAATATGGTAGTATAATTTTCTTTAATTATTTTCCACTTGCAGTAGGTGGATATTAACATAACCACCCACAGTTGACCAAAAAGTGAAGTAATAGAGAATTCAGAATGACTAGTCTTAAAGGGACATCTATATCATACTTTTCAGTTTAAAAGCTCAGAAATCATTGCAGAAGAAATGACATATCAAATGTAAGAGCCAGAAGGGATGGATAACCAGATGAAAACTGTGTGTTCTAGATACTACAGGGGATCTGCACATATAAGTTCATAGAAGTTACAATAGTATCTACAAGAACTGTTCAAGGTCAAACCAGTCTAAATGACAAGATGGACCAGGGATATAGGTCTGAGGATTTACCCCTAGCAAAAATGGGATTACAAAATCGCAGGGAAAAGGGTAGAACAGATGAAAAGCAGTATACTGACTGAGGTTACACAAGCCCTGAAATATAAAAACAACATGTTCTCAATCATGTGTGAATCCTATTATTGAATCTTTAGATTTTGCTGTCATTGTTTAATTTAGAAAACCTATAGAGACCTGGAAACCAGAAAGTGATTATTGGTGGGGGATGGGAAAACATGTATAAGGGAAAAGATATGAAGGAGAAAATTGTCATAATGCCTAGAAAGGATTTAAGTAAACAAAGGTTGGAGGGTAGGGCAAATGAAGGAAGGGTAGAGCAAAAATGACAAAAAAAAAAAAATTTGACTATTATTTAAAATTCTTGATTTTATTATCACTTTTAAGTTATGTGTAAGTGGGTGCCTCTGTGTGAGTGGTGGTTGTTCATGACAGTGCAGTGTCAACAGAGACTAGAGGAGGGTATGGCAGCCCCTGAATCTAAAGTTGCAAGAGATTGTAAGTTATCTGACCAGAATGATCAGAATTGATATTAGTTCTGGCAATTGTACATGGGTCCTATGGAGGAGCAGTGAATGATTTTAACTGCCAGGACTTGTCTCCGGCCCCTAAATCTATTTTATAATACACTGTTGATTGTTTATTCACTCTTTGCCTTTTGGGGGGGCATACTACTAAGCTCTTAAATAAATTACATGGAAGTATTCTTTCTTAAAAAGACTGGCTTTTACTTGGCATGTTTATAGTCAGATTTCCTTTCTTTTTCTCTTTTTTTCTTTCTCTTTAATTTTAAATTTTTTATGTGTTGTAAGAGGTCTCCTGCTTGTTTCCCAGTTGCCCGGCAGCTAAATAATTACATAGAAACCATATTATTTTAATCACTGCTTGGCCCATTAGCTCTAGCTTCTTAATTGCTACCTATTATATCTTAGTTTATCACATTTCTTTTGATCTGTATATTGCCACATGGCTGTGGCTTATTGGGTAAATTTCATGGGTCATTCTCTGGTGGGGCTACATGGCTTCTCCCTGACTCCATCTTCTTTCTCCCAGCATTCAGTTTAGTTTTCTCCACCTAGCTCTACTCCACCCTATCAGGCCAAGCCAGTTTCTTTATTAATTAACCAATAAAAGCAACACATAGACAGATGGACTTCCTACACCTTGCACATATATTCTTTCCTCCCTCTCTTTGAGTGGACCTTTAGAACTTGGCCTGGTTCTTGACTATGGAAATCTACATCTGCTTCCATCCAATACTGAATAAAGCTTCAATGGTGACAGTTAAAGTTTTCACCAATCTGATTACAGGGACCCTCTCCACTATTGATAAAAGTCTAGCTGGGGTTATCTGTATGGAATCCTAGGGATTTCCCTAGCATCAGATTTCTGCCTAACCCCATAATGGCTCCTCATATTAAGAAATCTCTTTCATTGATCTCCCACACTGTCCCATCCACAACTTGTCCATCCATTTCCTCATGTTCTCACCCTCATTCCTTGTATTCTACCACCACCCTTGACCCCAGTTTACTCAGGAGATCTTATCTATTTCCACCTCTAAGGGCAATCCATGCATGTCTCTAGGGTCCTGCTTGTTACCTAGCTTCTCTGGAGCTGTGTTATATAGTCTGGTTATCCTTTGCTTTACATCTAGTATTCACTTATGATGAGAGTACACAACATTCTTGTCTTTCTGGGTCTGGGTTATTTCACTCAGGATTTTTTTTTCTACTTCCATCCATTTACCTGCAAATTTCATGATGTCTTTGGTTTTTACCATTGAGTAATACTCTGTTGTGTAAATGCACCACATTTTCTTTATCCATTCTTAGCTGAGGGACATCTAGGTTGTTTCCAGGTTCTGGATATTATGAAAAATGCTGCTATGGATATAGTTGAGCAAGTGTCCTTATAGTATGATTTAGCATCCTTTGGGTATATGTCCAAGAGAGGTAATGCCCAAGAGAGGTAATGCTGGATCTTGAGGCTGTAGATTGAGTTCTAGTTTTCTGGGAAGTTGTCATACTAGTTTTCAAAGTGGTAGTACCAGTTTAGACTTCTACCTCCAAGGGAAGGTGTTATCAGTGTTTTCAATCTTATCTGTTCTGACTGGTATCTCAATGTTATTTTGGTTTGCATTTCCCTGATGTCTAAGGATGCTGAGCAACTCCTTAAATGTTTTTCAACCATTTGAGATTCTTCTGTTGAAAATTCTCTGTTTAGACCAGTACCCCATTTTTCAATGAATTATTTCATGTTTTGATATCTAATTTCTTGAGTTCTTAATATATTTAGATATCAGACCTCTGTCAGATGTAGAATTGGTGAAGTTCTTTTCCAATTTGTAGGCTGCCATTTCATTTTATTTAAATATCCTTTGCTTGCAGAAGCTTTTCAGTTGCAGAAGGTCCCACTAATTGATTTTTGCTCTTTTTCTGTGCTTCTGGTGTTATATTTAGGAAGTGGTCTCCGGTATCGATGCACTGAGGCTACTTCCCACTCTCTCTTCTATCAGGTTAGGTATAACTTTATTTATGTTGAAGTCTTTACCATCCTGGACTTGAGTTTTGTGCATGGTGATATATATGGGTCAATTTGAAATCTTCTACATGGTGATATCCAGTTATGCCAGCACCATGTTGAAGATTAATTATTTTTCCATCATACAGATTTTGAGTCTTTGTCAAAAATCAGGTATAATTAGGTGTGTGGATTAATATCAGGATCTTCTATTAGATTACATTGGTCCACATGCCTGTTTTTATAACAAAATCAATCTGTTTTTATTAGTATAATCCTAAAGCACAGCCTAAAGTCAGGGATGGTGTTACCTCCAGACATACCTTTATTATATAGAATTGTTTTAGTTATCCTGAGTTATCTGTTTTTCCATATCAAGTTGAGTATCATTCTTTCAAGGTCTGTGAAGAATTTTGTTGGGATTTTGATGGGGATTGCATTGAATCTGTAGATTGTTTTTGATAGGAATACCATTTTTTAATGTTTATACTCTCTATCAAACTAATATATTGCCTTCCAAAATTTGATGGTAAAACCTGATTGGTGAAACACCACACACTGTGATGATGGGATATAGAGAAACCAAGTATGTACTGAACAGTAAGTGTCCTCTTTGCTAGCTAAGTTTCACAATACCAGATGGTGTAATGGAGGTTTTTGAGGAAACGAAATTTTCAATGGTCTTGACCACCAGTGAACCTTGTGAGATATAAAAGTAAACAGTGTAATAAAATATGCACATGTACATAGTAGTCGTACTAATGTTATAAAAGGAATGGACTGCTTTCCAACTGGATAAGGCCCAATCCACAGGAAGAGGCCTATCACTTGTATGTTTATGCATTGTGTTTTATGACAGAGAACACCGGTTCTGTTATTTTTAAGTTGAACAGGTGATTTCTTCATATATATTTAATGTTTTTCTTTACTGCTTGTCCTACAATACAAAATATTCTTTACATGTGATAGACAATTTTCAAGAACCACATATCAGTAAGTGTACAATGGTTATGTACACAGAAAATAATGTGACTTAATGCTAGGTTTCAGAAGCCTGAAAATCAGCACAGAAGACTGGATTCACAAAGCCTGCTCTGAAATTGCTTTTCAGACTCAAAAGTAATGGAGAATAAATGTTTCAACTTGTATTGTAAAGCTCCACTTATGATTTAAAAATTACATCTGAAATAAATGATTAAACTGTTAAAATGTGTATTAGAAAATGTTGTGCTATTCTACATGGCAATATGCACAGCTAGATGTTTTAGTACTACAGAATGGAGGCAGGGATATAAATGATTTCTTTTACAGCTCTGTACTACAATTCCAGTGTTTCAGTATTTGCAACAGAAACAATTTTGTTTTTTTTTTAAATCAAAATATGAAGACATTAGGACTCTCTTCCTCTAGGGAGTCACTGAAGAAAATCCTCTTGATACCCTGGACCACCATCCCTTGCAATATTATCAGAATTATAAAAATAAGCTGCACCCAAAGTCTTGCTTCTGTTGGCACATGTCACATGACAAGATCATTATTTTTGACTTGGGAAGGAAGTAGGCAAAAGTTGATAAATACATGCTTAGGTATTTATGATATATTATATTATGATTAGGTATTTATGTTATAGGTTAAGAATGAGCAACTGGTGTCTGAATCCTTGGAGACATCTAGTATTTGTGCCAACAAATATAGTGATAGAGAACTGTAGTAAAGATGGCTTTCATACATGAGTGAGGCTTCATCCTTCCCACATCACCTGCATCAACAGGATGCTACTCTGTACTGAGGCTGACATGCCTCATACTGTTATGCATAGTGCATTTTGAAAACCTCAGGGCACAGAAGTCAGGGTTCACATTGGGTTGGTCATTATACCCATACAAACAAAGCTTCAGAATAAGGAAGACTTGATTGAGGCTCTAGGTGGAGCCAACTTCTAGTTCCCCAGATGTCAGAAGATCCACACCTCCAAGAAGTGGTGCTTCATCAAGTACAATGCAAGTGCATTTGAAAACATGGTAGCTGAAAAACGGCTCATCTCTGATGACTGTGGGGTCAAATATATCCCCTGGAAAATTGGCAGGCCCTGTCATCCCAAGAGCTTCCACCGTACTCTCCTATATCCCCTCCTCCAAACAGGTTCAATAATAAATCTAATCTGAAAAAAAGGAGGAAAAAAAGAGGAGAAGAAAAATTATTAGTGATGGAGAGACAGTTTTAGTGGCAAAGGGCAAATGCTGCTCAGAGTGACTGTCTGCAATTTTAGTTCCAAGGATCTGATGCCCTCTTCTTTCTTCTTGCTTCTGCAGGCACCAGACATGCACACAGTACTCATGCAGGTATTCAGGGTAAATTCTAATACACATAAATTCAGCGTATTTAATTTTTAAAAATTTTAAATGTTTTTGAAAAAGAATGTCTTTCCAGGTGAGGTATAGAGGTGCATGCCTGTGAATTTCTGTTATTTTGTAGGCACAAGCACTGAGATGTCAAGATTTCTTCAGTCCAGAAATTAGAAAATCTTTGAGGATATCTGTCACACATACACAAATATGACTCCTATGTATCTGTATACAGTTATGATTTGTTATTTAAAAATAAGAACATTTTTAATAGAAAAGAAGTTAAGTCAGCTATTGTGGGTAATACCAAACTTGTATTTTAGCTAGCAAGCGTTATGGTTTGTATCTGAAATATCACCCCAAAATTCCTGTGGTGGAAGCTGCTCTGTACCACAGCAAGGTACACAGGTGTACATCAGGTTACTAAGTTTGGTATCTTGCTAGTAGATTTCCATTTGTGGCTTTGTAGGTTGCTAGGGTGAGCAGAAATGCTGTATCACTGAAATACGGCTTCCTTTTCCTCTCCATGCAACCAGGGAGTGAGCAATGATCCTGGATTCTGCCTCAACGTCCTGCTAAGGCTTAAAAGCAGCTAATCAAACCAACTAGGGAAGAAAATCTGAAACACACATTATATTTTAATAATATTTAAAATATGAGAATTCCATACGTGGGTACACTGTATTTACACTATTTCCACCGCTCCTTCTCTCCCCTCAGTACCCCCCCCCAACACTCCCTCTGGGGCCTACAACCATTCTTCTAGTAGTTACATTGAAATATACTTGTAGATCCATTCACTATTTGTTTTAAGGGTTCTGTTTGTGTGAAGAGACACCATGATCACAGCAACTCTTATAAAGAAAAATATTTTATTGAGGTGGCAACTTAAAAGTTCAGAGGTTCATTTTATTATCATTATGGTGGGGAGCATGGCAGCATGCAGACAGATATGGTGTTCGCTATATCATGATCAGCAGACAACAGGAAGTTGACTGTGACTCCGGGTGCAGCTTGGGTATAGAGAACTCAAAACCCACCCCTACTAAGTGACATACTTTTTCCAACAAGGCCACATCTCCTAATAGTGTCATTTTTTAAAGGCCATTTCCTTTCAAACTGCCACAGCATTGCTTGTTTGTACATATGCTTAGTGCAAGCCACTTGTATGGAATAACTAGCCAGAGATGTTGTAGGAAGTCTGCTTGTTCATTTTCTGGCAGCTTGGACTCCTGAAATAATTGCACAGAAACTATATTAATTAGAACACTGCTTGGCCCATTAGCTCTAACTTCTTATGGGCTAACTCTTATATCTTAATTTAACCCATTTCTAGTAATCTGTCTATTGCCACAAGACTGTGACTTACCAGATAAGTTTCAGCATGTCTGTCTCTGGAGGTGGCTCTATGGCTCCTCACTGACTGACTCCGCCCTTCTTTCTCCCAGCATTCAGTTTAGTTTTCCCCACCTAGCTTTATTCTACCCTATCAAGCCAAGCCAGTTTCTTTATTAACCAATGGTATTCACAGCATACAGAGGGGAATATCACATCACAGGGGTCTAATCTATTATGCAGAGGCCAGAAGCTGGGTTTCTCTTTGAACCTGATTCTCACATTTTCTCTGCCTGACTGGATGTTGAAGCCCCAGAAATTCTCCTGCCTCTTCCCAACCCTCAGTTTGGAGATAAGTTTACAGTCATGAGCAAGACATCCAGACTTTTTAAATGGGTGTCAGTATCTGAACTTTGGTCCTCATGATTAAGTGCTGCTTGTTCCTAACCCCTGAGTCATCTCTCCAGTGCCCACATAAGTTTGCCAGTAAGTTTATTTTCTGATTTTTATTTGTATTACAACTTTTCCCACTATATGCATACTTCTTAGTACTCTTCACTAATTCCCCTTTAATAATAAATACCTTTCATATCATAGGTATCCTTTTTTTAAAAAACTGTTGTTCTTCTAATAGAATGTCAGAAGCATAAAGAGTGTCTTTACAGCCCAGAAAAGGCCTTGCTACCTAATAAGAAATCAATGAATACTTATGAACTGATTGCAATTACAAATGTGAGAATTAGACTTTGCATCCACCACAGAGTCATTTATGTTACAAATATTATTATGTTTTTATTTTTGAATATACTATTAATTTATATACAGCTATTACATTAAATTTTTTATCTTTATTTTATTTTTTAAAAAAGAAAAAATCAAACTATCTTTTCTCATTTTACATACCAACTCCAGTTCCCACTCTTTCCCCTCCGCCCATTCCTTCCACATACCTTCCTAATCCACCCCCCATGGACTCCTCAGAGAGGATGAGGCACATTGCTTTGAGAAAGGTCCAAGGCCCTCCATACTATATCTAGGCTGAGCAATGTATCCATTAAGAGAATGGGTTCTCAAAATCCAGTACAAGCAATAGGAATACAAGAGGATATACATATGAAAAAGAAACATAACTAACTCTTAAATCACACATCAAACCCCACACACTAATAGTAGCATACTTTATCAACCCACCATCCATAATGGGCAGGTCAACCAGACAGAAAATTAACAAAGAGATAAAATTAACAGATGTCATGACTCAAATGGACTTAACAGACATCTAGAGAACATTCTACCCAAACACCAAAGAATATGCATTCTTCTCAGCACCTCATGGAATCTTCTCTAAAATTGACCACATACTTGGTATCAAAGCAAACATCAACAGATACAACAATAATTGGAGTAACTCCCTGTGTTTTATTGGCTCATCATGTTTTAAATTAGAATTTAACAGCAACACTAACTGAAGAAAATCTACAAACTCATGGAAATTGAACAGTGCTCAACTGAACCACCCTTGGGTCAAGTAAGAAATAAAGAAATTAAAGACTTCCTAGAATTCAAAAAAATGAAGACACAATGTGTCCAAACCTATGGAACACTAAGAAAACAGTGCTAAGAGGCAAGTACATAACATTAAGTGCCTACATAAAGAAAGTGGAGAAATCTCACACTGGTGACTTAACAACATAACTGAAAGTTCTAGAACAAAAAAAAAAAGGTTTTAAGCATAAACATTTTTCATGTTTACGACAACTAAGCATCTTATATTTCTAGATTCCATAAAAGAAAGGATGGTTTATGAGACTGAGAACAAATGCTTTATTTCTAGGAGCATGTTGCCCAGTGACTATTTTACATTTCTCCTTTCTCCACTCCTATTTAAAATCTGAGGACTCCGTCTGTAAATCATCCACTTCATTAAGCAGAAATGTAGCTTCTCCCCAGTTTTGAAATGTTTGCTTGAATTGTCTTTGTGTTGTACTGCTCTTTGTCTCTACTTCCTTTCCTAATCTACTTTGCAGGGAAATCTAATTTCTTTTCTAAATTGAAGTTGTGTGCTGCCAGTTCTGATATTTTACTATCCACATTCTCATCAGGGCTATCATCCCTGAACTTGTGAGTCAAAAGCATTGCATAGAATTGCTTTGAAATATATGTTTGGATTGAAATACCATCGTATTTAAACATATCAAAATTAATTGTGCTTCTCATACAACCTGTGTGTGTGTTTGAATACTAAGTTACATCTTATAGGCTAGCAGAATTAAACATTACCTACTTACAAGATCATAAAATCAAGCATGAGTTGAAGAATATAGCTATCTTCCTTAGCAGCACTACTATTGTATTCTTTATGGGGTATAATTTTTAATTCATACTTTAATGAGCCTTCCATAAAGGAAAATATGACCTATCCTGGTTTTGAAAAATAGTTTTCTGTAAATTAGCTGTCAGAGAATTTCAGGAGATAATACAATATAAGATAAATAAAAATACATACTATTTATGATTACCTTAGCTTTCTTTCTTTGAAGGTCTTGATGCACCTTAATTAATTATAATTTATTCATGAAATTAATTATCATATTGATTACTTTGTGAAGAATACATATAGCTCGACTTGTGCATGTGCTCTGTGCTCATCACCTATGCAGGTAAGGGTTTTGCAATTTCATTGTGCACGAGCTGGGTACTAGGGAAGACTTACAATATGTTTGGCACAAGGCTACACTACATTCTGAAGTCTGAGCTAAAGATTCTGTTCATCAGAATATCAATTTATCATGATGTCCAAGGATATTTATGCTAAGGCTCAATTTCCTTTTTCTTTATTATTAATGGTGCTTTAAAGAAATTTCATCTTGAAAACATCTTAGAGTCATTAATCCTTATGATGAGTGTGAAAGTAGTTGAGAATACTTATCTCTACTATGAAAAGGGCAAAGTCAACGAGACCCAACATGGAAATATTTCCAAATTACCAGAAGAAAGACTTCCCATAGAATATATAGCCAAGCACAGACAAGGTGAATGTGTTTTTGTCTATTTAGATTTTTTTTTCAAATTGTGTTGCGCTTTCCAGTGTAAAATATTTTAAAGCAATAGAATAGAAAAATTCCCATGGACAAAATTATTATCTCTTCTTTTTTTTTCTGGATTAACAAATTCTCAAACTCATCCTTTCTTTATTTTCTCCACGCCCATTGAGAAATGATATGTATTTTATGAATAATTTAAGGGATATAACCAAAGGTTCTAGTTTAAGTAGTCCACTAGATGCATTGGGGTATGCAGAGCTTCTTGCTATATAAATCATGTTTTATTTCTACTGACTATTAAATTAGTAATATTTCTGCCAGTGTTTTAATTGAACATGGTAGATATAGTTTTACAGAGCAGATTGATAGCAATTTTCAGACAATTATTTGGCTGAAACTGCCTGGTGTGATAACCTATCCACTTGACACATGAAATTTAGAGTTGAAAGTTTTATCAAGAGCTATATTCCTGTGGGCAAATAACTTCACTAACTTTGTTCTTTGAGTAAACATCTGTCAGTGTCAAACTCTTTAGATTATACTTCTAATAATTTGTTATTTTAATTTAATATTATAGGGTTTTTTCTTGACACAGAATTCCATTTTTTTCAGTTACATGAGAAAATATCAACATTCCATTGCATGCTCTGATATGCACTTTCACCTTCAGACACAAGAATGTGCACAAGCGCATTGTAAAGCCATGCATTCACACACAAAACATACATGCATACAAAACTGAAAAAAATAGAAACAAATCTTATAAAATGTTCTCTCAGCTATTTATAACAGGTAAATTTTACTTCAGATATGCATGCAGGTGCTATATTTTATATATACTATTTCTATTATTGCTTTCCTCACTAACAAAGTCATGGACTTGGCTTCTTAGTCACACATTTAGACCTTAAGGAGATCTGGCTTCAGAAAAGCACTTGTAAAATATTTTTGGGGGTTAACTCATATTTTATACACTAATCTTCCTTAATTTCAGGTCATATTATTTTTAACAATGGACAAATTAATTATTAAGTAAAGTTTGATTAATTAAACAGATTTGAAAGAACCCTTCTTTTTGAAGTTTAATACAGATTTACATTGAATCTGAAAATTGTCACCACCATTAGATAATTATTTTGGTGGGTGTATGAAATATAAGATATTAGTTTTATTTAAATCCCATTTTAATCCTCCTTTATGAGAATTAAAGTAATTCAAAAGAATTAATTCTAGGTAGATGATTGATTTATAGAGTTCTATTTCTGAGTATCACCTTTATTGCACAAGAAATGTATTTCTTCTAGGTCTCATCTTTTAATGAGTTGGAAATTAAAATGAACTTTAATTTTAAACTTAGTATTCAAAAGAAGAAGATAATTGTCCTTATTGACTCCTCATAATCATCTGTAAACCAGGTTATTATGCAATTTTCCTTTTAATTATGAAAAATGTAATACTTCAGAAATTTCATCTCATCATTTACCACTTCCCATGTGAGCCACTTTGGGGTGTTTGTGAAAGGAGAAAATATGATATTTGAGTGTGATGTTTGTAAGCCTAATGAAAGGTTCAAAAGCACTCCTTTCCCCAGCAAAACAAATTGCCCTGATGAAATAGTTTCCAAACTTACAATCAATAACTAATAATATTTATTTTGCCTTCCAGATATTTTAAAAGATTGAGAAGTAAGAGACATTACAGATTCAAATAAGCCTCTCTTAGAGTACAATAAAAGTGTACTGCTGTAAATACTTTAACATAACCAAAGACTTTAAAGTCTATTTAATGAGCCCAATGCAATTTGGATTTATGGATTTTAAAGACTACTAGCAATTCTTTTTTCCTCTTATATGACTTATATCAAGTACAATGACAACTTTATTTGTCAAATTATAAAAGTATAAACTTTTATTATAACACACACTAACATATGCATTCAAGATCAAATTGTTGCTATCTTCTTAATATAATGTTAATAAATACAAAATCAGAGTAAGTTAAATAATGGCTAGAAATAAACATGACAAAATCATTTTTCTGTTAAAAAAAGATAATTAACTTATACTAGAAACATAATACCTAAAATTAAACACATAAATATTATTTTTGATTCACTTATCATAAAGCTCCAAAATTTATATTACTCAGAGAAGAGTAGTGATAAATTTCATCATCTTATGATTAGGGGACATGAAGTACTAGGGTATTAATTATGATATAATCAATATGTGACACATTGTCCTTATCCAATGTATGCATTCACTGTCTGTTAAATCATGGACTTGAACAAACAATACTAAGAAAATGTCCAATAACATGTGTAGAAGGAGGCAGTTTGTTCATTCCCGACTGTCCAGAAC
Organism: Alexandromys fortis; assembly: GCF_014885135.2. Classification (NCBI taxonomy): domain Eukaryota; kingdom Metazoa; phylum Chordata; class Mammalia; order Rodentia; family Cricetidae; genus Alexandromys; species Alexandromys fortis. The sequence goes on from NW_026067944.1 coordinate 15,044,792, forward strand.
CAAAATAATCACCCAGAAATTATAATGATTGCAATACTGTTTGGATAATAGCTTAAGCATGTTTCTGGATAACTCTTTTATACTCTAACAACCCATCTCCATCAATCTGTGTATTGCCACATGTCTGTGGCTTACCAGGTAAAGTTCTTTGCCCCGCATTTATTTCAAGCAGGGCTGCATGGCATCTTCCTGACTCTGCCTACCCTCTCTGTCTCTCTGTCTCTGTCTCTGTGTGTGTATAATATCTTCCCTCTGACTATATTCTGTTAAGCCTTTGACCAAAAGCAGCTTTTTTATGAAGTAATGACAATAAAACATATTCACAGCATACCTTACCTCCCACATCAGACATATAGTAATCTTTCCTTGCTACTTCTTTGCCTCATAGTAGATAGCCACTAATATTTCAGAATTGTATATCTATATATATACATATACATATATATGAATACATTACTTTTGTCAAAATTTCATTTTAATAAACAATAAAATAATAGAATAAATGGACTTAATTTATGACTTTATTTTTCTTTTTTATTAGTCATTAATATATGGAACATAACCATGTTTTTTTCTTTACTATTTTCAAATAGTATTCAATTGTGTATTTACATACTTTTGCTTTAAATACTCATCTGTTGGTGGGTGCTACAATTGTTTCTTTTATTTGTTTCCTATGAATCATGGCTTTGAACATTAGCACACATGGATATTCACATGTATAAATATTCATATACATGAAAAATTTCATTATTCTTGCTATGTAATCAATAGATACACTAAGTCTACTGTGGGAATTATGACAAAGTAGAAGTTTGTTCTGTTTATTTTTCTAACTTTCTTTTTTAAATTTTCTAACTTTTCTAAGTAGCTGCTTTGTTTTTTCTTTTGATTCTCAATGAACACTATTTCAATTTGTTTCTATCCTTCCTAGTGTTTTCTTTATTGATGCATACCTGATTTGAAGAATGAATTATTTTCACATCTGAAATATGTATTTGAAGTGTTTGTCACTAGAAATATACTTATGACAGGAAATCTTCAATACTGTAATTTTTCAATTATAAGCACTAGAATTATTTTGCATAAGATAAAACTATATAAGTATATATGTATGTATAGCATATTCTACATATGTATATATAGCATATTCTTTCTTATACTACCACTTTTACTACCACTTATTGATTATACTAAATTACATAAAAATGATGCTATTAGTTACTAGTAATTCACAACTTTTTGTGCTTTGTAATAGATATGTAGCTAGTAGGTTTATGTGTATATTTGTATGTAGTACATATATATATATATATAGTACATATATATATGATTAGAAGTTGTGTGTAAAGCTGCCTTTCTGTATATTTGCCCAATAATGAATCTATAACAAAAAGTGATGTAGTATTTAATAATATTATATTTTCTACTACATATAAATATGCATGTAAATATGCATTTTTAAACAATAATAATAATTTATAAGATAAATAATTTCCCTATCAATATATGACGTCAATAATAAGTTAACACATAGAACTATTTTGTGGTACAATTTAGAAAGGGTAAGAAGATGTAAGAGTTGAGTAAAGAAATTATTACTTAGATATGATTTTTTCTCACAGTTTGATTAGAAAATTTTATTTAATGATAAAATAAAATACTGAAATATCAGATGTTATGGAAACTCAAATGAAAAAGTTTGGTAATTTCTTAAAATTTGCTGTAGATACGTTTATTTGTAAATATTGACATCAACCATATTGTGAATGTTAGGAAGAAACTGAATAATTGTGGTTTTTAAAATACAAATATATAATGATTTTCCCTGAAGCAGTTGTTTCATATTTAAATAAATGGTAGTAAATAAAAACGGAGTTAAGAATCAAAAACTAAAGTAAGAATTTCTTCAATAATTCCATATTTATTCAGTAGGATAGAATGAAGTTGTGGTTTGTTAGAAATATTAATGGGTTGTTCAGAACAATCTTCTGCTTCAATTTGGTCACTTCTTCAAAGGCCTGATTCCTCACCCTCTAATTCACAAATCTTGGTTGTCATGAAAACCTCAGTTAATCAGTCCTTGGCAGACTTAGCTAAAAGAATCAACTTTACAATGAAAAGTTTTGTAGCTAAATTCAATTAATTTTTAGGAAGGGTTATTCTTGCCTCAGGTGAAATGTAATTCTACATTTAGAATTAGATTAGACACCCAAATTCTCCAAAGGAATAATCCAGTTCAATTATTTTGGATTAATCAAGAAGGTAGGTAAATTTGGTCTCCAAATTTCCATCCCATATGTTAGGAATATTTTTTAAATCATGAAACCACTCTGTATAAGCGATTTAGCATAATCAGTCTATAAAAATATAGACTATGCTTGTGTTTGGTGAACTCAAGCATCCAGGTCTACCAAACAAGATCTAAAACTAGTAGCTGAATGAAATTTTAAAACAATATAAATAGTGTGTGTTCCATTTCTCGAACTACTAATGGAGACAAGAAATATGCAGTTAATTTTATCAGTTCACATGTGGTCACTTGCCCTTTCATAAAATTTAAAGTGTCATTCTGATAGACTTTATTTGAATTAATAATAGATGCTGTCCTTAAGAATGGACATAGGGATTTTCTTATGGGCCGGTGCAGGCATGTTACTAGAATTAGCAGCATCTGAAAATAAAGTGGGGAAGTAGTTGATTACAGAGTTCACTGTCTTTTCAGTGGACATTGTCTTTAACTAGCTTTTATTTGGCTTCAATTACTGCATCACCTTCTAATACACTGTCTGACAGGCACAAATTCCCATTCCTATCTTTCTATCTATTTTATGTGATGCTTAGTAGTTAACTCCATACACCACATTGCTTCTTTGTCTGCTAGCTTTCTAAAAGACTCCTTTATTCTGTAACTTAAAGACAGAATGAATTGCAAGTTAGGACAAGGGCAAATAGGCTCCTTCCATAATTCTGTGTAATTATTTGTACCTCCTATTGTCTTCCTATCATTCTGTGTCTCAGCCAGTACACCATATATCACATGATATATGATCACATAGTATCATGCATATCATATATACAATATTAGTACAGTAACTACTAAAGTAATTTAGTTTCTAAAGCAATTGGTTTAACTGCTTCCTTAAAGACAAGAGCAGCTGTATGCTTTTCACATCTTTGGATAAATGAATCTAATACTAATGAGAACTCTTCTTTTAAGCTCCCAACCTTAATAATTCACAGTTCCTTTCTTTATTCATATATCCTAGAAGTTAAAATTATGTCCTGTCATTTTAAATCTTTATGAAAATTTAATGGCCATGTGCATTTTACACGCCAGTAGGTTAATCTTGGCTGTTAACTTGACTACATGTGGAAGCAGCAAAGAGGCAAACCTTTGGTCATGTCTTTGCAGAATGTTTATGATTCTATGAACTGAAATGGGAAAGCCCAGCCTGAACATTAGCAGTAGCTTCCAAAGGTCCAGATATAAGGGGATCTATCAAAAAAGTTTTCAAGTTTGGCAGTTTGGCACATGTATTTCTGGCAAGTTCATCCACCTCATGCTGCTACTGTCATAGTATCCTCCACTGGCATCCCAACTCAGCATTGTCATCTTTCCACTGGGGAAAAGGGCCAGTAACTCTACCAGGATTCCTTACCTCCATCTGGACTTCGGTGATAAACTGAATTCAGAGGTATCCTGCCTCATGAACGAGGTGCTACATGTTTTCCATCTCTCCAGTGTAGATTGTCACCATTGTACACTGCAGACAATGTTGTGTAAGTCAATCTAATAATCCCCTTCTAATATATTCATCCTGTCAATTTGGTTCCTCCTGTGGATTCTGGATAATTCTAACTGCATTTTTAAAACGTTACATATAGTTAATACTTTATTAAGTACTTTCATTTATTTTAATTTTTGTCTACTGTTTATGCTCTGAAAAGAAATTTGTCACAGTAAAAACTCCATCAAATAAGGTTGAGTGAGTAATGGTCATGCTATGATGTTTAGTTCAGTTCTGAAACCTTTCAGCACTGCCAATGAAACATCAAGAATCTTTGAAATGACCTAAACCAACTATTGTATATTACAGTGACATTCCTACTGACATATCAATGATGATAACTCAGAGATCTGGGATGCTGATTGAGTATACTGTGGTGCTAACAGAAATTAAGTGATGTGTTCAGATCTTTAATTTCTCAGATCAATTACTTTCAGTAAATCTTTAGTGACCCTATCATTATTATAAAACTCTGAAGGGAAATAGAGCTGAAAACAAAAATTACAGCTGAAAAGTAAGCATCATTTTAATTGCAGTGCCACAAAGTGGCAGCAAGCCTCTGATTTGCAATTTTTTTCACATGCATATCCTAACAACTGTGGAATATAGAGCATCTAATCCAGAGAGGAGATGTTTATTTCCTCCCAGATAAAGCTGAAGAATTCAACTGGTTGGATGCTATTGCCAGTGAACGCAGCTTTCTTTCACCGGTATTAAGAGCTATTCTTGCTTGATAGTCCTATGATATCATTGGTTGGAGTTTCATTGCTACTATGTGTATCACTTGTAAAACTGCTTCACTGTGTTCATAAGCAGAGATAAAATATATATTGTAAGTTGTTAATTCAAAAAAGTCATTGTGGATAGTGAATTCATCATGATTCTAATAGCCTGTACTCAGCAGGCAAGTATAAAAACTCCACAATGATAAAAATCACTGATGCACTCCAAGGATATTAAGGTTTTGTTAATCTATGTTATAAGAAGCATGCGTATTCTGAGAACAATAGTAGATTAAGGGAGATAAAGAAAATAATACATTAGATAGAAGTTACTAAAATTCAGGTATTTCTCAGATATGCTGAGTTACTGTTGATCCCTTGAGCATCTGTAAATTTTTGGATTATGATGCTCCTTGAATGAAGTTTTAAAACCACCACAACCTTCAGTAGGAGTCGGAAATGCCAGAATTTTCATCCTAGTCAAAATAAAGTTATATAAATAATTAATTAAGAATATTTTATGAGATCATTTTATATATAACAAATATATTTATCACCTCCATACAGATTCTCTCAAGAAAAAGAGAACATTTAATTTATAGGAGTACTAAGAAATATGTTAGCAGAAGAAGCATACATGTCTCTATGAAGGTCGCTAGTTGGTTCTTGGCCACTTAGCCCTGAAATGGTCACACAGAAACTGTATTAATTAAGTCACTGCTTGGCCCATAGCCTCTAGCTTCTTGTTGGCTAACTTTTAGATATTAATTTAATCCATCTCCATTAGTCTGTGTATCACCACAAGGTCGTGGTTTAGCAGCAAAGTTTCTGGATCTGTCTCTGTTGGGGCTACAAGGCCCTGACTCTGCATCCTTTCTCCCAGAATTCAGCTTAGTTTTCCTCACCTAGCTCTGCTCTACCCTATCGGCCAAGCCAGTTTCTTTTTTAACCAATGGTATTCACAGCATACAGAAGGAAATCCTGTATCATCTATCATCTATGTTTTACTTTGTGATTGCTGTCTTTAGATGACAGAAATGGTGATAAACATAGTACTACAGTGGATCTTTTGGAAGTAGAATGAACCCCTAAGTTCCAGAAACAATACTTTTCTCCAGACACTGATTTTATTTTCTGAAGAAAAAAAAACTATAGTAGAAATTGGACATTTTTAACTCAAGGAAGTATTGTGGGTAGCAATACTTCTATTTCTAGTTGTACCATCATCTTTCTAATTGTATGTACTCATGCTGCTAAATCTTCACCTGTAGAACAGAATTTAAGTCCAGGTAGGAAGAAAAAAAATATAGTTAATGATGTCTTTTGTTTATAAAACTTGCATAACAAAACTAGTCACATACCTAATGATATATAAATTAAAGAAGTTAAATTACTTTTGAAAGAACATTGCACCATTGCTCCACGTGTAGACAAAAGCCAGATCTAGGAAATTATTTCCTACAGAAAGTAACAGCCATTTCCTACAATGATTACACATTAAAGATGAATGTATGCTTTTATGTTTTGGCAATCAAATACTTTCTTTGACTTGCTGGCAAATCATGAAACCTACAAAATTCTATAATTGTTCCCAGTTCATCAGGTAAGAAGGTTTTGCTTCATTAAGTGATAAGTGTGACTTGGGTCTAAGGTTGTATCACAGCTTAACATTATTTTAGATGCCTATAATTGTCTTCCTGGTTACTAGATGCATGGCAGACATGGTGGTAGCTGGCAAACTGAAGTCTCTCTCTTTTATTCTCTAACCAGTAATACAGAATCATCTTAAAAGACTGAACTGGAAGCTCCTAAACTTCATTACCAAGGATGTACTAAAGAAATACACATTTCCTAAAGAATTGTTCATATAACCATGCCTGGTTTCTATGGATAATTGGATTCCACTCTCCTTTGTGTACCAAATTATCAGGTATCCATATGCCTCTTATAACCTGTGTGCTTATTCTATAATTAATCTATTTCCAAACACCTATAATACCTAAAACTGTATAATTGCTATGTAAATAGGTGCTATATTATAATGCTAAGCCAGGGAATCTCAACCTGTGAATCATGACCCTATTGAGTTTGTATATTAGATATTTTGAATATAAGATATTTACATTAAAATTCAAAACAATAGCAAAATTACAATTATAGAATAATGATGAAATAATTTTATGAATGCAATCACCATAACATGAAGAATTGTATTAAAGGGTTGCAACATTAGGAAGGTTGAGAACCACTGACTTCAGACTAATAAGAATAAATGTCTATAAATGATCTGTGCTGGTAATTTTTTTGAAATATTTTAACAAGCCATTGGTTAAATCTTCCAATGTATATGGACACAAAGGACTATTAGAGTTATGTTGATTATCAATCTCTTAAAATATGAGTCAACAGTTATACCACAACAAGTTTAATTTGGTTCTTCTAGCTGTATGGGCAGAAGGTAAATCTTAAAAGTTGAATTAATGTATTGACTGGATGAGACCTCCATTTGCTTTTGCTGTTTTTAGCATTATATATGTAGAAACATTCAGAATGAATTAACAAATTCCTAGACATTTGAATATGCAGATGTGAAATTCTGGAATGTCTATCCACACTATGTATTAATTGAAAAAGCTGACAAAAACTGTCATTTTTTCCATTTTTTAAAAAAGAAAACAAACTATATTTTTTATTAATACCAATCCAAGATCCCACTCCTTCCCCTTCTCTCATTCCCTCCATATACTCCTCCACTCCACCCCATCCAATCCTCAGACAGGTTAAGGCACATTGCTTTGGAGAAGGTCCAAGGCCTTCCCTACTATATCTAGGCTGAGCAAAATATCCACCCAAAGAGAATAGGTTCCCCAAAAGCCAGTACAAGCAATAGGGATAAATCCAAGTGTATAAGGGAGGTTACTTGTTGATTTCTGGTTGACTGGCTAGTTTAACCCAAAATAATCACACAGAAAACTGTATTAATTAGATCACTGCTTGGCCACTTAGCTCTAGATTCTTATTGGCTAACTCTTTTTTTTTTTTTGAGAAAAGGAAAAAAAAAGTTTCTGCCTCCTCCCAGCCTCCCATTTCCCTCCCCCTCCTCCCACTCTTCTCCCCCTCCTCCCACCCTTCTCCCCCTCCCCCACTCCTCTCCCTCTCCCTCTCCAATCCAAAGAGCAGTCA